>NW_026947503.1:4310000-4682831 GCF_034190915.1 Cavia porcellus
TCTTAAGTGAGGTTGCTCGGTGACTTCTGATTCCCTTAAGAGCTCAGTTTTAAACAATGAACCCCTTCCCCAAATGGCTCCCAATTATGCTACTCCTAACCGTGATAGACTGTACAGTGGATTTGTTTTCCAAAGCTAGCCAGCCATGCAAGAGTCACTTTTAGAATAAAACTGCACTATATTTATAGCTTAAAATAACTGAAGATTTTTCCTGGGGCTGTCCCTGGGGCTGTGGTCCTCTCTGTGCTTACCTTGTGCTTAAGTCCACCTTTTAAAAGCCAGAGTTAGCATTCCAGACTGCTTCACTCTTTTCTTTGTGTTGTCTTCTGTTTCTCCATGATTTGTGGCTTTCTTGTTGGCTCCTTGATTTTGAGTATTTCTTCTCGTTTTTGTTGCCAAGTAGTTGTTTTCCAGGTGTCTCAATTCCAGGTGCTGGAGAAGCTTTGAGTTGCTGTCATATTCTACTCAGTCCTCTTTTAATTTTCCCTTTTTGGAATAAAAAATTTCCACTGAAATTTTATATTGCTCTTTTGGGAAGCACTGAACAATTCTGCTCAATGGGAAAACAGGGAAGTGTGGGACAGATGGTCCTACTAGGATAGATGGTGTCAACTTGGGAGGAAATGATTGTGTCTCATCTTGGTTTGGACCTGGTGCATGGATGTAAACTGTACTGGCTGAAAAATGCAGGAGGATATGAACACAGAGAATATAAAGCCAGCACATGGCCACAGTCTGGGGCTGTTGGGTTTCTATGGTTTATTCTCAGTCTCACGGTTGTTTTGTTGTTTGGCCAGTTGTTGGACTTCCGCTTTTCCTGTTACAGTATGTTAAAAAACGTAAATACAGTAAATCTGTCATTTTCCCATTTTTGTTTTTATCTTGATAATATGCTTAGAAACAACTTTCTCAACCCAAGAGTGTAAAATACTCACCTGAAATATTTCTTCTTAAAAATATCTTTCTATGTGGTTTACATGAAGAAGAATAAAATTACATCACTTACAAGAACACAGGTGAAATTGTAGATTAGCATACGAAGTGAAATAAGCCAGACTCAGTGACAAGTGTCACGCATATTCTATAATTTATGGGAGACATAAAAGTAGAAGGGAAACTATTATTAAGCACAGGAAGAGACGAAGGGGGATAGCGAGGAGGAGTAAGGGAAGGTAACGGGGCGTGGGTATGATCAAACGGATTGTGTAAATATATGAAAATATATTTATAAACACATTGGAACCTGGTATTTTGTAAAATTAATAGGCACTAATAAAAATACTTTTAAGGCGTTTTCTTTTTGTTGATTCCTGGTTTCTTTTTTATGTTTAAATCTTTAATCTGCTTAGAGTTCACTTAAGGTAAAAATAATATATATCTTATTCAATTTTCAAAACTACATTTATTGAATAATCAAGTGCCACTTTTAACCTGGAGTCACATTACCTGAGTTTTCCCTGTAATGTATGTGCTGTTCCACTAGTCAGTGTACTCTGACCCCTGAACAATGATGTTTAAATTGTGGCAATATAATACATGTAGATGTTTAGCAAATTCTTTTTACTTCACACATTTTCTGCTTATTGTCCCACAATTCTTTCACATACTATTTTAAATAATGGGGTTAAATTTTTTAAAATGCTCTATTAAGTTTGTAGTTAAATTTGGATAGAATTAGCATATTTGTGATAATAGGTCTTTAAATCAAGAATCATATATCAATCCATTAAGTCTAATGCTTTTGTATCTAATTGGCACAGTTTCTTAGTTTTCTTTTTATAGGTCTTTTACATTATAAAAACCAACAAACAAAAACCCAGTCATAGGAAAAACCATCCATCAGGAATGAGGAAAAAATCAAGACAAACTCAGATGAATAGAAGTTGTTGTTGGCAGAAGTTTTTGAAGCACACAGGAAACTATTAAAATGGGGTTCTTGGACACAGGAAGGAAGAAAGAACAATAGAAGGAGCAAAGCTATGGGTCAATTCAGCAGGCTTTCCTTTTCCTCTTGACTCTGCTAAATCATGTTTGACAAATGAAGCAAAAATTATAACACTTTCTATGTAGTGCTAAATATATGTGGAGGGAACATTAAGACAATTATTTTTAAAAGAAAGGGAAAAGGACTTAAAAGAAGATAAAGTTTTTGTTCTTTGCTCAAATAGTAAAATGTCAACGTTAGTAGATTGTGAGATTCTATATACATAACGCAGTACCCGCAGCAAACTCTGAAAAAAACCGGGGTGGAGCAAAAATGGTAGATAGACAACAGCTGGCTACAGAGGCTCCCTGAGATAGTCAACTTAGAATTCAGCATAATACAGCATGGGGAGCCCCAAACAGAGGGAGATGAATTCACTCATCCCAAGAAGAAACTAAGGTGTGAAGAACCAATCAAACATACAGTCCCAGGGCTATTATTGGAACAGCTAAATGTTCAGTGCTCCTGCCACACGGGTGACTTGCCAAGCCATCCGAGGTCCCACAGCTTCAACTCACTGGAGGTGCAGTCACACTGAGGTCCGGGATTGGCCAGCCGAACGGACAGCTGAGCTGGTGGGGAGCCTGCATCGACCTATGGTGAGTGACAGGAGTGGAGCCATTCCACAGAAAGGGGGGCTCCGGAGGATGACATTCTGGGACCGGGCAGGACTGGCAAGTACAAGGGGCAGCAGTGACTGCAGCCAGTTTTTCTCTTCCCAAACAGGATTGGTGGAGTGAGTTAGGCCTGGGTCATGCAACCTGGCTGAGACCCAACAGGTTATCCGAAATCAATTCCCCACACAGCGGCACACACTAACCACACTAACGCAGCGAAGCCTCAGAAGTCTGACTGATCAGGAGGGGAGGGGCCAGCACACTCTGCCCCTGTCTGCAACTCACTATCACACTGCAGTGGGAAGGGTCATCTAGCCAGCTCACTTCAGAAGGATTTTAACCAACAAAGAAAGAAACTGGAGCCTCCTGGAAGAAACAAAAAAGATGGGAAGAGGAAGCAACAACGAAAAGTCCCCAGGTCCCAACCCTGAGAACATTGACCAAAGACAGAAAAATACAAAGGAGAATGAGAACAGCAAACATGCAATATCAGACACGCACCAGTGGATATAAAGAGATATCTTTAGGGTCTCATAGATGAGTTCAAAAATGAAATATTTAGTCAAGTAAAGCAAGATCAAAGAAGATTAATAAGAAATACTTAGCACCCCTCAAGCAGACACAAATGGAAGAAGGGAGGAACTCAAACAAAGGAGAGAACCACTTGATGAAGAATCTAAAAAATATGTAAAATACATGAAGTAGATTCAAAGAGATTACCATGAAATTAAAAACTGTATGGAAAGATGGCAAATCAGCTTGAAAAAAACTAAGGATAGATTATCCAAACTGGAGGACAGTTTTGCAATGTGGGATTATGAAAGGAAAAACATTTTAAAAATAACAAGTAAACAAGCAGTAACAATACAAATGCTAGAAGACAACAAGAGGATCTACAACTTGAGAATAAAGAATGTGAATGAAGAAGCAGGGATACAAACAAAGGAAATACAAAGGTTATTCACAGAAATAATTAAGGAAAACTTCCCAAACATAGGAAAAGGAAATGATATGCAGATGTATGAGGCATACAGAATTCCAGCCACCTATAGCAAAAACAGAGCTATACCCAGGATATAATAATCAAGATCCCAGAAATTCAATATAAGAACAGAATATTAAAAGCTGTTAGAGACAAAAAACAAGTACCTATAAAGGAAGGCCTATCAGAACAGTGGCAGACTTCTCGACACAAACCATCAAGTGAAGAAAAGCTTGGAGCGAAATATTCCAAGCCCTGAAAGAAAATAACCTCCATCCTGGATTGATATACCCTGCTAAACTGTCTCTAGAAATTAATGGAGAAACAAGATGCTCCCAAGACAAAGAGGAATTTGGGAAATTCACAACAACCAATCCAGCTCTACACAGAATGCTACAGGGCATTCTAGAGAGAGAGAAAAGTACTAGGATTCCAGGAATAGTGGCAGAGAGGCCTCAGTGAGTGGACCAGAAAACAGAATGAAGAAGATAAGCAGACAACTGATGGCAAAAAAACAGCATCACAGAAATGAGGCAGAGAAGATTTTATTCAAAACTGATATGATTGATAGTATCAAGTCAGAGAGTATAGGCAACTACACTGAAGATGACAAGACTCTACGATACATATTCTGGTTTGATAACTGCCTGCTTTTGAAGTTTTATACTATATACAAAGTTGTGTTTTTATTAATAGTGTTTTGTACTGATATATTCAATTATACTATGTCTCAAGATATAGCCAATTCTATTGAAGATAACAAGAGACAACACAGGAACTATGGTAGAATTCCTTGTACAACAGTCTTACATGTCTTTTTTGTTTCATGTATTTATAGAAATATGTTTTGTTTTGTCTTGCTTTGTTTTGTTTCTCCTTCTAACATAGAAAGGATAGAAATACATGTTAAGACTCATGCATGTGTAGAATCTATAAACAGTTTATGAGAACTGATCTTATGACATGATGAAATGAACAGATACTTTGAAGAAAAAGAGACACTAGCGAACCAAGTGCTGATCCTGGAGGCTCATAATGTGAAACCCAGCAGTAGTACTATTCTTTGTTCAGAGTGATATTAGCCTGCTTGGGTTTGTTCAATCTCAACATAATTGAAGATATGGATAACTGCAGGTATGTTTAAGTGTATAGGATTGATAACCGTATTTCTAAGTTTTTGTTGAATAGTTGAACAGAACTTGTTGTAGTCTCACTGTTTGAATCCCCACTTTATATGTTCCACGTTAGTATCTTGAATAACTATTTGTAAGAAGACAATCCGTAATCAACTAGTGATTTCTTACTGTTTATTTTTCTTTGAAATTATGTATTATTTCTACCCACTTGCTGTTTTGTTTAGTCTTTCTTTAAATAAAATTTTTTAAAAAGACACTACAGTACCCAGTGCTGATTCCAGAGTGTCATGATGTGAAATCTAGCAATTCTATTATTCTTTGTTCAGAATGACTTTAGCCTGCTTTAGTTTGTTTAATCCTAAAAGAACAGTATGTAAATATTAACTAGTGATTTCTTGCTGTTTATTTTTTCATTGACCATATTATTTTTACCCATTTTTTGTTTTGTTTAGTTTTTCTTTAAATAAAATTTTTAAAAAACTCTGAAAATACCTATACAAAGATATATATTTAAAACACTACAAACTAAAACAGATTCTAAAAAAAGTTCAAGTTCAGTGGACAACAGAAGAACAGAAACAGAAGGACCTAGTGGAAAGGAAAAAGACAAAATGACATCCTGAAAGTTAACATAACCATAACACATTAAATGTAAATGTAAATGGTTTGAACTTATCAAACAAAAGACAGAGATTGGCAGAGTGAACTAACAAACATAGCCCAACTATATAAAAAGGCACTGTGTTAACTAAAATACAGTCATTGAAAAATCTCACACATTAATTCTATTTAGAGAATAATCTGGAGATGACAAAAACATGAAGGAGAAAAGACTATGTTATGATTGTGTTTAGATGTTCCCCTGAGGCCTCATGCAGTCATGGAGGCGGGCTTCTAGAGTTTGTGATTGATTCATGGTCCAATGCTAGGATTATGGGTGTGAGTGCTGTGCCTGCCCTGGGCTGAGTAGCCTGCATACAATATAAGGAAAAGAAAAAGGCTTGCTCTCTTCTCCTCCATTTTTTCTCTTTCTGTTTTGCTGTCTTCTGTTGGCATAAACTGTTGCTTTCTGCCATAAGCCACCTCCACAAACTGTGAGCTAATGTCTCAGTAATGAGAGAAAAGTAAACAATACAAAATTTGGCACCAGAGAAGTGAGATCATTGCTGTGACTATACTTGACCATGTGGCTCAAGAGCTTTTAGGAATGGCTTGTGGGAAGAGAACCAGTTCAAAGATGTGGCCTGAAAGCAGCTGAAACACCTTAGGCTGTTCTAGATAAGTTAACAAATTGATGCAAAGAGTGATGGAAATGTTTCACGTCATGATTGTGGTACTGTACACCTTCATCAAACCTTATGCTACTGATAGTTATTTAGTACATGTTTTTATAATATATCTTAATTCTGAGGAGACTGCACAGCAACAGAGATTAGGGGGGATACTAAGAATCAACCTCAGGGCCTTACACTTGCCAGGCAAGCACTTGTGCCACTGAGCTATATCCCCAGGTCCCTTGGCTGTTCCATATAGGAGACTCTGGTCAGAGCTCAGGAGACCAAAAGGTTGCCATCAAAGACCAGGTTCAGGAGGTTTATGTTGGGGAGAAGGGCTGCATTGGTTCTTGGAGTCCAGACCATGAATGTTATGACTCAGCAGAAAGTTTGTCTGCCTTTTGCTTGTGTCCAGAGTCTTTGCCCAACACTGAGATTAAGGGTGACAGACTAATTAATCTGGCAAAAGAAATTTCAAGGCAGTGGCATGATTATTGTTGGGGGCTTTGTAGTCAGATTAACATTGAGAATCAAGAGCACAGAGCCCAGGAGAATGTTTTACAATTTTGTGAGTTTGGTCAGAAAGGAATCTTCTGCAAAATTGCACTGATAGAGCTGAGGAGATCTCCATTGCTGAGAAGGAACAGGTGAATAGAAAAGATGGCCTGAGGGCATCACAAGAAGCAGAAAGTTTCCACACTTTTCAGCCTCAAAACTGTAAAAGTGTTGGGGCTGGGGATTTAGCTCAGCGGCATAAGCGCCTGCCTTGCAAGCAGGCAGTCGTGAGATCAATCCCTGGTACTGATAAAAAAAAAAAAGACAAAAAAAAAAAAAAGAAAAAAGAAAAGAAAAGAAAAGGAAAAAATACTGTAAAAGTGAAAAACTTTGCTTTGAGGAGAAAGCCACAGAGCACCACATTCTGGAATGGCGGTAGCCATGCTATGTTTCAGAATGGCTGCTGAGGTTATACTAGACTCCAAAATGGCAGTGGCCACACCAGGTTCCAGAATGGTGATGGCATAATTTGTTCTTCAGAATCAGATTCAGAGTGCCTGACAAACCAGGCACTTGACCCTTACAACCAAGAGAGAAAAGTCACTGCTCCAACTGGCAGCATACCTTGGCATCATTCGTGTGGCACTGGTATTAGGTGCATGCAGAATGCAAGAGTTGTGGTGTTAAAATGACTTCCACTGAGATTTTAGAAGGCCTGGGAGCCCAGGTTGTGTGAAGCTGTGAAGGTGAAGCCAAAGTGCAGTGGAGAACCCAGAAGTTTGGAAAATCCTGGTACGTGGATTTTCTAAGGAAAGCTGCAAGGATTGAGCAGAGCCAGCCTAAGATAGAAGCTCTGGGAGATACAGCCACCAGAAGTGCCATTGGGATGGAGTCACACAAACCTTTCGGACCTCACAATTTATTATAGATTGCTTTGGTTGTTCCACATGGAACAAGAGAACTTAATGTTTTCCTTGCTGGATTTTGGACTTATTGTGATTCCAATTCCAATTCCATTCCAATTGGAATGGTGATGTTTATTGTGTGCTCCTGAATGTTGAAATTGCCTAACCTTCTTTTCATTTGTACAGGGACTCACAGCAAAGGGTTTGCCTTACATCTTGGAGGAGACTTGGGACTTGGACTTTTCAGCAATGCTAAAACTGTTAGGACTTTGGCAACTCTTGAAGATGGGCTAAATGCCTTTTGCAAAAGGATGCCCATCAGTCTTTGGGGGACAGAGACAAAATGCTGTGTTTGTGTGTAAATGTCCCCCCCAAAGCCTCATTCAGTCATGGAGCTGGACTTCTAGCATTTGTGATTAATCTATCATCTAATTCTGGGGTTATGGATGTGAGTGCCTCACCCCCTCTGGGGCTAGTAGCTTGAATGCAATATAAAGGAGAGAAAGAGGCTTGCTCTTGCACTCTTCCTTCCTTTTAAAAAAATTTTTGTTTTAACAGAAAAAAGTGTAGCAACAATACAGAATTCCAAATAAATAAATAAACACTAAGAAATCACTGGTTGATACATTACATACTGTCATCTTAGAAATAGTAGTTCAAGTTACAAAATTAAAGCATACAAAGTAGACATTCAAACAGTGAGACTGCAAAAAGTTCTGCTCAATGATCCAACAAAAACTCAGTAATATAGTTATCTATCTTATACACTTAAATATACATGCAGTTATATCCTTTAGAGCACTTTCTTTCCCTCTCTTTTTACAGTAGCAATTACACATTTTGGGTTTTCTTACTCCTACGGTTCTTATTACTTTTTACACTAGAGACATAATGTGATATTTATAAATATGATTCTTATTTTTTTCACTTATGAGGATAGTCTCAAGTTGCCTCCATTTACTTATGAAGGCCTCAAGATCATCCTTTTGTATATCTGAGTAATACTCCATTGTATAAAAATATATCTTTTACATCCACTCTGAAGTTGATGGGCATTTTTGTTGTTTCCAAGATTTAGCTAGTACAAATTGTGCTGCTATGAACATAGGTGCACATACATCACTGTGACACGACCTTTTAAGTTTTTCTGAGAAAATGCCCAGAAGGGAAATAGCTGGGGTGAATGGAACTTCCAATCCTTGTCTTCTGAGAAATCTCCAGACTGATTTCCATAATGGCTGCACCAGTCTACACTCCCACCAACAATGGAGAAGTGTTCCTTTTTCCCACAGCCTCACCAACATTTGTTATCAGTTGATTTCTTGATGGCAGCTATTCTTTCTGGAGTGAGATGAAATCTCAGTGCTGTTTTAATTTGCATCTCTTGAATAACCAGTGATGGTGAACATTTCTTCATGTATTCATGTATTTGCCATTGGTATACCTTCATCTGAGAAATGTGCGTTCATCTCCCAGATGCCCATTTTTGGAGAGGGTCTTTGAATTTGGGGGGCTTGATGTTTTCCAATTCTTTATATATACTGGATATAAGTCCTTTATCTGAGAGATTGATGGCTACAATTATTTCCCATTCTGTGGGTTTTCTTCTCATTCTGTTGGTAATTTTTTTTGAAGTGCAGAAACTTTTCAATAATATACAGCCCCAGTTGTTGATTCTTTGATATGTTTCCCATACAGTTTCTGTTATGTTCATGAATTCTCTACCTACCCTTATGTCTCTAAGATTTCTACCTACATTGTCTTCCAGGAGATTTACTGTTTCTGTTTTAATATTTATATCTTTGATCCATTTAGACTTTAGTTTTGTGCATGCTGGTAGGCATGGATCTAGTTTCAATCTTTGGCATGTGGAAAGCCAATTTTTCCAATACCATTTATTAAAGAAGCTATCCTTCTTCCAGTGAACATGTTTAGCACCTTTGTCAAATACCAGGTGACTGAGTGTCTTTGTAATTGTGTTTGCATCTTCTAATCTGCTACACTGATCCTCAGGTCTATTTCTTTGCCAATATCATACTAATTTTATTACTTTGGCTTTGTAGTATGGTTTCAAGTCAGGAATTGAGATAACCTCCTGCCTTGCCTTTATTGCCCAGTATTGGCTTTGTTATTTTAGATTTCTTCTGTTTCCAAGCAAATTTCAAGAGTGTTTTCTCTAGATCTGTGAGGTATGTCAATTGTATTTTGATTGGGATTGCATTAAATCTGTAAAACGGTTTTGAGAGAATGGTCATTTTCACAATGTTGGTTCTTCTTAGGCAAGAGCAAGGAATATCCTTCCATTTTCTAATGTCCTCTTCAGTCTCCTTTTTAAGCAGAGAATAATTTTCAGCATGTAGGTATTTTACATTTTTGGTTAGGTTGATTTCTAAATGTTCCATTTTTTTAGATGCTATTGTGAAAGGCGATATTTCCATAATCTCTCTCTCAGTGAGTTTTTTGTTTGTGTACAGGAATGCTATTGATTTTTGAGCATTGACTTTGTATCCAGCTACACTGATGAATTTATTTATTATCTCTAGTAGCCTTTTAATGGAGTTTTTTGGGTCTTCTATACAGAGTATCATGTCATGTGCAAGTAGAGGTAGTAATTCTTCCTTTCCTATCTTTATTCATTTTATTTCTCTCTCTTGTCTGATTGCCCTGGCTAGTATTTCCAGAACTATATTGAATAGGAGTGGTGATAGTGAGCATCCTTGTCTTGTTCCTGATTTTAGTGTGAAAACTTTCAGTTTTTGTTCACTTAGTATAATGTTGGCTATTCATTTGTCATAGATGGCCTTTATGAGATTGAGGTAGACACCACGTATTCTGAGTTTCTGAAGGGTTTTTATCATAAACATGTGTTGGACTTTATCAAAAGCTTTTTCTGCATCTATTGAGATGACCATGTGGTTTTTGTTTTTGGCTCTGTTGATGTGCTGTATTACATTTATTGGTTTGTGTATGTTAAACCATCCCTGCATTCCTGGAATGAATCCCACTTGGTCATGATGTATAATCTTCTTGATGATTTACTGGATTCTATTTGTCAGTATTTTACTAAGAATCTTTGCATCAATGTTCATTTGTTAGACTGGCCTATAGTTCTCCTTTTTGGTTGTGTCTTTCTCTGGTTTTGGTATCAGAGTAATACTTGCCTTCAGGAATGATTTAGGGAGGATTTCTTCCTTTTCAACTTCATTGAAGAGTTTAAGGAGTATTGGCATCAAATCTTCTCTAAATTTCTTATAGAATTCAGCTGTGAATCCATCAGGACTTGGGCTTTTCTGTGTTGGTAAGTTTTTAAGTATGTTTTCAATTTCAGTGGCTGATACTGGGTTGTTCAAAATCGCTATATCTTCTTGGTTGAGCTTTGGTAGTTCCTGTTTCTAGAAATCTGTCCATTTCCTCTCTGTTTGCCACTGTATATGAGCACAGATTTTTCAAAGTAGGTATCCATGATCTTTTGAATTTCAATGGGATCTGTAGTAATTTCCCGTTTTTCAGTTCTTACTGTATGAATTTGGGTTTTTCTTTCTTTTTCTTAATAAAGTTAGCTTAATAAGGTCAAGTATATTTACTCTCTCAAAAAACCAGCTTTTTGATTCATTAATTCTTTGTATTGTTTGGTTAGTTTCAATTGCATTGATTTCTTATCTAATCTTTATAATTGTCTCTCTTCTATGAGCTTTGGGTTTAACTTGCTCTTCTTTTTCTAGAAGCTTGAGATGAAGCATTAGGTTGTTTATTTGTGCTCACTATGTTTTCTTGATATGACAATGTATTGCTATATATTTCCCTCTTAATACTGCTTTCATTGCATCCCACAGACTGCAGTATGTTGTTTGTGTATTTTCATTGAATTGTAGCTATTGCTTTATTTCTTCTTTAATTTTATCTGTAGCCCACTGGTTGTTCAGAAGGTTTTTATTTAAGTTCCATATATTTTACTATTTCTTTTGCCATTACTTTCCAATTTCAGTGTGCTATGGTCAAATATTACACATGGCATAATTTCAGTACCTTTGCATTTACTTAAGCATGTTTTATGGGCTAATATATGGTCTATTTTTGAGAATATCCCATGTGCAGCTGAGAAGAATGTGTATTCTGATGTGGTTGGGTGAAACACTCTGTAGACATCTACTAAGTCCAATTGCTCACAGGTATGATTCGGTTCTATTATTTCTTTGCTGACTTTTTTTCTAGTTGATCTATCTCTTTGTGAAAATGGGTGTTACAGTACCCTGTTATAATTGTGTTCCTCTGTATTTGGTTTTTCATGGCAATTTGTATTTGTCTTACATAGTTGGGTGCTCATGTATTTGGTGCATATGTATTTATCATTGTTAGTTCTTCCTCTTGAATTTTTCCACCAATGAGTATGTGGTGACTTTATTTATCTCTTTTAATCATGTTAGGTTTGAAGTTCACATTGTCTGCAAATAGAATAGTTACCCCTGCTTTTTTCTGGGTTCCTTTTGCATGGAATACTGTTTTCCATCCTTTGACTTTTAATGTATGAGTTTCATTTTGGGTCAGATATGTCTTTTGTACACAGCATATTGTGGGATAATGTTTCTTGATCTATGCTGTCAACCTATTTCTTTTGATAGGTGAATTGAGGCCATTTACATTTAAGGATATAACTAATATGTACTGGCTCAACCTTGCCATGTTATCTTCTGGTTGTTTGCTTTCTGCTTTATCCCTCTGTTTAATTGCTTGTCCTGCCTGGTGATTTCTTTCTGTTGTTGTTCTGGCGATTGTCATAATTTTTATCTCTATGTAGCATGTCTTTCAGTACTCTTTCTAGGGTTAGTTTGGTGGACATGAGTTTCTTTAGCTATTCTTTGCCATGGAAGTATCTTGTTTTTTCATTAAATTTGAAAGGAAGTTTTTCTGGGTACATCAGTCTGAGTTGAAAGTTGTTTTCTTTTAGGACTTGAAATTCCTCACTCCAAGGTTGTCCTGACTTGAAGGTTTGTGCTGAAAAGTCTGCTGTGATTGTAATGGGCTTTCCTTGATAGGTGAGTTGTGTCTTTTCTCTAACAGCTTTTAGTATTCCAGTTTTATGCTGCATGTCTGGGATCTTAATTATTATATGTCTGGGTGCAAATTTATGTTGGTTGTGATTGTTTGGTGTTCTATATGCCTCACTTATCTGCATATCATATTTTTCCCATGTTTGGGAAATTTTCTGCAATTACTTCTGTGAATATTTTCGTTATGTCTTTTGCATTGATTCCTGCATCTTCACTAATGCCTATTAGTCTTATATTGTTTCTCTTGGCATCATATTTGAGCTGCTGGATTGTCATTTCATGCTGCCTTGTTATTTTTAAGTTCTATCCTTCCATGATCACTAATTTTGATCTAGTCCTCAAGATCCAAAATTTTATTCTCAGCTTCATTTAAATGGTTTTGCCAGTTTTCAATAGAATTTTTTGTTTCTTGGATGTTTCTTTGAGTGTGTTTCATGAATTCTGTTTGTTTTCTATATTGTTCATTCAAGGTTTCCATCAGTTTCCCATGCTCCTGTACTTTTTTATCTGTTTCTTCTCTAGCTGTGGTGAGCAAATCCTTAACTAAGTCTTTACATGAGAGGTTACTTCTAACTTTATCTCTTCTATAGCCTCATGGAGCTGTTCTTTTATTTCACTTGTTATCTTTTCGCAGATTTCCAGTGTGTGACTCTTGAAGTCCTCTATTTCAAGTCTCCTGTACTTGCTCCTGGTGCCCTAGATGTTTGAGATTGCATTTTGCTTTTTTGTTTATGCCATTTTCCCCTTTTGGGTTAATATTTGGTCCTTCAATCCCACTAGTGTCAACTGTTGGTAGTGTGTATCTTGAGGTACTATTGTGAGGTTGATGCTTGTCCAATTGCTGGGTCCCACAATGAATAAGTTGGCCAGTCACCTGAATTCTCCCTGCAGAGCCTGTTGGGTGAGTCCTATGTTCTTTCTAGGGTTACAAGCCTAGGGGTACTGATAGAAATCAACCCCTAGTTCCTGCTGTTATTATGTCATCAGGTTGTTCAGAGTCACCAGATCTCCCTGTTTATAGTGTTTATCCTGTCTGGGACCCTACTGTGTCTCTGGGTGTCCCTCTTAGTTTTCTTCAGGTTGGGGGAGATCTTGTTGGCACCCTCCTCAACCTACCTGATATTCTCTGTGTGGAGGAAGGACTCACTCACCCACTTGCCAAGCTTGCCTATGGCCTACTTCTGGAGGGGGCTTCTCTGTTGCTCCTGTTTACCCACTGAAAGTGGCAAACTCTATTCCTATTTTAGGGGCAAACTCACCTCACTAATGGAAGCCTGCTGAGTTCTTACTGTGTTTCCCTTCGATACTGCATGGTTAATCCACTGCAGTCCAGGGTTCTGGGGCGAGGTGTGGGAGCTGAAGTTCACGTCAATACTAGGTCCAGGAGGTACGAGGGGGTCCCTGAAGACAGCAGTGGGACTGTAGGGCATGTGTCACAGGTGGAGTTCCTAGGTCCTGAGGCAGATAGCCAGGACTGTGGGACATGGGAGGGGCCTGGTTCTGGCGTGGCACAGTGCACACCACTGGTTGGAGTTCCCAGTTCCCAGGAGATGGTCTGCGGAGTTCGTGGGAGTCACAGGAGGGGCCCAGGTCTAGGCCATCGCCATGCACACTGCTGGCTGGAGTTACTGGGTCCTGTGAAGTGCTCTTCCTCCTTTTTACTGTTGTTGCTTTTGATGTCTTCTGTCACCATGAACTGGTGCCTTTTGCCATGTGCCACTCTGCCTTGGACCCAGCTGATTATGGCCTGAAGCTTCCACAGACTCTGAGCTAAGCAAAATCTTTCCTTCTTTAAAACTGGGTGTTGGTACTTTGTCCCAGCACTGAGAGAAAAGTAACCAACACAGACTATGAGTTACCAGAAGCAGGAATGGGAGGTTGGGCAGGTAGGTGTGACTACAGAGCCAGAAAAAAAAGTCTCTGTGATGGAGGAGTGCTCTCACTTTGACTGTGTTTTCTCAAAATACACATTAGCAACTGGGTCATTGCAATGTGCATACCACATTACAAGAACGTCTGCTTTCTGCTTCTGATACACGCTATAATCACTTGCAGGGAAAGCTGTATAAGGAGATGCAGGATCCTGCCACACTAACTTGACAACTGCTTATAAGTCTAAGATCATTGAAAGATAAAAAGTTTTAAAAAAATATAGAATTTTGTAATCAGTATGCGCCCTACCACAAAAAAAAAATTGTATTTGGGCAGAACAAAATGTAAGGAATCGATACACACTCCTTTACATTAAAAAAGTGATGAGATAGGTCTCCATTGTGTTGTTGGTACACAGGGCATTACAGTTGTTAGTGGTGTAATTATTCAGACAGGAGTCAGTTCCTGGCCCTGGCTTGCCAGGTAATAACCTGGCGGGAAAATATGAGTTATTAGTGAATGTAAATGACAGACATGTGTGTGCCTTGCTCTAGTGAACCATATTTGTCTTCTCTGTTTAAACCAAACACTTAACCCACTTAAGGATGCCTTGGAGCACAAGAAGGCTAGTACAGAAATGTGGTACTCATCTGGTAAGACATTTCTAAAGATGTGGCAGTTTAGGATCAGAAAAAAAGTGGGTCAACTTTACCCAGCAGGCTACAATTCCAGTGCCAAGAGAATTTCAGTCAGATTTGTATCTTAGAGGGAAAAGTATTACAAGTACATCTTGGGGAATATAAAATTTCAAACTTGCCAAGAAAAGTAATTTTTTATTTCTTGAGCTACAAATTTCTTTCAGAGATCATATGATTAATAGGGACATAATGTAGCCTAGTTGATGATTAGAGTTCAACCTAATTCCTAGGCCACTGTTTTCACACCAATGCATTATGTTCATGCATTATTTGTTTATCTTAGTCACTTTCCCCATTGCTGGGGTAAAAAAACCACACCTGACAACTCCAACTTAAAGTCCAGCAGGTTTATTTTGAACTACATTTTTAGATAACAGCTGGCTGGCTCCAAGGCAGGAAGGCCCGGTGGAAGGGTCTGGAGGAGGAAAGCTGCTGGCGTCCAGGCAGCCAGGAAGCAGAGGGAAGATAGGTGACAGCCTCGCCCTACCAGGGTGTGTATCCAGTGGCCTGCTGCTTCATACCTGTTACGGTTGATACATTGTGTCAACTTGAGAAGTTTGGAAGCTTTACTGAAAGACTCAGCAGCAGCCAGGATCGTTACTTTGTAAATATCCTCATCCTGTGCAAGAGGAGGGCACAGAGATTTTGTGTACAATATAAGGGAGGAGAAAAGGCTTGTTTTCCCTCTTTTGCTCCGGCTGCTGCCTTGAAGTGGTGCCCCAGTGTTATGCCACCTTGCCTTGGAGCCAGCTGATTATGGACTGAAACCTCCAAAAACCGTAAGCTAAATAAACATTTTCTTTCCTCATTTTGGGCATCAGGTATTTTGCCTCAGCAATCAGAGAAAAGTACCTAAGATAATACCAGACCTCACCTCTGAACAGCGAGCGAGCACCTATAACCCAATTGTCTTCGAAAGGTTTTGCCTATGAGTCATGTCTTTGGGGGATATTCTTGACATAAACCATAATAGGTTAGCCTAATTTGAAACTCACTATTAAAAACACAACCCAGTATATAAAAGCCAAATAATAACTTGAAGTTTAATCCTTTTTTTTTTTAAACAGACCAGCTTGCTGGGCACACTGATGCATACTTGTAATCTTGGCTACCTGGGAGGCTGGGGTGGCCAAGTTGAGGCCAGCCTGGACAAAAGAAGAAGACCTTGCCTCAAAATATAAAATAGGGTGGAAACAAATCACACCTGGATTTGATTAACGGTGTGTGTGTTGGGGGATCTGCCATGCACTGTGAAATTAGGTACCTTGGAGGACTCTGGAGGGAAGCTGAGGTCATGCCTGCTATCACAGCGAGGTGATTTGCACAGAAAAAGAATATACATTTAGTAATGGCCGTGATTGCTGCTTCCTGGCTTGCTTTCTTTCTTCATTAATTCATTCATTTAATATTTGTCAATTTTTTGGTTTATTCTAGGCACTACCCCAGGTTCTGGAAAACTTTGTTTCAAATAGAAAAGTATCAGTTACAAACCAAGGGTATGCCCAAACTTTTGATTTGCATTGGCCACTTTGAGTGAAGAGAAACTGTGTTATATTTTGGCCCATAAAGTATAGTATATAGAGCATAGTTAGTGTATATATATGACTAACAAAAATTTCTTTAGTTTTTTTGTATTTGCTATTATAGCATTTTAAAAAAGAAAGCAAGTGGTCTGCAGGCTGCATTTTGCCAGTCCTGGAAGATGGACTCGATGTGAGCCTACTCTCCTGCAGTGTGAGAGCCACAGGGTCTGAAGGCTATTGAAGGCACGGAACTCAGAGAGACCCTCGGGCATCTTGCTGTCCCACCTCTTCCCCTTCTGACATTGTCCCGACAGTGTTTGCTGGATGCAAAGTATCCAAGGACAAAGTGGACAAAATCCTGTTGTCATGGATTTCACTCTTAAGTTTATGGTTTAGGTCTAACATGTCCCCTGAAGCCATGTGTGTTTGGGGAGTGATGGGACCGTGGGACGGCATAGCCAGCTTGCTGTTGGGAGCTGTTGGGAGTCTGGCTAGAGGAGCAAGGTCACTGGAGCGTGGCCTGGAAGGCTTTGTCCTCCATTCCCATTTTGCTTCCCGGCCACTGTGAGCTGAGCAGCTGTCCCCCCTCCACACCTCTCCGCTGTGCTATCTTCCTCTGAAGCCAGCTGCCTATAGACCAAAATGTGACCCAAAGTAAGCCTCCCTTCCCTTAATTTGTGGGTATCAGATATTTCATCCCAGGAAAGAGGAGTAATTAAGACACTTAACAGAAGAGAATAGGAGGAAATAGCTAAGATGTGGTCTGCAGTAAAGAGACAGAATAAGGGAGCAGGGCCTTCCAGATAGAGAGGAGGGCAGATGGGGTGGGTGCGTATCCTCAGCAAGACAGAAGTTGAGAGGGGAAGGCAGGTGAGTGACAGGCCTGCAGATCAGAGGCCAGAAAGACGAGGAAGCTGAATGAAGGAGTCAGACTGCACCAAAGAACAACTGGAGATGTCTGAGGAAGGTCCAGCCATGGGGTCAGCAGGCTTCTCTTCCCAGGTGTGATTCAGTGAGCCAGGCAGCCTTTCTTCTCTCTAACTGGCTCACGTAGTCACATACCGATGCACACTATATTTTTGGCATGTTTACTTGCTGGCTGCTCCTTGTTCTTTTCTTTAAAACCAGGATAAATAAAATAATATACCCTCTCTCTAAATGGAGCTTCTGTACTGTGCTGAAATGTGGTGACATGGGAGCTGTACTGTATTACACTTCCACCTCCTATAACTCAGAAATGAACGGTGTAAACAGGAAAGAAAATCACCAAGCAGAAATTCTGTGATCGGCTGTGCAGGACAGCTCCTCCCCCACGCCAGCATCCGGGTTTGCAGTTTTTTCCTCCTGCATGTAATGGGGGTCTGACCTCATGTAACCTCAGCAGCAGCATTGTCTTACCTGCGGATAACTCCAGGAGCCCGGGTACCTAGTGCTTGGTCCCTTACTGCATGTTTTCCCAGCTGCTGCCCACACCTGCACTGCATCTGTATCTGCAGCCGATGCCTGGCCCACAGGTGTCCGAGCTACCAGCACAGGACAGAAGGCTGCAGCGGACATTCCGTGGAGGGCTGCACTGTGAATTTTATAAGATGTAATTACCACAGTGCTACCCAGGAGCTGCCTCAGAAGGGGCCAGGCTTTCATTTAAATGCCACACTGATCAATGAGTGTCCACCCTGGGTCCTGGGGCGACTGTCACCATCCTGTTCTCTCCTTCACTTCCTGAAGCCCACACAGAGAAGAAGATTTGTAGCCCCTGCTGAGGTTCACGGGGAGAACCTGCCTCACAGCTGGCAGGTGCGTCGTGTCACGCGTGGTCTCACACAGTCCTCGCAGAAGCTCGTGGCTGAGCGCTGTTTTCACTGCTCCCCACTCTTCCCACTTTATGGAGAAACTAAAATGAGAAAATTAAATTTCCCAGAAGCATACAGCTCTCTATCGGATTTAAACACGATCCCCTAACACTTAAATTCACTGGGGGAGTGGGTCCTGATAACGGCTGACCTCCCAAGACTGGCCTGTGAGCACCCGCTGAAGGCCGACATATCCCAGCCATCACCTCCTCGTGGCCCCTCGGGGTCCCCGCCGGCCCGCACCCCTTGTCAGTGTAACCTGTGGTGCACAGCCCTGCTCTCCTCTGTTCCCATGCTCCCAAAAGACAGGCCTCCAGAGCAGCCCGCAATAGGCGGGAAGGCATCCTGCGCGGCCTTCGTCCCCTCCTCTCCCTGGCAGTGGCGTTAAACAGGGGCCCAAGAGCCGGCTCCACTGGCAGTTGTGTGCCCCAGGCTTCCTCGCTGCTACCTGTGGTGAGCAGCCTGCCCTCACTGTCCCCTCATGGCGGAGCAGCAGCCAGCGGAGGCCACAGGCTGTGAGGACGGTGTGTGGTCCACTGTGCCCACCACTTCATTGTGTGGAGCCTCGGTGGTCTTATTCGTAAACATACCGGCCTGTTATTGGGCTCATAACCTTTGCCTTCCCCGGCCTGGGCCTCCTCTTCTGGTTTATCCTGGGGAGACAGACTTGCTCTCTGCCCTCTCTTGAGCAGTGCACTCGGAGGCTTCGGGGTCTGCTCTGTCTGCCCCCTGCTCACCAGCCCCTGCTTGTCTGGCTGCCATGTCAGGCCTGGAACCGTGGAGGCCTACTCAGCTGCCACGGTCTCAGACACCAGGACAGGGTCTGGACAAAAGGGTCCTGAGATGTGTGTTCCAGACCTGTGGCACTGCCTCAGAATCATCCAGAAACTTGTTGGGAATAGTCTCAGCTCCACCCCACCTGCTTAGGGGTTTCGGGGTCTGAGGTGAGTCTTGAGGACTCACCTGGTGACTCTAAAGCCTGCTTAATCGAAAGACATCATGACCAGAGCATCAGGCTCTGTGGCCCAACCAGCTGGCCTGAGTCCTGTTTCTGCCACTCTGATCTCGGACAAGTGATGGGACTGTTTTGTACCTCAGTTTTTCCATCTACAAAGTCGGAGCAATAATATTGAAGATAGTTCATGAGGTCATGCGATCTCAATGTAGCAGGCTGTGAAGTGTACAGAACATCTAGTGCACAGGTACTTGGTGTTTGTTATTATTTAGTAACACTAATATTAATCAAACAGATTGTACCAAGGAGGCTTTCACCATACCAGGGATCAGCAAACTAGACTGAAGGCCCCAAACTGGCCCACCTCTCCTTTTTGTAAATAAAGTTTTATTGAATAAAAAGCCGTGTTCATCCTTTTCTACATGGTAAATCTCTACTTGGCACCAAGGCAGGATAAGCAGGTGGAAAGGCTCCGGGGTCTACAAAACCTAAAATACTATCTACTCTTATACAAAAAGGTTTGACACTACCTGCCCTGAGCCGTATGACCCTTCCTTATTTCGGAAGTTTTCCTTCATTTTTCTCTTCTCCACGCAGTGGGAATTCTAGGAGTATCTGCCACGTCTCCTGAGATGGCAGCCTGGGCACATGCCCAGCAGAGGCAGGGTTCAGCCCCATTTAGCGTTGTCTGCACTACCACTGTGTAAGGTATCTAGGTTATCTTGTCCTTCTGTCCCTGGGCCTTTGTCATGCACCTCCATCTCCTACTCACTTCTGCACTTGGTCCTTGACCTTGATCCCAGGCTTGCCAGCCCTCCCACACCCACTCCCACCCCCACACCCTCTGCTCCAACCCCAGCTTCCTACCACGGCCCCAGCAGCTTCTGGGAACATCAGCCTGAGGCTCCCAGGCCTGTGCACCTGTGGGATGAGCCCAGAGACTTGCTCAGACTCGAGGAACAGGGTTCACCCGGGTCAGCAGGTGGTGCACCTGGCGCGGGACAGGCCTGGGCAATGTGACTGGGCAGTTGGTGAAATGCACTGAGGCAGCACCTGGAAATGGGCTGGCCAGCAGCAGGAGGGACTGTCCCCCAGGCTCTCTCAGTCTATCTCTGTGATTCATCACCCCAGATACCCTAACAGTGCCCGGCCCCCAGCCCTGGGCAGCATTTTCACCTGCCTCTGTGCCCCAAGGACCTACTATCCTGACCTCACAAGTCCCAACAGCTGAGATTTCTCTGAGTGTGTTATTTGTGGGTTGCTTATGACCCAGCTTTGTTCCAGCACAACCATCACTGGGTACAGAGCCATTTCCCCCAAGAGCTTGGACACACAGTCTGGAGATTTATGGGGCTTAGTCTTTAGGGGAAGAAGCTCTAAAAACTAAGCTGTCTGCATCCTGAATTCACAGGCTGGAAATCCTTAAAACCCGAGCCAGGCTTAGCTCTCCTCTCCACTGCGCACTCATTCATGCATGACGTGGAGAAAGGAGGGCAGGATGAACAGAAGGCAGTTTCCTCCGCTCCGACAGCCTCCCCGCCCTCCTGTCTAGGTGAAGGAGAACGTCGCAGCTTCCTGGGGAGTCCGGGGGACACAGCCTGCCTCCTGCCCGGCCCGGTTCTGCCTTCCCCATGCTCTCCTGTCCCACACTGGTGTCTCCACGGCTGCTCACTTCAGAACACTGAAGGGAGACTGTTCGTAATTTTATTTTAGAGAGACTAAAACCATCAAAATAAAACAACAAAGCCAGGGGCTGGGGATTTAGTTCAGTGGCATAAGCGCCTGCCTTGCAAGCAGGCAGTCGTGAGTTTGATCCCTGGGACCGATAAAAAACAAAACAAAACAAAACAAAAACAGGAAAAAAAAAAACAACAACGCCAATCAAAACGAGACAGTGACACAGGATTTCAAATCAAGATAATAGGAAATCAACAATGGTTACCATACTGCCTCCTGTTGTCTTCAAAATAGCTGCCCAAACAAAACAGAACAAAATAGAACCACCAAATACAAAACAGGGAATGCAATACAGGACTTCAAAACAAGATAATAGTAAAGCCAAAATGGCTACCATATATAACTTGTTACCCTCGAAACAGCTGCCCATGCCATCAGATACAACAAAATCAAACAAGATACAGAAGAATAAAACTCAACCAAACAAAACAATGAGAATGATACAGAATTTTGAAACAAGATAAATAGGGAATTAATGATGGCTACCACCTTCAAAAGGAGATTCCCCATAGATGCTCCACTGTGTATTGCTATCCTCTGAACAGATGATCAGTCTACCTGCTATAGGTCTGCAAAGTCAATGCCACACTAAACACTACAAGCATTGAGCTGTATTCTACCTCATTAGCTACCAGGGCGCCTGGGTTTCTCTGGATCAGCCAGGTGCTTATGGGAGCAGCAAGGGTGGCTGGGGTCACATTAGCTCTTCCTGTCTCCTTGCCTGTGTGCTGGAAGGGGCTGGTGTGTGACTCTTGGGCAGTCAGCCATGCATGATGCTGACTCACAGGAGGTCTTAGCTTCCTGCTGGCTTCTTGTTCTCCTTCCCCACAGTCCCTACATGGTGCCAACTCACAGGAAAGGGCTGGCATCTGGCTCTTCCCTAGTCAGCCCACAGAAGGCCAGGAAGTCTCTTTGTAAATGGCAGATGAGGGTCCTGCTATATCCAGCAACGCCTTCCTCGCCCCCTTGCCCAGTCTGTGGCCTCTGCTCTCCTAAAGTGGCCTGCAAAGCTGCAGCCCCCGCCTCACACAGCTGAGGCCTGAAACCAAACATGGGCACAGGCTCTGCAGAGCACAGGGCACTGGTGTGGGCATTGTGGGCTGCTCAGTTCGATCCTTACAGTCATTCTGAAGTTGTGAATCAGCTATCCACACCCACAGGAGGGTGCTAGGCAGGATAGGCACGGGCCCAGGGGCTTCCAGAGCAGGCTGCTGAGCACCTGGCTTTGTCAGGTCTGCGTTCAACTATGAGGTGTTGTTTGTGCCTGTGTCTGCAGGCGTAGGCAGTTCTGCTCAGGGTGGACAGGTTCTACCCACAGTGCCACAGTGCCACAATGCAAGGTGCCAGGTTCAACTCAGGTCTCTGGAACCTCAGGTCCTACTCTGCAATTCGCTGTTGGCAAAGCCAAATCAAAATGAACTGAGTTTTAAAATGGGAAAAGCCTTTGTGAGTTTGCGGGGCTGGAGGAGGAAGTCAAGCTCCCAGGTCTGTGTGGTAGAGAGTGGCAGAAGGGCCACCCTCTGCAAGGCTGCTTGCTCACTCACCCCCAGGGCACATTCCATGGGCTGGACATGGAGCCACTACTCGGGCTGAGCAGATGCCGGTGGGCCACTTTGTGGCCGTGCATCTTCTGACCTGTGTGGCATGCAAGAGGCAGGTCTGGCACTGGCAGGGAAGGTCTGCCTGAGATTCTGCTCCAGGGTCCTGACACAGATCTGTCACATAAAGCAACCCTGTTAACTCCCAAGCTTGACTCCCCGACCTCACCAGGCTCCCAACATCAGGAATTGTGCAAAATCCTTTGGATCGTGACGACTGAGAACCCAAAAGAATTCCTGGGTCCACATGAAATCACCCAGGGAGTGTCTGGTCCACTCCACTTCTCCTGTCTCTCAGATAGGGCAGGGCCTGAAGGGTGTAAGCCTGGGCCAGCCAGGGCCTTGGGCGATGGCTGCAGGTGAACATTTGAAAAACTGACTTTGAACAGTGAGGAGAGCTGGCTGCTGCCACTATCACCCCCACACACCGACAGACAGACTCTGGGCATGGGCCTCCCAATCACTCTGCCAGGATGCAGACCCTGGGTGAAGCCCTGCTCTGGCCCCACAGGATCCTTCTGGGATCTGCACACCTGCCCTGCCCTCAGTACCCCTTCTCAGTAATCCCACCTGACGGCAATGGTGAGGGGGGCTAGACGGCTGGGCTGGAGGGGAACTCGGTCACACACGTAGGATTTAATATTGAGGGATGCAGGAGGCTGCTGGGGAGTTGCTTTCTGGAACGGAAGCAGTGTCTCCTCTGGGCTGGTGCTGCTCAAGTCCAGGGTCCTTCTGAACCTGCCCAGAGCAAGGGCCAAGAGTTCCAGGCAGGCTGCAGGATCTTGTGAGCATCTCGTCTGTGTATTGGCTGAGATGTAAGTAAGTGGATTCATTAAAAACAGCTTGGAGTCTAAATGGAGAGAAAGAGCAGGATAGAAGATTCTACGTTGAGTGATACTTATAACTGGAGTTATCTTTGGCATGTATCGGAGTTCTTTCATTTTGAGTGGGTCTAATATTCTGGGAATTTAAAATATTGCAAAGCAGTAACTGTGCTGTCCTGTGCAAACAACGCCACTCTCCGTCCAGCCCTGCTGCTCTCAGCTGCTTCCTTCTCCTGTCACGTGTCTGCACTCATCATGGCTTCAGACTCACAGATTCAATTAAGGCAGATTTTGTTTGAGAGAGAAAATAAATCCCGGAGCTGTAATTTGAGGTATGGCCACCAGGTGACAGTGGTGCCTAAGTCACAGGCTCCAGGCTCTGGGGGATGGAAACTGCTAAACCCTCCTTTAAGGAGCGGTTGGCCATCCACTGCAGACTTCACAACAAATTTATGAGCAAGCTGAGGCTTGGAGAGCTGAACCACTGAGTTGCTGGCTCACCAGCGCCAACTCGGGCTGCAGACCTGGCATCTGTCTAACGAGAAGCTCAGCCCAAGCCTCAGGATGCAGGGTAGCCCTGACTCCACGTCACTGTTTTGTACCATGCCATACCCAAGATGAGCGCTCACCTAGATTTTTAAACGTTAGGAGGACTGGCCTCTGCCCAAAGCTTCATGTGGAAAATCTCAGTTTCTAACATCCTTTCCTTTGCTTTCCAGCCCTGCATCTGTTGGGCCCCCGGCTGCTGGGAACACAAATACATTACAGAAATATTTCTCTCCCGGCCTCCGCTGTTCAATGACTCTACTGTTTAGCTGATGTTCCAGTGACCTCACAAGTAGGAAAACTTTTATCATGTGAACAAGTTTCACATATATTCACTACTGGGGGGTGAATCCAGGGCCTTCTCAAGAAACTACATCCCCAGGCCCCAGGCTTTTTAAGTTCTCTGTTTTGAAGCAAGGCCTTGCCCTTGCTTTAACCCTTTCCTGATTCTTGCCTTGATTACATGCCCAGGGGCACGCCGGTCTAGCCTACCAGTATCCACAGCGCCATAAACATCCTCAGCTGACCTTTCCTTGATCTTCCTTTGCCATTTTACACTAAAAACAGTGCCTTAAAAGGAAAGCTACTGAGATTTCTGGAAGACCAGTTGCACCTTCAACTTCTCCCCTGCAAGGAGCAGGAACATGGGCCCCTTTCTGGGGTCCCTTTAGTGGGCAAGAGCTGGTTGCATGGTTTACTAGTGAGCACCCATCTTCCTTCTGTGCCCAGAAGGCAGCTGTGTGGCACAGCAAGAGGACGGGGGACAGGACAGTGGGGGGTCTGGGGTGGCCTCATTTAGAGCCCACTCAGGTGAGCTCCAGGCCCTGCACTCTCCGCACCAGAGCCTTTGACCAGCTTG
The DNA here is from genome assembly GCF_034190915.1 of Cavia porcellus. Taxonomy (NCBI): domain Eukaryota; kingdom Metazoa; phylum Chordata; class Mammalia; order Rodentia; family Caviidae; genus Cavia; species Cavia porcellus. The sequence goes on from NW_026947503.1 coordinate 4,334,907, forward strand.
CCTGAGAACGATGGAGAGGCTCAAGGAGGAGAGGACACTAAATTCTGGTCCCAAGTGAGCCTTTGCAAAGGCCCCCTTCTTCCTCGGCACCCTGGGTACAGATGGTGCAGAGGAAGCTGAGGAATCCTCAGAGCTGCTAAGGGCCGGTCAGGCCTTGCTGGGGGCCTTGGTTCACCACAGGACTCCCTTGCTCCACAAAGCCCACCTAGAGCCTGTTCTTGTTTCTAGTGCAGAGTGGACAGTGAGGAAGACCTCAGGGAATTAGCAGGCCCACAGCGAGCTTTCAGTGTTGCCTCAGCCCCTCTTTTCTGGACAGGTCTCCCCAATTGCCTAAGTTGGCCTTGCCCTTGTAATCCTTCTCCCCCAACCTCTGAAGTAGCCGGGGTTACATCACCACCCCTGGCTTCCTTGTTATGCTGAGGATGAAATCTGGGGCCTTTGCACCGAGCTACATCCTGGTCTACATCCTGCTAAGTTGCCCAGGTTGGCCTTGAACTTGCCAGCCTCCTGCCTCAGCCTCCCAGAGTACTGAGATTATTGAAAGGTGTGCCCTTTTTAAAGAACATGAAGGCCACTCTCTCCTTGCTGTACAGAAAGATTCCCCACCCCCAGGGGGCAGGAGGGCAGAACAAACCCTGCAGACAGTGAGCACTCAGTGAACGCAGGCAGCAGGATGCGCCCGGCTTTCCTCCAACATTTGGTGTCTTGAGTTCGCCCGAGACAAGCATATTCAGCCTGACTGCTGGCACGCAAAACACAAGTTGGAGTGAGAGCAAAAACATATTTTCAAGTTAAGATCAAATAAAATATTGCTTATTTTATTTTTATCACACCCTTTAAAATGTGTGTGACTGTAGTAAATACAGCGATTAGAGCAGTAGTTGTGCACATGTAGCAAAATGGAAAACCAGTAAATTATTCCAGCGGGAGTTGCTTTTTAAAAATCTGATTGAGATGTGCCATCAGAAGTCAGATGCAGCTCCAAAGAATTGTACTTCAACACCAGCACCATGAAGTAGCGAGGACATCAGGCCGGGGAGAAGCAGCCACCCAGCTACCTGCAGACATCTAGACGGTTTTAATTCTCCGTGAATGCAACCTTGACCTCCATGCTGGATTTGAACTCACAAGCTGTTTTTTGACAAGGCAGAGTTCCTGGGCCAGTGGTCACAAACGGGGTCAGCAGTGGGCCGCTTACATCCTGGTATGAATAATTCCCATTGGTTCTTTGGCTGCCAGCAATCAAGGACTATGGTAGTGAATGATTGTAAAAGAGAGAAAAAGAATTGGGAGTTACTAGTTTTAGATTCTGGGAGACTTGATCTGAAGGTACAGGTTAGAGAGGACCCACCCTGAACATTGTGGTACATGTCTGTAAGCCCAGCTACACCTGTCAGTGGCTGGGAGACAGGAATCACAAGTTCAAGGTCACCCTGGATAATTTAGCCAGACTTGGTTTTAAAGTAAAATAAAATAAAATAAAATAATCAGAGTAGGTCTAGGTGAAAGTATCTGTATTCAGTCTGCAGTAATGCGTGCACACACACAAACACACATGTACACACTCAGTGTTATGTCTTGTATCTAGATATCCCCACAAGGCCTCGTGAAGTCATGGGGCAGGCTTCTAGAAATTGTGATTTATCCACGGCCCACTGCTGGGGTTATGGCTGTGAGTGCTACACTCACCCTTGCGTCCGTAGCCTGCATACAATAGAAAGGACAGAAAGACTCTTTTCTGTGTGCACTTCCCCTTTTGCTCTTACTGCTTTGCTGTCTTTTGCTGCCATGAACTTGTTGCCTTCTGCCAGGAGCCATCTTGCCTCAGAAGCAGCTGATTGTAGGCTGAAATGGCCACAAACTGTAAACTAAATAAACTTGTCCTTCTTCATTTTGGGAACTGGGTATTTTGTCTCAGCAATGAGAAAAAAGTAACCAACTCAGAATTTGGTACCAGAGAAGTGGGGTCATTGCTGTGACTATGCTTAACTATGTGGTTCAAGAGCCTTTGGGAATGGCCTATGGGAAGAGTTTGGAAAGCTTCTGAGACATCGCCTGAAACAGTAGTGTAGAAAACCTTAGGCTGTTCTGCATGAGAGATTCTCAGAAGAGAATGGTATGGTACAAGCTCAGAAGACCAGAAGGCTGATGGAAATTCTGCCAGTAAAGTCCCAGTTTGGGAGGTTTCTGCTGGGAAGAAGGAGTGAATTGATTGTTGGACTCCAGATGATGTATATTATGACTTGGCAAAAAGTTTGCCTACATTTTGTTCATGTCCAGAAACTTTGCCTGAAACTAAGGTTAAGGGCAGTGGATTAACTAAACTAGCAGAAAAAATTTCAAGGTAGTTAAATATTGAGGCATTCTCAAGGCTACTGTTGGAGGATTTTAGCCAGATTTATGTGGAGAAGAGCACAAAGCCCATCAGAATGTTTAAAAACATTTTGAGTTTGGTCAGATAGGACACTCCAGTAAAGCTCTGGATCACAAAGATAGAGCTGAGAGCTCCATGGCAGAGAAGGAACAGGAGGATAGAATACTGGCCTGAGGGCATCACAAAAAGGAGCAAGTCTCCACCTTTTGCAGCCTCAAAACTGCAAAAGTGAAAGACTTTGCTTTGAGGAGAAAACTATAGAGAACCATGTTCTGGAATGGTGGCAGCAAAACTGGGTTCTAGAATGGCACCTCACCAGATTGCAGAATGGTGGTGCCATAGAGAATTCATTCCTCAGAATCAGGTTCAAAGTGTTCAGTGATCCAGGCACTCAACCCCTACAGCCACGAGAGGAAAGCCTGGCTATTGCTCCAGTTGGCATAAGACCTTGGCATCATCTACATGGTGCTGCTTTTAGGTGCATACAGAATGCAAGAGTTCTGAGATTAAAAAGGCCTCTACCCTGAATTCAGAAGGGTTAGGAGCCCAGGCAGTGTGCTCCCAAGAGGGCAGTGTGTGAAGCTGTGAGGGTAAAGCAAAAGGTGCATTGGAGACCCCTGAAGTTTGGAGAAGCCAGGAATGTATGTCATCTGAGGAAACCTGCAAGGGCAGAGCAATGCAGCCCTAAGAGAGAAGCCATGCAAGCTACAACCTCCAGAAGAGCCACAGGGAGCCATGAAAGCCCTTCAGAGTTCACAATTTGCCACAGATAACTTAGGATGTTCCACATGGGACTACAGGACTTAATGTTTGCCTTGCTTTGGTCCCATTCCTTTGTATCCCCCTGTTTGTACTTTTTGGAATGGTAATGTTTATCTTGTGCCACTGAATGTTGGAAGTGTTTAATTCTCTTATCATTTGTAAAGTGACTCACAGGTAAGAGTTTGCCTTATATCTCAGAAAAAAACCTTGAGACTATGACTTTTCAACAATGCTGAAACTGTTAGGACTACAGCAACTTTTGGAGATGGACTAAATGTCTTTTGCACAAAGAATGTAAATGAGTCTTTAGAGAGCCAGGGGTGGAATGTTATGATTTGTGTTGGGATGTTTCCCCAAAGCCTCATATAGTCCCAGGGTGAGCTTCTAGAACTTGTGATTGATTCATGGTCCAATGCTAGGATAACGGGTATGCCTTGATTACTTTTCCTGTCATTGCTGAGACAAAATATTTGACAAGGCAGGGTGGCATGGCCAAGCAGCAACAGTTATGGTGGCCACAAGAAGCAAGAGCAAACTGGGCTTGTACACTGGTTCCACCCCTGGTACAGCACTCACATCGCTAATGCCAGTGCTAGACACTGAACCCAAAACAAACACTGGAGTTGCCTCCATGACTACATGAGGCTTGGGAGGCGGAGACATTTAAACAAACCACAGCAGGGTGTGAGCTCTACACCCACCCTGGAGCAGGTAGCCTACATATAATATATGAGATAGAAAGAGTCTTCCCTGTGCACTTCTCCCTCTTTGCTCTTGTTGCTTTTGCTGACTTCTGCCACCATGAACTGTTGCCCTCTGCCATGAGCCGCCCTGCCTTGGAGCCGGCTGATTATGGACTGAAACCTCCAGAAACTGTAAGCTAAATAAACTTTTCCTTCCTCATTTTGGGCATGGGGTATTTTGTCTCAGCAAAGACCAAGTCAAACACTCACACCCAGGTGCACACACTCATATTGGGGCACTGTCTGGGGGTGTATGGCACCAACCATGTAAAGAATTGAAAAAGAGAAGGAAAGGAAGAGCAGTCTATCCAGACCAAGGCTATTTGCAACTTTTCTTGGTCCCATCCTGCAGCCAGGCATCTGGGAAGTCTTGCTGTGTATGCTTTGTATCCTCACCAGAAGTCAACAAAGTGCACTAGAAATGCAGGTGTTTACTTCTGAAGGCAGCGCAGAGAGCTTCCCTCGAAGCCCTAGCCTGGTTTTGAGTTGGAAAAGGTCTGTACAGCTACTTATGAGCACATATTTAGTCAGTGAGCTCTGGAGTACTCCAGAAAGAAAGGGTTCAGAAAACACAGGAAACTTCACTGCAACCTGAAGATGGCTCAGGAGGATGCCACACCATCCTGCATTGTTCAGCCAGACCTTGGCTGGGGACTTGGTGGTGTGCAGGTGATCATGAACCATATCACTCCATACACGGGGCTATGTTAGCAGCAGCTGTGACCATGAGACCCTGCTTGTGAGCCGCTTGGACATGGTCTTGGCCCTAGAAAGAACTGGAAGGCACCAGGCCTTGTGTGTTTATTACAGAATCATCGTAATACAAACACCTGTTCTGCCCTTAAAAATAGCACGTAGTTTTATTTTTCACTTGCAGATATGTAAAGACTTTAGGATAAGAGACAGATTTATTCAAAGTCAGCTAAGTCAGACTTGCTATATGTATAAAGAAATAGAGCTTTTTATTCCACTTTAAGAGAAGTCACTATGCTGGGGGACTGCCTGTGGAGACAACGAGACCAAGGGCCACAGCTAGAGTTGGAGACATCACCAGTGCTGGTGATTTCCAGGCCACCCAGCCCTTTCTGTCACAAGAAGTCCTATATTTACTCAGATGTGACTTCCTAGTGTGTAAATTTTTATTATTATTATAAAAGAGAAAGGAACTCCTTGGGAATTCTATAAAAAAAAAAAAAAGGAATATTTCTTACCCACAGAGGCAGAAGGGCACAAAATTACCCACATCTTTGTTTCCATTTTTTCAGAAAACATGGAGGGGAAGGATACTGGCACCTCTGCTCAACAAAAAGTCTCAGATATGCTATAAAAATGATTAACACTAAAACTTTGGTTTTATTTTTTAAACAAATGTTGACTCTGTGAAGCAGTCTGCATGAGTGGTGTGCTAGTCTCTAGGTAAGCCATCTCTGAGTCCTGTGTGTCCAGCCAGCAGCTGGGGCCACCAAGGAGCAGAGTCTGCCTTGCAAAAGAGGTGGCACCGGGAGGCACCCTGACACCCTGATCATGAGGGGTGACTTCCACACAGGCCCCCTACCCTTACAGGACACTCTAATTCCTGACCAACCCCTCAGAGTTGACTCCTGATAACTAGCATGCATTCCGACTTTGAAAAACCACAGTCACTTATATATAACTCTTCTGATTTTCTCACTTCTAACAATGCTACTGTTTGTGGTAAAGTACCAAGTAAGGGGATGTAAGAACCTCCTGTTCTTACAAGGTATGGATGAAAATTACAGATAACATGCTGAGCCCTGTCTCGGCAGCAAGCGCTTCCCACCAGCGAAGCAAATCCTCCACAGGAAGCCCCGTCCTCCTTCCTGAGTCCTCTGTTACTTGAAAGTCCACTGTAATTTAATCAGGGGAATCCTAGCCTGAACCAGGAGCATGCTGAGCCCCAAGAGACCCCCCTCCCTACCTTCACAAACGCACCTGTCCAGTAGCTGCCCCTGCTGGACATGCAGACCTGATTCTTTAAGGTGGTGCTTGTTTCCAACACCCTCCCCTGTTGCTCCCAGGAAAGCTTCAGTGATGTCTAGAATCCCAACACCTTAGAGGCAGGAGGACTGCCAAAAGTTCAAGGCCAGCCTGGGCTATGTGGCGAGTTCAGGATATCCCTTGATTTAGGATAATGTTTTTATCATAGTTCAGCTGCCAAAGAGATCACAGAAATAAAACTGCGTCTCTCAGCGCACGACAGTAGCAAGGCTCACACTAAGGTAGCCCATGCCAGAGCGTGGCACTTACATCCCACTCCTCACCTGCAAACACCTACCCACAGAGTTTGAAATTCTTCTGCACAGGACATTTCCCTCTTCTCCTTTATGTATTTATTCAGTCAGTTGTTTATTTAATGTCAATTGTGGTATCTCCTGCTTGTTCATTGACTCCAATTAATCTTAAATTATTCTTCGTCTCATCAAGCCGCTGCTGGATTGATTTCTCATGGCGGCTTGCCAGTTTTGAGAAATTTTTCTTTTCTTGGTTGCTAACTGCAAGCCTGTCTTCAATATCTGAGATCCTGTCCTCATATTGGCCTAATCTGTTTTAAATACTTTGAGTGGAGTTTTTATTCTCCTGGATATCTGCTTGAATCTGCTCTATGGATTCCACTTGTCTCCTATGCGGCGCTTCAATAATTTGTTTCAGCTCACCTTTTTAAATATAATTTTCTTTTTAAAGATAGTAAAATCCAACAAAACAAAACAGAACAAAGCAGCAAAATTGGCACAGAACTTCAAAGCAGGATAAACAATGCCTACCATAGCATATCTTGCTATCTTCATCATCTATTTTTTTGTCTGTCTGCTCTAACATCACTAAGCATTGGGTGTACTTGGATAATCTCTATTGTTATCTGAGAGATTATTTCTGATTTCATTTTTTCCAGAGCCTCATCAATTGCTTGATTGTTTTTACTTCAGAGACACCTGGTGGGGGCTTTTGGCTTGTCCCACCTCATTGCTCCCTGGGTTGGCCTTTGCTGAACAGGATGTGTGAGGCTGCATCTTGTTTAAGTGTCTTCTCATTTCTTTTCTTTTTTTAGCTTAATTACTAGGGTGGTGCTCGTAAGTTGTCTATGGTGAGTTGCTTTATTTAAGGCCCTTAGGTGATGATTCCTTCTCTCGAGGCATCTTCCAACTGTAGCTGGTTTTTGGGTTTTGAGTCTGTTGAAAGACCTTACCTCTTCAGTTTGTTGGAGATGAGAATTTCTTGCTTGTTTGGCCTATCCCTGGTTCTTTGGCACTGTATTTTCTGTGAGTCTTAGTATCAGTCATGGATTATTGGGGCCAACTGCTGTTGAGAACAATTATGGCTGCAGTGGCACCAATAGCATCAAACATGGCCTATAAAATAACCCTTAATTTGCAACTTTTAACTGTATAACTAGATTTGTGATCATTTAACAAAATGTAAAACAATATATATGCAATATATAGTCCATAATGTGTCAATGTTGCCCTCTGGGTTAAAATTTAAAATGGGTTAAGGAGAAAATAGAGAAGTGGATGAAGAGAAAGAGATTATAAGTAAGGTTGGAGGATGAAGGGGGATCCCCCAACCTGGAAAAACTGGTGCAGAGGACTGAAGGAAAAGAGAAACAGAAGAGACAAAAGGAAAACAGAACAGAACCATACCACAAAGAGGCTCGGAACCACTCTCACACATACAGAAAAAACAATGGAGAAAGAAGAACAAAAACTAAAACAAAAAAAAAAAACAAAAAAAAAAAAGAAAGAGAAAAAGAAAAACAAACAGTCCACTTCCAGGATTCTCCCTGGGTCCACAGTAGGCAGCCTGTGGGGACAGAGCCCCAGATTGTGCCATCGTATCCTCACAAGCCAGCAGCTGCTCCATGGTGGGGTACTAGACAGCCTTTGCAGGCCTGCCCCAGGCCAGACTCACTGAGTCCCGCAGCCCAGACAGCTTCCACGGGTCTGCACCCAGCTAGGAAGCCCGCAGAGGTTCTGGTTCTGGGCTTGTCCATCCTGAAGCCAAGATGGCACCCGGCCAATCGCTCTCCCCGCAGGGGACAGTCCTCCGCACTCACCCCCCAGCACAGTGCTCCGCGTCTGCCACTCCCCGCCACTGCTGTGTCTCTCTGCAGAGGCCTTGGGGGTGCCAGTCACCGCTGTCAGTTTTGAGCAGCTCCTCAGGCAGCGAGTCCAGCTCAGGGCGAAGGCCCCACCAGCTACTGCCTTCTTTGTTGAAGTTTTTCGTTAACTCTCTCTGTGGGCTTCAGCTCACACTTCAGGTTCTGCCTGGGTCCAGGGGACTCACTTCCCTCCTTCTTGTGTTCTTCATGATGCTGCATTCCAGCGTCTGGATGGTGACGCTCAGAGAGGCTGTTTGCTCTGCTGTGTACTGCTCCCCCATCTTTCCAGAAGTGCAGTCACTTACTTATTTAAAAGCGCTTGTCTCTCTAGGTTCACACTTCGGGCTCAGCCTCTTGACTGTGCTTCTCCTCTGGCTCTGGGTGCTCCTCTGTCAGGCCCCGTGTGCTGCTAGCCTGCTCGGTCCAGCAGCACCTCCTCTTCCTGGCAGCCTCCCGGGGCTCCTGGGTCCTTGCTGAGGTGTTGCCATCCACTGCTGGCACAGAAGCTTCTTCAAAGAGCCCAGCTGCCCCTTCCTGGTCTGTAGCGAGCGCAAGGTCCTGGACTCTGTGTGTACCCCCCTGGTTACCAGTGGCTGGTCATCCTTACAGGGGTTTCCTTGATCAAAGAAAATTGGTCATACGTGTGTTGACTTTTGTCTTTTAGTTCTTTCTCTATGTATTATTTGCTTATTTTTCTATTAGAATGTTTACCATTTCTAATTTGTAGAAATCCTTAAAAGCGAATATTAATCTGACTTAATTATAATATATAATCATTCCTCTTTGTCACTGGTTTTACATTTTACATATGTGTTTTCTTAGTGAGTGAACATTGGGGTTTTGGGGTTTCAACTTCTCAGTCTTTGCCTTACATTTCTGTTTCGCTGTCTTCTAACGGGGCATTCACCAATCCTTGTCTCCCCAATTCCGGGCTACTTCCTGGGTTTATTTCATACTCATTTTCAGGTTTAATTCTCTGATTCCTGAACTCAGGTGTAAGGAAGTGCTCTAAATTCATTTTACAGTGCAGACTATAAGCATGCTGGTCGCTGAAAATACTCTATCTTTCAATCTCAAGAGAACACCAGGCTCCCAGTGTGCCTGCCTGTTCCGTGTAATTCAGGGCAGCGCAGCTCCCCATTTTATGCCTTCAAGTACTTTTCTCGCAATGCCACACAGCAGTGTAGACACAGGGGAGAGAAAGGTGTGGAGATTTCAGGAAAACAACCGTCCTCGCCCACCCTCCCCTCTCCTTTCTCACCAGCAGAAATGTTTCTTAGGCTCTTAGTAGCTTTTCTCCAGTGCTTTTCTTGGCTATTCTTGAATATAGCTCTTTAAATAAGCTCCAGAATTCTTTTAAAAGATTTTTCAAAATTTTCCTTTTCAATAATTTTCAAAGAATTAATTTTTGGAGGAGTGGATTTTTTGCTCCCACTTACTAAATCTTTCCTGTTCCTCAGTGAGTGCGGAATCCCAGGCCTTATTACTGCATCTGTGAGCCTCGGTGTGTACTGTTCAGACAGCAAACACACATACACACGGGTACCTACACACATATCTTTGCTATTTTAATGTTTTTCTTAATTTTTTTTCTTTTTTAATAATAAAGAATGGGCTTGGACTGAGAAATGTTACACATACTTGTTGTCCCAGATATGCAGGAGGCTGATGCGACAGGATTGTTTGAGCCCAGGAATTTGAGGCCAACTAGGGCAACCTAATAAGATCCCACTTCAAAAGAAAGAAAGAAAAGACAGGAAGGAAGGGCTCACTCCTCCCAGCCAGAGGTTCCCAGCCCTCCCCTTAGTGATGCGGTTACACACTGCAGAAGAACCACTTCATCAGGGCATCTGAAATGATGAAGATGCAAACAGCAAATAAATATATGAAAAATGTTCAACAACATTGGTCATTTGAGAGATGCAAATTAAAACAACATTGAGATTCCACTGCACTTCAGGAAGAATAGCTATGATGAAGAATAGCAATATCAACCATAACAAATGCTGATGGGTCTGTGTGAAAAAGGAACCCTTCCACATTGTTTGTGGGAGTGTAAATTGGTACAACCAGTCTGGAAATCAGTATGGAGATTCCTCCAAAACTGAAAGTAAGTTTCCATTTGACCCAGTCATTATCTTCCCCAAAGAGTTAAAGTATCACACTACAGTGATGTGTGCATACCCATGTTTAGAGCAGCACAATATACAATAGGTAAATCTCCAAAACAGCCCATAAGCTCATTAACAGATGAGAGGATAAAGAAAATGTGATATATATATATAGAGTGGAGTATTACTCTGCTATAAAGAAGAACAAACTCGAGTCATTTTTAGATAAATGGATGCAACTTGAGACCACAATTTTAAGTGAAATAAATCAGACACACAAGTTTAAATTTTACATCATTTCTCTGGTGTGAGACACCCAAAGGGTAAATGAAGAGCACAATGGAGGCTAGATACTGGGAAGCAGGAGAAACTTCTTCAAATGGGAAGGGGACAACAGAAGGAAGAGGGGGAGGGAAGGAGAAGAAAAGGAAAAAAGAAAATGGAGAAAATACAATAAAGCTTTTGTAAATGGGGAGGGGAGGAGGGTTGGAGAGAAGTAAACAAGAATTAAAAGGTGCTCTGTGTAGGTACAAATCCCCTATGGTGGGCGTGATCGTTACGTTTGACAAACACTCTAACAAAAAAGGTAACACTGCGTTGCCGAGGTCAGCTCTGCATCTGGTCCTCCCGTGATCAGCAGCAACCCTCAGAGACATGGGAGTCTCCGTCCAAAACAGACCCGGGAAAACCTCGTCCTCTAACACACCTGCGTCTTATGGACCGAGCTTCTACACTTCGGGTGCATCCACACGAAACTCGCCGCACTGCGGCCCAGGTGCAGCTGCCTGGGTTGGCTTCCAGGATGCTGTCACCGCCGCTGCCAACCCCAGCATGTGTGTGGGTACAGCGGCCCTGCACAGAGCACACCACGCTCCTCCCAGTGTGGCCTTTCCTGGCCCTCACGCTGCACTGTGGTGTGAGCACCCCATCAGGACTGGTGCTGACCCTGCAAGCCCAATATGATGCAGGAAGAGAATGGAAGCTTAGCAAGGAGGGGTGCAAATCAAAGCCGACACATGCGTGTGTGCAACGGTCAGGGTGGGCCATTAATTTATACAATTAGTGTATGCTAATTAGAAAGGCTTAATCTGCCTGTGGTTTTCGGAGTAAGGATTTTTGGGAAGCGATTAAGATTAAATGAGGCTATGAGTGGGCCCGTATTTAATGGATGGTGGCTTTGTAAGAGTGGGAGGAAGGACCTGGGCCGGGAAGCTCTGTCTCTGCAGGGGTTCCCTGCGTCCCCTGGGGTGTGACAGCCCTTGTAGGTTCAGCTGCCTGATCTCGGCCTTCGCAGCTGTTATTCTTGATAAAATACTCAGTGTGTGCTGTTCAGTTACGACAAGGGATAACAGACGCAGGCACGCTTATTCCGTAAAGGACGTGTTCTATCAGCTGTTCTACAAGTATCTCAACAGTTTTTGTTTCTGTTTTTTTTTTTCCAGTACTCGGGATTGAACCCAGAGCCTTTGCAAAGAGCTACATCACCAACACTTTTTGTTCTTTGCTTTGAGACAGTGCCTTATTTAGTTGCTAAATTGTCCAGGGTAGGCTTGAACTTGCAATCCTCCTATTTTACTGCTGTGATCCCTACACTTAACATAAACTCACAGGCAGAATGAGCAAAATACGTGGCAAATGTTTACTTACAAAAACCATCATTACAATAAAAGACACATTGTCATTAATCTGCCTCATTATAACTCCTTCGCTTCAGACATGCTTACTTCAAACCGGTGTGGGGTACGCACCTAGGAGGCCGAGGCAGGAGGACTGGTGCAAGTTTTTTTTTTTTTTTTTTTTCAGCTGCATGATGTTTTTTTTTTTTTTTTTTTTTTAATTTTATTTAAGGAGAAAAAAGAAAAAAAAACAGAAAAAGGGTACAAGTTATACAGAATTTCAGAAAAAATAAACAGTAGGAAATCACTAGTTAATTACATGTTGTCATCTTAGAAATAGTTGTTGAAGTTACAAAACTAAAGCATATAGAGGGGACCTTCAAACAGTGAAACTGCAAACAGTTTTGTTCAATGATCCAACAAAACTCAGTAATATGGTTATCTATCTTATACACTTAAATATATATGCAGTTATATCTTTTAGAGAACTTTCTTTTGTACACTGACAATTACACATTTTGGGTTTTATTACTCCCACAGTTCTTATTCTTTATTTTTTTTTGAAAAAAGTAAAACCAAATGTGACATAACAGGACAGAGTCAGTCAAATCAAAGGGATGGACATAATAGATAATGTAAAAACAAAATACAAGGTGATCAACAATGGTTACCATAATGCCTCTTGTTATCTTAAAAAGAATTGCCTATATCATCAGTTATAATAAAATTGAACAAAACAGTAAAGAATAAGACCAATAAATCCAAAACATTGGAGACATTAGAGGACTTCAAAAGAAGATAATAGTCAACCAGAAATGGATATCACAATGGATCTTATTGTCTTCATAGTTGTTGCCTAGACTTTCAAACTTGGTACTATCTAGCATAACAGAATAGAGGAAAATGAGAGCAATACAGAGTTTCAAATCAAGTTAATAGGAAATCAAAGTGGGTTACCATAATATATCCTGCTATTTTTAAATTTATTTTTCCCTTAATTAAAAGGATAAAAATGAAAAAGTAGATAATAAAGGAGATTGAGATTTTAAAAAGAGGGCATAACAACAAAACAGTGCAGGTCAAAACATAGCCATTTAAGCAAAATAGTGTTTCACCACAAGATAATCTCGACATAATAGTAGTTACCATAGTGTCTCTTCCCTTAAAATCTTTGGGTATAACTTCGTATACTGTAGCATCAAACATATCAAGACAATGTAAAACCATTCAAGAGAATGACAATATTACAGGGTATTTAGAATCAACTATCAGAAAATGAACAATGGTTTCTGTATAATCTCCTTGTCTATAAAAGTTTTTGTTTATATTATCACAAATAATAAAATCCAATAAGATACAACACGTTAAAACCGATGGAGACAGAAGAACAAAAGCTTGATGGGACTTCAAAACAAGAGGATATTAAATCAGCACTACCTATTATGATGTCTTGTTTTCTCCAAAATGGCTGTTCCTACCATCCAACCTTCTCTGCCTCATTTCTGTTGAGCTTTTTTTCTGTCACTAGTTGTCAGTTTGTCTTCTTCATTTCGCTTTCTGCTCCATTCATTGTGGCCTCTCTGCCACTGTTTCTGGAATCTTGGTATTTTCTTTTCTTAGAATATCCTGCAGTATTCTCTGTAGAATTGAATTGGTGGTTGCATATTCCCCTAGTTCCTCTTTATCCTGGAAGCACCTTGTTTTTCCATCAATTTCCAGGGACAGTTGTGCAGGATATATCAATCTTGGCTGGAGGTTATTATCTTTCAAAGCTTAAATTATTACCCCCCACGCTCTTTGTGATTTGATGGTTTGTGCCGAGAAGTCTGCTGTAATTCTGATGGGTGTTCTCTTGTAAGTGATCTGTTTCTTGTCTTTGATGGCTTTTAATATTCTGTTCTTATATTGTATTTATGGAATTTTGATTATTATATGCCTTGTTGTGGGGTGTTGTGGGGTCCTGTATGCCTCATACATCTGTGTATCTTTACTTTTGGCTAAATTAGGGAAATTCTCCTGGATTATTTCTGTGAATAGCTTTTGTAGTTCATTTGTTTGTGTCCCTACTTCTTCTTTTATGTTCTTAATTCTTAAGTTATAGATCCTCTTGTCATCTTCTAGTCTTTGAATTATTGCTGTTTGTTTTCTTGTTATTTTTAAGAAGTTTTCATTTCATGCTCCCACCTTACAAATCTGTCCTCCAGTTCTGATAATATATCCTTAGTTTCTTTCAAGCTGTTATGCTAGCTTTCAATAGAGATTTTAGTTTCCTAGTAATCTGTGTGAACCTGCTTCATGTATTCTATGTTTTCTCTATTTTCTCCATCAAACAATTCTCCCCTTTTTTCCTGTTCTTCCATTCCACCACCTGTTTTTTCTTGGGTGGTGCTTGGCATTTTTCTAACTATTCTACTTATTTCTTGCTTTATTTCATTAAATACTTCATTTTTGAACTCGTCTATGAGGCTCCGGAGATACCGTTTTATATCTATAGGTGCCGTGTCTGATATTGCATGTTTTCTGTCTTCATTCTCTTTTGCACTTCCCTTTCCTGGATCAGTGTTCTTAGGATTGGGGACTGAGGGCCCTTTCTTGTTGCTCCCTCTTCCCATACTTTTTGTTCCTTCCATACAAGCGTATGTAGGAGGCTCAGTTTTTTTTTTTTTTTTCTCTTTGTCTGTGGCAGTTTGTTTGAATCCACCGGCTAAGTGTACTAGGGAGACACAGACACTGCAGTGTACTAGGGAGACACAGACCTGGGCAGCTTCTGCTGGACCCACCCCTCCAAGTCAACCTACTGAATGCTTCACTGCTAGGGTGCACCGCCAGGCACAGGACCTGATTTGGGCTAGCCTACAGGATCTTAGTCTGCGGAGTCACAAGGCCAAGCACTCCCCACCACTCCCGCTTGAGAGGGGAATATGTGACTAAAGTCACTGCAGGGCTGTGTTCTGGCTAGTCTGCTCAGTCCCAGAATGTCCTCTGTTGGAGCCTCCTAGTCTATGAAAGCATCCCCATTCCTCTCACTCATTGCAGGTCGATGCAGGGCTCCCTGCCAGTCCCGATCTCAACGCCGTTTGGGCCAATTCCTACTCTCGGAGCTTTTGCTCGCCTCTCTCCCTGCCATGCAGATTGGGACGCAGTATCAGCAGCAGGAAATTCAAATCGTGGCTTCCAATGGCGCGGGATCCAGCTTCCATGCTGAGATTTTATCTGTTCCTGTTATAGCATCAGGATTTCATTTCCAGTTGGTTTCTCTCAGCTTACTTTGTTCCTGGGTTGGCAAGGTACATCTCCCCTCACGTGGGACTCCTTACACGGCACCACTCCTGGATTCTAAGCTGGTAATCTCAGAGAGCCTCCATGGCTGCTGTTATTTGTCTGCCATGTTCTCCCGGAAGTCACAAGTTTGAGACCAGGCTGGGCTACAAAGTGAGCTCAAGGCCAGCCTGAACTGCATAGCGAGACCCTGTCTCAAACAAACAAACAAACAACCCTGCTTATTCCGTCATTACTGCCACTTTCTGGAGCAGTTCTGGATGCCCTCGTTAGCAAATGTCTTTAGGTATGTAGTCGTGACTGTCTAGACATTGTGGATCAGTTAAAAGCATTTACTCTTCCTGTCATTTTGGCTGGGGAGAAGAGCCCAGAGTCAAACCATGCCAGACACAGGGAATAGGGTGGAGGAGGATCACTGGCATGCCTTGATTTGACAGAAATTGCCATAAATGTTTCAAATCGATTCAGGACACTGAGATAGCCATGAAAAGACACTCACCAAAGGCTTCCATGGGAAGGGGATCTGGGGTGGGCACTGATGGAAGGACAGGGAGGGAAAGTAACAATAATTAAGGTGCAACGTTTGTATGTGCTGGAACAGGCAAGACACTTTTCCTTTTCTGTATTTTACTGTCCGCTCTTACAGCCCTTGTTCTTAGACTTAGCTGGTCAGCCACAGGACAGGACAGGCAGGCTGCACAGAGACTGTGCAGAGGTCAGGCTCTAGGGGACAGTGGCAACTGCTATCAAGTGTTCCCAAACCCTGGAGAGCCCTGAGGCTAAAAATAACCATAAAGCAAACAGAGAGAGAAGGAGGTGAGAAAGGAAAATGATGGGGAGCAGTGGCTGTAGGGTGGAACAGATTGCTCTGGGCAGACTGTGAACCCGGGTCCCAGGCCTGGGGGAGAGGCAGGAACCCCAGCGATTAGGGACATAGCTTCTCGGCTGGAGTCCTGGCCTCTGCCAAGAGCACCAAGAGTTTGGGTTAAAAGCCATGGTTTTGCTGCCTCTGGAATCCGATTCTTACATGTACTAATTCCCTAAGGTAGACGTCATGATTACAGATTGCAAACACACACACACAAAAACAAGTTTCACAAATGGCAAGAATGGCTTAACTGGCTTTGAAATGACGAGGAGTATTTTAAGGGGGAGATTAATGGCAATGAGTCTTCTATTATAACAATTAAAAAAATTTAAATTTAAATATTAACTGTACTTTATGATCACACTGCATTGGACGTGGAAAAATTTGCTGAGAGGGTAGATCTTATGTTAAGTCTTCTTATCACAAAATAAATGATCCAGCACTTGGGAAGCAGAGGCAGGAGGATCGCTACAAGTTTGAAGACAGCCTGAGCTGCAAATTGAGTTCAAGACCGACTTGTACTGCATAATAGGGCCCTATCTCACTCAAAAAAATAAAAACCAATAAAAAAAACAGGAGGTGGAGGGAAATATTTAGCGGTGATGCATATGTTCTTGCATTTGATTGTGTTCATGAGTCTATACTTATCGCCAAGCTCACGAAGTTGTAAACCTTAAATATGCATATGTTAAGCAGACCTCAATAGTGTGGCCTTAAAAATATATAAACAAATGGCAACTTGTACTTAAACTTTAATCACACAAAGCCCAATTCTAAAATGATAACTATAGTGGAGAGCAGTTTCGAATGTCCTAGCTGTGGGAAGTTTCCTGTGCCATTAGCCTGAGGACTCCAGCAAGGCAAAGACATGACTTAAAATCATAGTCAAAGTGCTCACAACCACGGCCACCTGTGCCGAGCTCCGCAGACCCCTCAGCCACCCACCCTGTGTGCTGTACCCCATTTAACCCTAATAGCAGTGGGTGGGGGCGTAATTCTTTCCATGTTCAGATGTGAAAAGAACTGTGGGTGGGAGCCAGTGAAATCCAGCTAGGAAGCCCCAGGGTGGGATGCGAATCTAACTCCAGCCCCTTGATGCTGGCATGGAACTAGCACCAGCCTCGTGGAGTTCCATGGCATTTGGGGAATTAGTGACTGAACGGGCTTCTGGAAAGATTGGCTGCATGAAGCTACAGAAATAAGCCCTGCAGGAATTGGAGTCTGTAGAATATTCTTTGGATTTTTCTTCCTTTTACAAATTAGCCAGGAAGGCGCTGCACTGAGTTTTTCCTTGGTGGCTCAAATTTCCCACTCACCGCCAGGTAGGACATCTAGACTTGCTCCTAGAGGGCGTGGAAATGCCATGAGATCCCTGCTCGCCAAGCTTTTTATGATCCCCACTATAGTCAGCAGCACTTGGAGTCTGGTGTGGGAACTGGCTGTGTCCATGTTCATAAACTGAAATCCTGTGCAGTAATTTCAAAGGTCACTGACACCAAACAAGTATCTTGTGGTTTGAACTAAGAATTAGGATTAAATTACAAATATCCACAACACAATTTCCTGATGTAAAAACACACATTTAAACCCACAAGCTGTTGAATTCAGATTCTTTTCACGTTATTATTTTAAAAAATCTCATTTGTGGGTGGCAAAAGCTAGTTATTGTGAAAGATCAGTTGGTCTTCTTGTTTACAGTCAAAGAACCAACTTAGATTAAAGCAGAATTTTAAAGAGTTTGAGTAAGAGAATTCATCAGTGTCGGTTTGTCTTATTTCAGTGGTGGTCACCATGGAAACAAGTTACTGACTTGCTTCTTCCCATATCCAAGTAAACAACAGGGTTTCCACTTTTCCTGGAGTCCCATTTCCTCCGGTCAGGAATTCTGCACACAGGAGGTCTCTGATGGACATGCAGTTCCCTCCATGCCAATTCTGGAGGTACTAATCCTGTGTACCTCCTTTGTGGCTTCCACTGGAAGAGGCTAGAACAGCCAGGCCCAGCTTTCCAAGCCCCCTCAGCTTCTTCAAGGACTTGTGAACTTCAGTTCCCAGGCCTTGTGGTAGATGTGCGACCTCTGGCAGGATGGTGCCCTCCCCTCCCCTCCCCTCCCCTCCCCTCCCCTCCCCTCCCCTCCCCTCCTCTCCCCTCCCCTGTCCTTTCCTTCCTCTCCCTGCCCTTCCCTGTCCTGTCCTGTCCTGTCTGTTCCTTTTCTTCCTGTCCTTTCCTTTCATTTTTTTCCTTTCCCTTGTTTTTCTCTCTTTTTATCCCATACCCACCTGCAGTAGCAATGGAGCATCTCCAAGGTCATTTTCCACACCAAGGTGAAGAGTGAGGAAAGAAAAAACAAAATATTCACATGAATGCACTCCCTTCCCTGTCTCCAATCAATGTCTCAGCTGCATTTATTTTTAGCTAATGCCAGCGGTTCCGGAGAGAAAAGTTGCTCTGTCCCCAGCCACACAAGGCAGTCTGTGCCCTGGACATACTGGGCCAGGTCTCAGGACACCAGCGACCCGAGGTCCCTCACTGCTCCTGCATTCGCCCTCATCTCCAAGGCCAGGCTTTCGTGGAAATATTAGAAAGAAGTGCATCACATCAGCTCTATTTATTCCTGTCATTTTTGTGACCTCCAGGGTCCTCCTCTCAGCTTGCTCATTGTGTGAGACGGAAAAGTATAGCGCTTCTAAAAGAAAAAAGAGAAACCAACTCCCCAGGAGCACTCTAGAGAGCCGCAGGGCTATGAAACACAGAAGCAGAGATAAATCAGCAGTTCTGTGTATGATGTTTTAAAAATCATGGGAAGAAATGGCCATTGTGATTAACTTTTACCTAAAAATCCATTTGTAAAAACAGAGAGAAGCCTGACCCAGTATGATAGTATCCTCTGTGTGACTCCAGTACCTGGGGGAATATTTTCAGATTTCCATGCAAACATCGCTTTCTTTGTGCCCTTATGGGGCTATGATTTTCCAAACAGCCACATGAACAACAACAACAACAAAAACCAACAAACAACTGTTCAGAAACTAGGAAAAGGATTACTTCGTGTGAACTCAGCATATTAAGGCAGCGTGGGTCCAGTGGGTCCAGTGCTCTGCTTCTTCCCCCTTCTGTTCCTCCCACAGAGGGACACGGCCATCTTGTCACCTGTGATTCTGGCTGGCCTGGCCCTCTGGGTGTAGAGTGTGGCCAGGAGCGTGCCGTGGGTGCCCCACTCTGGCAGCTTCAGGGGGAGGTGGAGGAGACCTCGTGGAAAGGCAGTCCGAGATATTTAGCCTGGTGACTTGGGTGCCAGGCCATCCATGATGTCTTCAGCACATACAAAGTGATGAGGATAAATGAGTTAATTAATATTTATAAAGCGCTTTAACATCCTGCAGAAAGAGCCACAGTGTAAGATGCTGGGCGCTCTGCCCTCGCACCTGGGCAGCTGCCTCCCGGAAACGACCTGCAGGCTCACGGTGGGTGGGTGCAGATTTGTTCCCCTAAATGAGAAAACCTGCTGTGGAGAAAGACGGTACACTCTGGTTTTACTCTGAATTTTGTAAATCAAAAGAGAAACCATCATATTTCTTTCTACACCTTACTTCATACTTGGGTGATAATTTCCTTAATAGTCAGCCTTGAATGACCCATTTCTCAGCAGGTGTTAATAACCCCAGCACAGGAGGAATTTACCATCCAGGCTAAAGACTCCGCCTGGAGTGGAGTGGGGATGGACCTCCGCCAGGGTGCAGGACCGGGTGGAGGACACAGCGCTGTGTCGGCCACGTGGCCCTGTCCACCCTCCCTCCAGAGCCCCTGAGCGCTGTGCTGGACCTGGGTGTGGATCCCCTGATGCCCCCGCCGAGTCCAGTGCTGCTGGGGGAGTCGCAGTGAAAGGAACCCTTTCTGAGGAGTCTGTCCTCTGCTTCAGTGCCCGCGCTGTGCCTGGCTGTCGGACTCCTTCGGAAGCTGAGGGTCGGCCAGCGAAAACGGTGCCTGTCACAGCCCGCTCAGTACCTCCCTTCCTCTCACCCGGGAAGGGAAAAACCCTTCTCTTTCTGTTTATACTCATCACCCCTGAAAACGTTTCAGCTACACCAGTTGCCTTTCAGGACACAGAGACATTGGATCAAAGAGTGACGATGCATTTCCTGTTTTCTGGACAATGAAGGGGACTGGCTTTGTAGGTTTCTTCCTAATGTCTTCTCGGTTCCTTTCATGAGAACCAGCAGTATGGGATTTCCTCACAGTCAAAAGCAGGTGTAACCCAGGCAAGGCGAAGCACATCTGAATGCCAGCACTCTAGGAGGCCGAGGCAGGAGGATTCCAAGTCTGAGTCCCACTTTAGAATTGAGACTGTCTCAAAACAAAAAATGCAGAGGGTTGGGACTGTAGCTCACGGTGAAGGCCGCAGCGGATCAGGTGCCTTACTTTATCCTGCTGCTGCCCTGGCTCCTCCATGGGAACCTTGCTTCTGCGTCTGCGGACCCTGGCTCTTTTGTAGCATTTCACACCCCTGTATTACCCGTGGGCGACAGCACAGGGCTGATACACACGCAGGAGTGGATATTTGTTATAAGGAAAGAGCACCCCCAAATTACTGTTATGGTTTGGGGGTTGTGAGAGGCTGAATCTAGAGTTCGTGACTGGTTCATGGTTCAGTGCAAGGATCGGGGCGTAAGTGTTACATCTGCGCGAGGGCTGGAAAAGAAACTTGCTCTCTCTCTTTCTGCTCTGGTTGCTGTGCCGTCTTCCTCCACAGTGGACTGTTGCCCTGTGCCAGGAGCCGCCTTTCCTTCGAGTCACAAACTGCGAGTTAAATAAACCTTTTCCCCTTTAACTTTGGGTGTCAGGTATTTTGCTCCAGGAATAAAAAGGTAAACAAGACACTCTACAAAGCTGTCCTCCAAATCAATTGTTATTGTTGTGGGTGGGATGGTTTGTGGCCAGGATTAAAATATTTTCCTAGAAATTTCCTCCCAAAAGAATGGAAACCATCCTCAGTGTTAGGAATTGTTGTCTGATACAGTTTCAAGTGCTCATACCATGCGTTGCTGCTGGTCAGGGCTGGTTCTGCATGTCCTCAGGAGGACAGATGCTGTGACAAAGGATTCTTCTCAGTCTGAGAGCTGAGAATTCACAGCTGCTCCTACTATGGCCTGTGAAAAAGTCATCAGATAAATAAAAAGAACCACTCAGGAAACAAGCTTTGGCTACACCACGTGCTGACCTTACCACTGTAACCAGACTCTTGCCAGTCTGGAACCAGATGTTACCATTGCTCCCTGACGCTAGTGCGCCCAGGGCTGTGCTCACAAGCTGGGCTGGACCTTCCTTACCTGCCACGCGCCCTGAGCCCAAAAGCAGCTTAGCATTAAATGTGAGGTAAGCTCTTTC
This sequence comes from Cavia porcellus, assembly GCF_034190915.1. NCBI lineage: Eukaryota > Metazoa > Chordata > Mammalia > Rodentia > Caviidae > Cavia > Cavia porcellus. Next base: position 4,356,162 of record NW_026947503.1, read on the forward strand.
AAGGGCAAACTGCTGAAGAGAATTTGCTGATCAAATGCTTGTATTTGAAGAATAAAGTCCAGTCATTTGGGGCTCAGGAGATGGGAAGGAGCTGTGTTATTCTCGCTGTGTTGTGATTTGTCCTTGAATGCCGGTGGGCCGTTTCTTGGGGATGGTCCTTTGGGGTGCTCCAGGTGCTTGTGTACCATGTGAACCTCGAGAAGAAACAAAGCCTGAACTCCTGGATTTGGCAACAGGTATCAAAGGTGAGCCTCAAACCAGCCAAGCGGCCTGAAGTCCGCTTGGGACTTTCCCGCTAGGGATCGGTGTGGGTGCCCGGAGGGGCGAGCAAAGGATGCTATGGAGGACAATGAGAGATGAGCAAAGGATGCTATGGAAGACAATGAGAGATGAGCAAAGGATGCTATGGAAGACAATGAGAGATGAGCAAAGGATGCTATGGAGGACAGTGAGAGATGAACCCGAGCCCCACTGGTGTTAAGGACAGGCCGGCGGGAAGGCTGCTGTCCTGCCCCTGACGTGCACACACTGTGCTGTATCTGACTGTCTTGTTCTAGGTGACATATGGCACACTGTCAGCTGTCATCGAACAAGAAAAGTTCCCCAAGGAGTTATACCTATGGGTCAGAGCGCTCGCCCAGGTGTAGCTGGACCTTAGGCAAACAGTGACTAAAGATAAAAACGAGGGACAGCCATAGTGGCCCACAGCTGTACTTCCAGCTATTCAGGAGGCTGAGGCAGGAGAATCTCAAGTTTGAGGCCAGCCTTGGTAATTTGTACAGTTTGTCTCAAAATAAAAGATAAAAAGAGCTAGGGTTACAGCTCAGTGGCAGAGCACTCCAACCCTCAGTTCCACCAGCAACATTGTTTTACAAAGAGACGCTCCATTTGCTTTTGCATTGTTCATGGATCACCACGCCCAGCGCAGTGCTCTGGAGGTGTTATTCTGGACAACACCACTGACATTTAGGACACACGGCTTCACTCAGTCACAGGAGGGTGTGAATGTCCCTTCCAGGTCAGGAGGAGTCCCCACCAGTGGTAATGGGCTCGAAAGAGTCATCACGGCTTTGGGAAGGTGCTGTGTTGCTCTCCGAGGAACAGAATTCCAAGCACCCTCCAGCTCTGTTTTCTGTTTTTTTCTGACCTCTGTTGCAACCAAGCTTTTGGCGAACGAGTGTGTTCCAGTTCCAGAAAGTGGCAGCAGGTGGCGCTGTCAGGAGTGCGCGGCTTCACTCCGGGCTCCTGCGGATGCGGAAGCCAGAGGTCTGGAGCTGTGGAGCATCTTCCCTCTCAGCGTTCTTGGAGTTTCACTTTAGGGTGGTGGCTGGGTAATTCCAGCTACCACCGCAAAAACTGCTCGTCAGCTAGTGTTTAAAAAAGATTTGAGACCAATTTTAACCCACCCTTCCAAAACATTCCACATTAAAAGTGGAACTGAAAATGAATCAGCACTTTTGCATAATTATAGCATAAAAGCATGATCTCTGGCAGGAATACAGAGGTTTGACCTTCAGATTTAGCTTTCTAAAACTAAAGGACCTGCGAACTCCAGCTCCGTGGTGTCTTCCCAGTGCTTTCCAGGTGGCTGTGTGTAGCCCAGGTTCATCACCGCAGGCAGCCAGACCCTGCCCCACGCCTGTGACAATATGCTTATCCGTGAGACACAAAGGGACTCCAGGCTGCTCACACTTGCCTTCGTGTCTGCAATCACAAGGTGTACTCTCAGCAAGACGATTTTGGAATGCAGTTCATCCCAAAGGTATAAAGCACATAGCAGTGTAAAAAAGCAAAACAGAACATGCTAAAGTCATTAGAAACACACACCACACGCACAAAGCGGCTTTCACTTCTCCACTAGGTCCCTGCAACAGTGGGAGCCTCTATGTGAATACTCTGCGCTGGAGAAGCCTTTCAGGGCCCACTCCGGACAGGGCAGGAGGAGCTGTCTCACCTGGCACTGGTGCCTTGAACCACCTGTGCTGGGAACATGCTGAGCCAGGGCATTTGGCTAGAGAGGGTCAGGGAGAGGGCGCACACACACTGCCAGGGAATGGGCTCTGGTTCCCAGCCATCTCCATCCTAGGGTCTGGAGGTGCACAGGAGAGAAAGAAGGCAGAGATTGGGCCCTCCAGCCCCACCACTCACCCTCCACCCACAGCCTTCCCTTCTGTCCTTGAAGAGGCGCTATCTCAATTTCTGGACCTCTAAATATACATCCCTTGGGCGATGGGCAGAATGGGCTGCTCTCCTTGAAAATCAGGTATTTTTCTCTGTAACTGCCAGCCAGTTATACTCCCATACACCTGCGTCCAGCTCTACGCTTCTGTTGTTTCGACAGGATGTGCTGGTCCTGAGCCATAGGTCAAGGGAGAAGGGAGCTGAGCTTGGCGTTCACAGGCGATGTTTGCACACCAGGGTGACACCAACAGTCACAAGGCAAGCTGCGAGGAGAGTGGCTCGGCTCCTGAGTTGGGGAAGCCAGACCTCTCCTCCCCTCCCTGTCACTCTCCTCTCCCCTTCCCTCCCCTCTTCTCCTTTGCAGTATTGGGGATTGAGATGGGATTTTTTTGAGCTAGGTTCCCCCTAAATCACCTAACTGCCTCGGCTTTGAATTTAACACTGTTCCTGCCGCAGTCTCCCACAGTGCTGTGATTGCAGGCCCGTGTGACAGTGCCCAACAACAGCATTTCCCACATCACGTCCTGTGTGAAAGCCCCAGACATTCTCCTACAGTGTTAGTACCAAACTGTAGGCACTTAGGCAGGCAGAGTCCACCTCCACAATGCACGCATAAGACAGGTGGCTTCATGGCTACCCGAGACGCGGCCATGTTGGGACTTAGGCTGCTGCACAAGAAGGCAATTTGCCCGCCCTCTTGGTAAGCAGCCCTGGCGCTGGCCAAGAGGAGAAACAGTCAGCTATTCCCGTGAGCCTACCGGCATGCGGGCTGAGAATCAAACATCCCCCCCAAACCCCCCTCAGCAACTGGAGACAGAGTTCTGAGCATCTCTTGAGAGATGACCATATGCAATATAGCAAATATGGGGGGTTTCCTTCTATGTTTTATTTGAAGGCAAAGGTTATTTTCGCTGTTATGTTTTATAATGATTGTTTTGCTCTGTTCAATATTCTTCGATTGGTTTTACAATTGTCTGTTATTGGTTTGATTTTGCTATATCTAATTGACTGCGCAACTATTGTGAAGATGAGATATACTATAGAACCTATTACTACTATCCCAGTATCCTGCTTTGAATCCTTTGAAGCCGCTATATTGTCTCGATTGGCTTTGTTTTATTTTGTTCTCTTTTGTATTTTTACTACATTCTAAATAAAACTTTATTTTATTTTATTCTTTTAACAGTAATAGGTATCACACTATATTTCGTTACCTTTACAATAGTTGTTCTTTCAATCACGTATATCAAAATAAAATGAAATACAGAACATTATAGAACTTATCAAAACAGAATATTGAATTGAGCAGTACCATTAATCAGAATAGAGCAAAACAGTAATAAAAATATTTGCCTTCAAAGAGATGGTAGAAGGAAATCCCCTTATTTGCTATGGTCATCCTCCCAAGAGATACTCAGATTTCTGGTTCCCATTTGCTAATGAGAGGATAGGGGAAGGGGATAGGGGAAGTGGGATGTTTGATTCTAGGCCGTGCACCAGTAGGTTCACTATTGCTTAGCAGGGAGGCAGGCTGGTTGCTTGGTTTCCCAGCTTCGTAAGTTCCAACATGGCGTGGATTTCAGGAGACACTGGTGGTTCTCCTCCTGGAAGGGCCGCAGCCAGCCGGCCACACCACCCACCACCACAGCTTACCAGGGAGGGGAGCTGCTTGCTTGGTTTCCCAGCATCCTAAGTTCCAACATGGTGTGGATCACAGGAGACACTGGTGGTTCTCCCCCTGGAGGGGCCATAGTCTGCCACACTGCAGCCACTTACCAGGGAGGTGAGCTGCTTGCTTGGTTTCCCAGCATTCTAAGTTCCAACATGGTGCAGATCTGGTGCGGATCTCAGGAGACACTGGTGGTTCTCCCCCTGGAAGGGCCATAATCTGCCACGCTGCCACCACTTACCAGGGAGGTGAGTGGCTTACTTTGTTTCCCAGGGTCCTAAGTTCCAACATGGCCTCTAAATAAAATTTTTATAAAGACAGGTGCGTCAGGCGCAGGGAGTGGTGGCACACGCTTGTAATCCCAGCACTTGAGGGACTGAAGCAGGGTCCCCACAAGTTTGAGGCCAGCCTGGACAACTTAGTGAGACCCTGCCTCAGAAACTTACATATATATTTCTAGGACTTCAGTAGACACCTGTTCTTCCAAAGACAGACGCCAGTACTTGGCCTGAGGACTAAGGTGATGGTCAGGGTCGTGCTCCCAGGAAAGGAGCATCGCTCTCCTTCTGCTCGCCCACTGACTCATGTATGACCAGTCATGGCTCTCTTCCTGAGGGTCAGAACCTTCCCCAGCCTGGCATCCTCTTACTTCCTGAATGGTCAGGGACCAAACGGCCCTTGGGGCTGGGTCATTTGGATTAGGGTGCACTGTGCCCTTGTAAAGCTCTGTGAACTCAGCCTGCCTGCCCGTTGTCACCCTGCCAGGCCGTTCCTGTGATGCTGCCTGGGTTTCTTTGCATCACCTTCTTGACAGTGTCCCTGAGTGGACTCAGTGTCCACAGCCGATGAGATAAGGCCTCCTGCAACCGCCCTAGGCTCTGTGCTGCGGGATCAGGTGTGGTGCGAGGCAAGTGACGGTGGCGCCCCCCCTGCAGTGAGCACAAGCATGCGTGGATCTACGGGGTTCACAGCACGGGCAGGAATGTTCAGGCTCTGGCGATTTGTCCTCTACCTTCCTGAAACTCCCCAGTGGCTCTCTGTGGCTCACCCTGGGCTGCTGCCGGGAGCCTCTTAAATACCTACAGTCACTGCCTCCTTTAACTGTGGGGTGTCTAGAAAGGCAGAAGCTTTCAATTTCATGTCAAGGAGCTTAAATTACCATTTCTGCCCAAGGGATCTAATCCCAGCAATCGAGGTATCTTTCCTGCCTCGATGGCCGTGGGTGCTAAGGAGAGTGCTCCCCAGTGGTGGGCTCTTTGCTGGCTGAAAGAAAAGTCTTATTTTAAAGGACACTACCTAAAACAGGTTTGTAAAAGTATCACTTCCTGAATTTCTGTTTTCTTTTGTTTAGGACAATGAAACCACAGTTGTAATACCCAAGGCATTGGGCTTAGAGGCAACTTTGACTCAATCTGTCACTGGTGAAATTTGCATCCCTGTAACACAATAACTTACCCTGACAAAGGCCTGTTGACGTCAGTCCCTTTTCAATTTTTATATGCTGGCAAAAGTAGGGACGGAATCATGTCATTGCCCTGGTGGTGGTCAGTACTGGATCTGGGTCAGTCTGACCCACAAACTGATACTGAAAACTGGAATTTCCTGACGCTGTGAAGAGAAAGGGACACAGCTGGTTGCTAAGGGACGGTGGGACCAGGCAACATGCAGTGTCTTGAGCTCCCTGTTGAGGGTCCCTGTGCTTTGGAAAAGTCTCCAAGCTGCCTCCCTCCCAGAAGGACTACGAGCAGCAGCTGGGGCCTGGGGCCAGTCACCAAAAAGTGGGAAGTCCTGAGCTCTGCAATAGACACTTGCCTCTTTCTGAGACAGCGTCAAGGGTAATTCCGATTGTCACCTGCCAATGACAGTCATCATAGCACCTGACAGGTAGGGTGCTCATAAGTCAGGGCACCAGTACAGGTGATCAAAGAACAAAGTGTGGTGTTTTAAAACTGTCTTAAAGGTGTGCAGGGGGAAGCTGGGGATTTAGCTCAGTGGCATAGGCGCCTGCCTGAAAAGCACAGGGTTGTGAGTTCGATCCCTGACACACACACACACACACACACACACACACACACACACACACACACACAAAAGGTGTGCACGGGCTGTCACATTGTTTACAGGATTATATCAGTGGCGTGGGAGTCCTCTAAACTCTCAAACTCATTCAACTCTTGCTTAACTTCAAAAGTAAAACAAAGCCTAACCATCCAAAGCACCAGAGGTCAAGAGGAAAGTACAATGAAAACAGCCAGTTGCCAAGATCCCGTGTGCTGGGAGGGAGGAAGCCCAGGGTCAGGTGACATCAGGACAAGAGCCTTGTGTCAGGGCGTGTCTCCACCTCATAGGTGAGGACACTAAGTCACCAGCCGCTCACAGGAGAGCTCCCAGTGGCCTTGCTCTTCCGCACAGACTCCAGAGGGAATGGGTGTCACGTGTCTGTCTCTGCTTGTAGCAAGGCCTGTGCCTTACGCAGTGGGTCACAGTCTCCTTTCTGCTGCCTAACGTCTTACCTGAACCTTTACTTTGGAACCTTAGCAAAATCATCTGGAGTTTAATATCTCACTTTTCCCAGTTTTATTTCAAAGAGAGAAAATCTGATGTTGAATTTGAAAGCACATAGTTGGAAGGTAGGAGAGTACTTCACCGCTTAGACCTGCTATGAACCCTGGAAAGCTATCTGTGGTCCTTTGTAGCTCTTCTGTGGATGCTGGTTATAGAAGTGAGGCATTTTGTGGGTGCAGCATGTGAAGGGGTCTCTGGGAATGGAGGAAGGAGTCTGTAAATATGGATGTATTGACTTATCCCAAAGCCCTGGCAGATAAAGCAAAGCTGCCAGCCAGGCTCGCTGTCCTCATTTACTCGTGTATAACTTAGTTTGAAGAATAGAGCATCAGAAGGAATTGCAGATGCTCTGTCCATCACTGTTGAGTTGACACAGAGTAACTGCTTCCTCTGGATGTGAGCAGCTCAGCAAACACTGGGATTCGGCATTTAGGGATCAAGACTTCCTCCGATTTCCAAGCAGATACGTGTTCTTCTGTTTTCCTTCCTCAGCTTCTGCAAAGAGCCTAGTGTGGAGAGCACGGAGGACCCTCACATTCAGGGGGCTTCTGTTGACCTGCTGGGAGTCGGGTCTTTCAAGTGCATCTCACTGGCCTCATGAGTGTTAACCAGATTCATGTTAAACCTTGAATGTGTCCCCCAAAGTTCTTATGCCGGAAATGTAATCCCCAAACTCAGATGGTAATGGTATTTGGAGGTGGAACCCTGAGAGGTGATTAGGGTTAGATGCAGTCCTGAATGTGGGGACCCTAGGATGACATCAGGAAAGGTAGAGAGATCTGAGCTGGTGTGTGTGCTCTATCTCACCATGAGGCACCCTCTGCCATTCTGTTACAGAGCAAGAAGGCCAGGCAGAGGCAGGCACTCTGCCTTTTGGACTTTCCAACCTCAAGAACTGTGAGCTAAGTGAACTCATGTACTTTAAAAATGATTTAGCCTGGGGTATTCAGCTATAGGGACAGAAAACAGACTGAGCTACCTTGGAGAGCTGATGGGTTCAGGAGAGGGAGACAGAGGTTCTCAGCATCATGGAACTCAGAAGGAGTAGATGTCAGCACTCTGGTTGACCAGTCACCCAGTAAGAGGTCACCAGGCACCAATGGCACTCTGCACCTAAGGCAGATGCTGTGGGACCCGGGGAAATGCAGACTTGCCATCTCCTGCGTCCTGTCCCCAGTTCACCGGAGAGAGCTCTAGCACCACCTAGGATGGCACAGTTTTTGCTTCTTCTGTTTCCCTGCAGGCTCTTATTCACACCAGCTTCTTGGAAAGAGGCAGATGGTCATGGGGAGAAATGATGAAACAGGTTAAAATGAGGATCAAGAGTTTTCATGGCTGACATGAACAGTGTGCGACACCCTTCAGGCTATTCAAGCCCTGGTAATTCATATCAATAAAGCACTTGGCCAATCAGTTCTTATCTTGGAGCTGTGCTTAATCTCCATCTGTAACTTTAAAGCAAGAATGATGCCATTTGTCCAGAGTAACAGTAGTGAGCTCTTTGAAATACTAATGATCAGGCCCACTGCGTATCTGTATCTGAACCGGTGCTGGAATGCCCCGGGGTGCCCCTGGTGGCAGGACTGGGCCAGTGCAGGGCCGCATGCGGGGTGAAAACCAGCTCCTAAGAGCCTCTGCTGAGACCACGCAGGAAAGAAAGACAAAGCTGGATTAGTGTGTGCGTCCTTCACTTACATTTTTAATTTGTTGTATTTATAATTATAGACATATTATCTGCTTCCTGGAAGATTATGGAAGTGGAAAAATAGTTACACACAGTTTCATTACCAAATTTACCCCATTATTAACATTTTGTAATATTTCCTTTTGAGTTTATATTACTGTCTTTAAAGCATAATTGAAATCATGCAGTATGTATAATTTTGGAGACTTAAAAAATAAATATAGCATAAAAATTCCCTTGCATTAAACAATTTTGTAAACACAAAATATATACACAATTTTTAATGGTTGCATAAAGGTGAAATATATAGATAGGATACACTTTAGAAATTTTCCCTCTTAAATTATGACTTTAATGATATTAATACTGGCTGCCACTTATTGAGTTCCAGCTGTTTGTAGACACTGCTGCTAGCTCCATACACAGAGCTGTTAACCAATCCTACAGAGCAGATAGTATTATTTCATCAGTATTAGCAAAAAGGAAACCAGGGCACAGTAAAAGCTAGGTTTCCTGGGCCTGGTGCAGGGCAGGGTACCTGCTCCCGGACTTGTGTGGGAGTTGGGCTAGTTTTTTTTTTTTTGCTGTTTACCCTACTGCTGTCTAACTATAGAGTGTTCCCCAAAGACTCATGTGCTGGGAGCCCAGACGCACTCAGATATGGGGCCCAGAGCAGATGTTAGTCCCATCGGTGTACTGAGCTCATGCTGACGCATTTCTGGCTCAGTGGCTGTTAGGAGTGGCATCATAGGAATGGTCATGAGGGAATGCCTTTGGAGGTGCACCTTGTCCCCAGCCCATTCTCTCACTTCAGCTCTCCGGCTGTGTCCTCTCTCTGCTTCCCACTTCCCTCCACCGTGCCCATCTGTCATCATGTTCCTGCCTTGCCACAGGCCTACAGGCAATGGACCCAGCTGACCTTGGACTGCGACCTCTGAAATCATGATCCAAAACAAACCCTCCCTTCCTGGAGGTTGTTCATGTCAGGCACATCGTTGCAGTGATGGAAAACTGATTAGTAGACCTTGGGAGCCCAGAGTTAGGGAGGACAGAGCCCTGGGTCTCTCCTCCGAGGTGTCCTCTCCAGCAAGACGCTCACATGGCCACTGACCACATGATGCATCCTGGAGTCAGTGGACTTTTCTCGGTGTGTCCCCTGTTGTGGAGTGGAGACACCAGGATTGTTTTTCACCGTCGCGAAGCCCAGGGAGAACTGCACAGCCCAGGCCCATGCAGCTCTTTGGTTCACGTCCCTGCTGCGTCCTTCACAGCTACCTCCCTGAAGCACGATCGCCCTGGGAATGGACAGTGACAGCTGTCTTTACCAGGGTGGCTACCTGGGCAACTGCAGTTGGCAGGAACAAAATCCGGGATCAAGAAATAATTGTTTAACGACCACCAAGCAGCTGGGTTAACGATACAAAGTTTATGCATTATATCCTGCACCTCCTGTTGACAGCAGTGCCTTGGGACTGTCACTCACGACTACTCTTAGACATGGAGTGCAAGCTTGGGACTTGACTTTCCAGCTCACTGGTTATGAGAAATAGCAAGCCTGGAGCAGGAATTGAGGCTGCTGCCCAAGCAAAGGAAGACCAGAATAGGGGACAGGACACTAAGTCTCTCCCTGACTTCAGCACCAAGTGCGATGTCAGTGGGCCTGATCTCCTATTGGAGAAACAGGTCACACATCTGCTAGGACACCCTGAGAGACGTCAGAACTGTGGCCTGGACATCATCACAGAGTGACTCTTTCTCCTCATTAGAACCTTGTTAAAGAATAGATTAAGCACTCTGTGCCTGCGGCAGATGCCTCCACACAGCTGTGCCTTCCTCTGGAAGGTGAGCTCAGAGCAGAGCAGTCCTGAGCAAGAGCGGGCCACTGTGTCTGTGGAGCCCGCAAGGCCAGTTCCCTACTCTTGATTTCTAGGGCTGCCAGAAAAAAAAAAATCACACAGACTGGGGCTGAAAATGACAGGAATTTATTCACTCCTGGTTCTGAGTGCCCACAGATCAAAGTCAAGGGTTTGGCAGGGCCAGCTCCTTCTGAGGCCCCAAACCATCCTTGCCTGCCTCTTAGCTTCTGCTGATGATCACCCCAAGATACCCGGTTTTCCTTGGCTTCTTTCTTTCCCTACACAGCCTTCTCTCTTTATGTTAAGACTTCCTTCTCACAGGAACATCAGTCATTGGATTAGAGTTCTGCTGGTCTACCACTGCCACATGTTAACTTGCAAAGACTTTTTCCCAGAAAGATCACATCCTGAGGTCATGAGTGCATACTCAGACTTCATCTGTCTCCTTCTTCTCCCTTCCTACAAGAACTCGGATTTTTGGGGGAACCACCCACCTCTGACATCCTCCTTGTTTCTGAGATTTGTTAAGAGTCAGTCTAGCAGAGCACAGCCACTGCAAGGAGGAAACATTTCCTGTGCTTAGGTGGGAATGGGGAAGGAGGAAGAGCCAGGCTCTGGGGGCAGCCAACTTCCAAACGCCATGGAAGTCCACCCAGACATCGCCCAGAAACCCCACCTGGCTGCCTTCAGGACATGCCAGCACAGGCGACCACTGTATTAACAGATCCCACAATCCCCACTCAGGATTTCTTGCAACCCAAAGTGCCTTAAGGCACACCTCTACAGGCGTCTGAGAAGTTGCCACATTATCTCCCAAATGGGTTAAAGGGAACTTTCTTGCACTGGGAAAAAGGAGCTTTAAAGAACTTGGTCACATGGACAAAACAAGTATCATTTGCCCACTTCTCCCAAATGGCACAGGGCTAGTACCAGAACCTAGGACAACTCAGATAATTGGCAGCTCCTGCCTCTGCCCAGAGAGCTAAAGCAGTATTGGCAATAAATGAATTCTGTTGGGACGTGGAATGTGTGACCCCTGGTAGGTCCATAGAAGTCTTGGGACAGACTCCAGAAGCAGAAGATCTGAGCACATCTGGTGTGAGCAGAGGGGGCATTCTGACTTTGGGGAAACCCCAAGAACTCATAGCAGTGCCTGTGACACTGATGTGTAGGGATACTATGGCAATACATGAGGTAGTCAAAATGATTAACTAGGTGCTGGGGTTTAGCTCAGCAGTGTAAGTGCATGCTTGGCAAACGTGAGGTTCTGAGTTCAACCCCTGGTATGAAAAAAAATGATAAATTAGTATTGATCATTAGAGGAAGTGTATATCTGAAATAAAAAATGCACATTTATTATTTTCATAAAAAATAGTCTTTTTAGTCATCTAAAAGTTGTATTCTTAGAACATTTTGACACATTATTAAAATGAAAGCTCTTCTGTGATACCTCTATAAATGTATGCATTTGAGAGCAAGAAGGAGCCCACTTGTACTGTTTCAAATAGATAACATATTTAACCAAGATCTTGACTCAATACTTAATGTCTACTTCTTTTTCTTACTTCAAATAAACAAGAATTATAATAGAATTAGAACATTGGTGATTGTTCATACAAGTTTGAAGGAATAATTAGATAAATTTTCTCAATAAATATATATTTAGAAATGAAAGCATTTGGCCCTGCAAAACCTTTGTACCTAAATGTTCATAACAGCATTAGCCATAACAGCCAAAATGTAGAAACAATGTCAATATTTGTCCACAGATGAATGGATAAGCAAGTTGTGGTACGGCTACATAATGGAATAATACCTGATACTTTTTAGTGGTGAAGTCCCAGTGGGTTCTACAACACAAGTGAACTTTGAAATCATTGCATTCTGGAGAGACGCAACTCATGAAAGACCACATGTTGTACGATTCTATGTGAACATTTATTCTATACCTCAATCAAATCCATAAATGCATCCCCCAGTTTATTCTGTGCTATTCTAACTGGATAGGACAGCTTGGGTAATTTATGATATATGGCAGTTCATTAACTCACATTTCCAAAATTCAATAGTAAGTGCTAGCATCCGGGAAAGACCCTCTTGCTGTGTCCTTAACTTGACAGAAGACAGAGCAGCAGAGACAAGAGGAGGTAGATTTCCTTTATGAGGGCGCTAACGCCACCCAGAAAGGTGGGGTGCTCATGCCCGGTCACCTCCCAAAGATCCCATTTCTCAACACTTGCTCAATGATGATCAAATTCTACATGAATTTTGGAGGGAACAAGCATTCAGCCACAGTGAGACAGAAACTGGTGAGCAGGGGTGGGGTTGGGCGCCTTAGAGGTGAGAAGCGTGTTTCCTTTAGAACAGTGGTAACGTTGCACTCCTGGCAAGTGGGAAATGCACTGAAAAACACTGAATTGTGTACTTTCACTGGGAGAATTCACAAGTATGAGGATTACATCTCAATAACTCCTACCATCGGAGCTCATACCTACTTTATTCAAGTATTTTTCCTGAAAGCTATTTCTATGTCAAAGTCAAACTAATTGAATCGGAGTCTATGACTGCTTAGCATTTCCCTCTCTTTTCTTTCTTTCTTTCTTTCTTTCTTTTTTTCTTTCTTTCTTTCTTTCTTTCTTTCTTTCTTTCTTTCTTTCTTTCTTTCTTTTTCTCTCTCTCTCTCTTTCTTTCTTTTCAAATTCATACACCTGAAAAAGTATTTCAAGTTTCAATAGGCATAATCCTCTCTTTCTTAAAGGCTTCCCAAGATAAGAAATCTTAAATGACAGCTTTATTTGCTTTTTCTTGTGACGTCTCATCCCTATCCACAGCCATAAAAATTACACTGCTATGCTGACAACTTTTAGAAAATTTCCCTAAATTAAGAAACACAATGTGTGACGCTGAGGGTTTGTGATGTTGACACTGTGAAGCGGATGTTGATGAATTTATTAGTGGTGATGTGAGCAGTTTACATGTCAGGTGCTAGAGACTCCTGTTTTTAAACTCCATTGATACAAAGTCTGCCTTGGCTTTGAACTATTTCGACACCAATCATTAAAAATAAGGGAGAAAGTCACCCACATTATGTTCAAAATCACTTTACCATATCAGGACAGTTGCATCTTTGAATTCTTTATGGAAAACTGCACTTATGTGTACCCAACTCAGAGCTGAGCTGCCCAAGATGTGAGGCACATTGATTTGAGTTCCAATCATCAAGCTCCAGGGAATAGGATTAAAAGGCTGGCTTCAGAGTAACTGTCTTTAATCCAGCCAACTCCCTTTAATCTCCATCAGCACGCCCAGAAGATCAGTCTACTTCCCAGGGCTATTGAGCTAGTGGCATAAACTGCTTTGCACAGTAACCATCAGTACACCTTTCCTGTCCCTGTTGTTGCCGCCGCCTGCTCTGGTGGGAACTCTGACAAGAGTCCTGGCATGGAACTTCGGAGCTATAACTGGCTTGGGTTTTCTACCCACACAGCATCCCAGGTAGGAGACATATTGCCTTGGTGGCTGGCTTGTGTTGCAGGACTTCCCTGGGGCCTAAGGCCAGGGGAGGGATCAGTTCTTCCAGCGCTAGGAGACGGGAGGAAAACTCCCCAAGTGGAGTCAGTTCTGGCCAGAGGACACTGGATGGCCCGACACAAGGAAGGCCTCCTGCACATTCTGTGGGGCAGCAAGTGCTAGGCACATTTAACCCTGGAGGCCAGCCTGAGACGGGCACACAGGAAGTTGAGGGTTTGTGTCCACACTGTAGCAAAGCCCAAGTGTGGGAGAGGAAGGTGGTTCCTTCTGTGGGAGCTCTCCATGTGGCCCTCTCCAGGTGTGGGGTGCAGTATGGAGTCAGAGGTGGCCTTGATGAGAAACAAGCAGAGGCTCTGTGGATTTTCTACGGAAAACACAGGGAGGAGGTGAAGTGGATAGTACTGGATGTGAGAGAGGGAGGAATCCCTCAGACAGACCAGGGAAACAGGCTTCCTGAGGAAAGGAGCTTTGGGAAGGCTGAGAAGAAACCAGTCCCAGGCGGAGAGGGGCAGGAGAGTGCAAATGGTGTGACCTAAGGTCCAATACCCAAGGCATGACCTACTGAGGGTTATAGAGGGACAGATTGCTTGACCATCAAGTGACATAGTATGTTATGGTTTAAACCTAAACTGTCTCCCCAAGGTGTCATGGACTCTGAGGTGGGGCTTTCAGGCCCAGGATTACAAGGGCTCTAACTTCCTCAGTGGATTAATCCACTGGTGCAAGCCTAATTTTATGTCATTATTGGGAGGTGATGGAAACTCAGGATGCAGAGACTTGTTAATTAACAGTCCAATTATCTAAATAAAAGAGGACCAAAAATTTCATTTTTTCATTAATTTTATAAGATAACAAGAAATATAAAAATGACAATTTTATCAAATTCATCCAATACAAGAATCGACTGGTTGAAACGACACCTGCCTGAGGGACGCATAGGGCAGTCAGTACAATAGCAAATGTGCTGTCCAGGTGATGCTTGAGGCAACCACGAGGTGATTAAAGGAAGCTGAATGGAGGCGTGGCTTCGGGGACCCCGCATCGTCCCTAGCCTCTGTCTCTCTTGTCCTTCTTCTCTCTGTTCCTCATCACTGGTGAGGTGATCAGTTTTCCCACCTACATGCCTGTCCACAGTGACGTTTCTGTCCCATCACAGCTAAAAGCAAAGGAGCGAGTGGCGCCAGCGGGGCAGCCCAGCAGCAGTGGGACAGTTTCCCGAGCCCCCGGCCCCCAGAGCCAGCAGTTGGTTTCTTTCCTTTATTTTTGTTTTGCTCTATTCATCTCCTTTCTCTCTTCTCTCAACTCTCTTTCTCTTGGCTTTAGCACGCTTTCATGTGAGTGAACATTTTCTGTTCTCTTTGTGGTTCACTTCAATATTCTTTTGCTTTATTTTTCATTCTTGTTCTCCTCCAGTTTTCCAAAACTTGGACGATCACACCTAGTCTTACAGCCCTGCTTCTACTGTATTTTTCCTCATTTTTCACTCTGTTTTGTCTCCTATCCTGCTTAAATATCACCCAAGCAGGGTAAAATCAATGTCCTAAGAGGACATTGCATGCAAGTTCCCGATATATGGCGGATTTTGTTATGTATCTGTAGAGCTTGTACTATGGTTAAAGGTATCACATTCAAAGCTACCACAGTTGGTCAGTCGCTAGACTGTGCTTCATGCTATTGTTATTGCAAAGTGTAATACTTTAGCCAGGATGCGTTACATGTTCTGGTCAGTGTCCTCCTCATACGACAATACTGTGATTGTCTGAGGCAATCACCATCACTATATTCCAGTACCAAAGGATGGGTTATAGAGTAAAATAGATAGCAACTCTCATCTTTAATAAATTGAGAAGGTAGGTTCTTGGGATAGACACAAAGACCAAGAAACAGCCACACCAGGAAGACATCTCTGAGAAATAGACATTTCCTAGGGAAGCCTCAGTAGTAATGATAAAGCTATCTACCACAAGAAAGTGAAAGTCCATTAGAATAATGATGGACTGCTCAACAAAACTCTCAAGTCAAGAAGAGCTTGGAGTGAAGTATTCCAAGTCCTGAAAGAAAACAACTTTTAACCCAGATTGGTGTAGCCTGAAAAACTATCTTTCAAAATTAATGGAGAAATAAGATACTTCCATAACAAAGAGAAACTGAAGAAATTCATAACCACCAAACCAACCCTTCAAAATACTGAAAGATATAGAGATATAAGAGATAAAAATGATCACAATTCCAAGAGCAACAGCAGAAAGAAATCACGACATAGGACAAGCAATTAAACAGAAGGCAAAAATAGGAAGCCAACAGCAGGAAAATAACATGAAAAAGATAAGTCAGTGCACATGAGTTATAAACATCAATGTAAATGGCCTCAATTCACCAATCAAAAGAAGCAGGCTGAGAGAATGGATAAGGAAGCAAGACCCAACATAATGCTATCTAAAGAAACACACTGAACTCAAAAAGAAATCCATAGACTAAAAATGAAAGGATGGAAAACAATATTTCATGTGACAGAAACTCAGAAAAAAGCAGGAGTAGCCATTCTATTTGCAGACAATATGAATTTCAAGCCAAGACTAATCAAAAGAGACAAAGAATGTCACTTTTTTGAAGGAAAAAATCCAAGAAAAAGAGAAAACAATCATAAATATATATACCCCAAGTATTAGAGTTCACAACTACATAAAACAAATATTAATGGACATGGAAAATCAAATAAAGACTAACACAATTATAATGGGAAAACAATATTCCACTGTCACAAGTAGTTCAACTAGACAAAATAAACAAAGAAATATCAGAACTAAACCAAATCTGTGAAGAAATGGACTTAGTAGATGTCTACAGAGTGTTCTACCCTGCAAGATCGGAATACACATTCTTCTCAGCTGTACATGTGGCTTTCTCCAGAAAAGACCACATACCAGCTCATAGAACATGCTTAAATAAATGTAAAATAGTTGACATCACCCCATGCATGTTATCAGATAATAATGCAATGAAAGTGGAAATCAATGGCAGAAGAAACCCACAAAAACTACATAAACATCAGGAAATTAAATAACACCCTCCTGAACAACAAGTGGGTCACAGATAAAATTAAAGAAGAAATTAAACAGTATCTACAGTTAATAATAATGCCAATACAGTGTACTGGAATATATGGGATGCAATAAAAGCTGTCCTAAGAGGACAGTTTTACTGAGAGGTGAAATGTCTCATCAGGAAAACAAAATGAGCTCAAATAAAAAACCTAATGTTAAATCTCAGACTTCTAGAAAAAACAACAAATCAAAGATCATATATGGAGAAAATCACAATAAGAGTATAAATTAATGCAATCAAAACTAAGAAAATCATGCAAAAAATCAATGAACTGCACAGTTGGTTCTTTGAAAGATTATATAAAACCAATAAATTCTTAGTTAACCTGATCCAAAAGAGGAAATAAAAGACTCAAATTCACATGATTAGGAATGAAAAGTGTGAAATCACAATAAATTCTGTGGAAATCCAGAAGATCATCAATCCTTACTTCTAGAACCTGTACACTAGTAAGATGAAAAACACAGAAGCAATGGACAGATTTTGAGAGACGTATGAATCACTGAAACTGAATCAAGACGATAAGAATTCTGAATAGCCCAATATCAGTCAATGAAATTGAAAATGTAATTGAAAACCTTTCAATAAAGAACAACCCAGGCCCTGGTGGATTAGTTGCTAAATTATACAAGAAATTTAGAAAAACATTAATGACATTATGTGTTAAACTTTTTTATGAAATTGCAAGGGAAACAATATTCTCAAAGTCATTGCTGGAAGCAAGTACTACCCTGATAACCAAAAACAGAGAATGATCCAACCAAAAAAACTAAACCAAGCCCAAACAAAACAAAACAAAAAAATCCCCAAACATCCCAAAACAACAACCTATCGGCCAGTCTCCTTAATGAATATAGATGCAAAAATCCTCAGTAAGATATTGGCAAACAGAATTCAAAAAGCTGTCAAGAAGATTATACACCATGATTTATCCCAGGGATGCAGGGATGGTTTAACATAAGCAAATCATTAAATGTAGTAATCATGTGAACAGAGTCAAAGAAAAATTACATGATCTTCTCAATAGATGCTGAAAAAACATTTGACAAACTCTAACACCCATTCATGATAAATATCCTGCAGAAAATTTGAATAGAGGATCTTTATCTTAATCTAATGAAAGCCATCTATGACAAACCAACAACCAACATCATATTAAATAGCCAAACACTGAAAATGTACACTCCAAAATCAGGATGACCACTACCACTACTCCTATTTAATATAGTTTTGAAAACATTAACCAGAAAAATTAAATAAGACAAAGAAATAAAAGGAACAAAGATAGGAAAAAAAGAAGTTAAATTATCATTATATGCAGATAACATGATACTCTACACAAAAGATCCCAAAAACATCAAGACTTGCAGAGTTAATAACCAAATTCAGTCACATAGCTAGATACAAAGTCAACACTGAAAAATCAAGTGTTCCTGTACAGTAACAACACACACACTGAGAGAAAAATTAGGAAACAACACCTCTCATAATAGCACCAAAAAATTGGAATACTTGGGAATCAGCCTAATGAAAGAAGTAAAAGATTTACACATTGAAAATCACATTTCTTTGGAAAAGGAGCTCAAGGAGGACACAAGAAAATGGGAACATACCCTTTGTTGTTGTATAGGAAGGATGGTGAAAATGATCAGCTTCCAAAATTGGTATATTTAATCTTTACAACATACCACCAACAACATACCTCAAAGAATGAGAGAAAACATTCCTAAAATTTATTTGGAATCAGAAGAGAGTTTAAAATGGCAAAACAATCTTTTTTTAATATTGAAGAGAATAAAACCAAATGTGACAAAACAAAATGGAGTCAGTCAAGTCAAAAGGATGGACATAGTACGTGACCTAAAAACAGAATACCAGGTGATCAACAATGGTTACCATAATGCCTCTTGTTATCTTCAAGAGAATTGCCATATCATCAGGCACCATAAAATTGAACAAAACAGTACAGAACAAAACCAATAAAAATGAAACATTGGAGACATTATAAGACTTCAAAAGAGGGTAATAATCAAACCAGAATGGGTATCATAGTGAATCTTATCGTGTTCAAAATAGTTGCCTATACCCGCAGACTTGATACTATCACACATAACAGATTTGAATAAAATCAGTCAAAACATGACAGTGATCAGACAAAACAGAGTCAAATAAAATCAGTCAAAACAAGACAGTGAAAGCAATATGGGGATTCAAATTAATAATGAATTAAAAATGATTACCATAGTATATCCTGCTATCTTCGGAATAGCTGTCCATGCCTTCAAATCTAGTACAAGTAGACAAACTGGAACAGAATATAGCCAAACTAAACAGAGTGATGAAAACAATATGGGTTTCCAATCACGATACAAGATTAACAATGTCCTCTGCCTTCACTTTTTAGAAAATTCCCCTCTTTTCACTTTCACAGTGTACATTGTACATTTGGTTTTCCACTAATTCCGTTAGTTTTCATATTAGGAGGTAAACCCGCTATTTACCCCTGACCTTGACCTTAAGTTGTACCCATTTACTTTTTTCAGTCCATAAACCCTCTTTCAGCTTAGTTATATTTCTTACATAGAGCATCCACTCTGCCTCTGTTTCTTTTATTAGCGTTCCAGGCCATCTATAGTAGTGATTATGGCCAACCTTCTCTGCCTCATCTCTGCCATGCTGTTTTTCTGTCGTTATTTGTCTACTTTTCCCCTTCATTCCACTGTCTGCCCATGCAGTGAGCACCCTGTGCCGCTGTTCCTGAAACCATGTCTTTTTTCTCTCTCTTTAGAATGTTCTTCAGTATTTTTTGTAGAGTTGAATTGGTAGTCATGGACTCCCCAGTTCCTCTTTGTCATGGGAGAATCTTGTTTCTCCATTAATTTTGAGAGATAGCTTTTCAGGCTACATCAATCTGGGTTGGAGGTTATTTTCTTTCAGGACTTGGAATACTGATGTATTCCAAGCTCTTCTTGATTTGATGGTTTGTATTGAGAAGTCTGTTGTGATTCAGATGGGTTTTCCCTTGTAGGTGATCTGCTTTTATTCTCTGACAGCTTTTAATATTCTGTTCTTGTGTTGGATTTCTGGGATCTTGATTATTATATGTCTGGGCTTCGATCTATTTTGGTTATAGCTGGCTGGGGTTTTGTATGCCTCATATATCTGAATATCATTTCTTTTTCCTATGCTTGGGAAGTTTTCTTTAATTATTTCTGTAAATAGCCTCTGTATTTCATTTGTGTTCACCTCTGCTTCTTCACTCACATTTTTTATTCTTAAGTTATAGATCCTCTTGTCATCTTCTAGCCTTTGTATTGTTACTTCCTGGTTCCTTGTTATTTTTAGGAAATCTTCCCTTTTGCAATCACATGTTGCAAACCTGTCTTCAAGGTTTGATAGTCTATGTTTAGTTTCTTTCAAGCAATTTTGCCAGCTTTCAATGGAGTTTTAAATTTCCTGGTTATCTCTTTGAATCTGTTTCATGTGTTGCAGTTTTTTTTATATATTCTTCATCAAAGGTTTCCCTCCTTTGTCTGTGCTCCTCTATTCTTCCATCTGTGTCTTCTTTTGGGGGTTAGTATTTGTTTTATTTTTGTTATATCTTCCTTTACTTGTATTAGTATTTCAGTTTTAAGTTCTTTTATAATTTCACCAAGATATTTCTTTATGTCAGATAATGTTTCTTCAGAAACTGCAGATGTGCAACCCCTGATCTCTTCTGTGTTACCTCTCCTGGGCCACTACTGCTTGGGCGGTAGGTTGGAGGCTTTTTTTTGTGTGTTTCTGTCATGTTTCCAGACAAGTGGATAGTGGGGGTTCCCAGGACTTCCTGTATTGGTTGTATTTTCTCTGAAGTGTGTTGGCTAGGGATTGCTGTCCTCTACAGTCTGCTGATGACTGCTGGAGTACAAGCAGGGGTGGGGCAGGCTGGCCCCTCCCTCTGAGCTGGTGAACCACTGGGAGTCTTTACCATATTAGTGTGTGTGTGTCTTGCAGATAGGGCCAGTTAAGGACTCAGTCCAAGCTCTTCTCACCAATCTGCTCTGCGCTAAGAGTGGCTGACTGAATCCACTGCAGTTCTGGTTCTGGGATTATCCTGTCCAACTCCAAAATTGTGCCTGGCCAGTCGCCCACTGTCCACTGGGAGGACTGACTTCCTTGCACTCACTGTGAGCCAGTGCAGATCTCTAAGTTGGTGCTGTTCTATGCTCTGCTGCTCTCCTGCACAGTCATATCCTCCCACCAAGTCCCTCAGGCTCACCAACCCCCCACTTTACTGCGACTGTGTGTCTTCGGATTCCAGTGGTATTTCCTGCGCAGTGGGACCAGCTCTGCTGGGAGTGCATCTAGCTACAGCCTTTCTTTTCTTTTTCCCTTTAGTTTCTTCCTGGGTCGAGTGACCCATCTTCTTCTGTCTAGTCTTCACCAGGATGTTTTATTCCAGCATCTGAGCTGTTTCTGTCAGAGAGGCTCTTTAGTTTGCTGCTTATTAATCTGCCATCTTCCCAGCTTCCTGAGTCACTTCTTACTTTTCAGTGAGAGGTCTGGTGGCAGTTCACTGGAGTATGGCCTCAGAGACGCTCTCCATCTCTGGGGAATCCATGCCACCAAATGACTTCAAAAGTATTTTTAAAAGCATTTATAATTCTGCAAATCTAGGAGGAATTTTTAAATCATTTTTCCTTTTATCTTCCAATCTTCACAGATGCCTCTGTATTTTACATTCTCCCTACAATGAGCCAGAGAGACAGCTGTTGTCTTAGTTGCTTTTCTCAATGTTGAGACAAAATATCCTACACTGAAAGCTAAAGGGAAAAAAGCAATTGGTTCACAGTTTGTAGAGGTTTCAGTTCATACTTGAGTGGCTCCAAAGCAGGATGCTGTGACAGACAGGCCTCACAGAGGAGAAGCATTCGTGGTGGGCAGAAGACAGCAAGAAACAAAGGGCATTAACAGTGACTTTCTGCCCCCTTTTATACTCTAGGCTAGTGAGATTAGAGCAATGCCAAAACAATCAGTGGGCCAATTTAGTAATCATACACTTAATCCCCACATTGCACCATAAGTCAATCATACTAGATCAAATACTCTAGATCCAACCACATCTGAAATAGCCTCACGTATAACTGCATGAGGCTTTGGGGGTGCACCTTAGCACAAGTCATAACAACTGCCAAAGCTGTTTGGACTTGTTTCCAAGGGCTGCCACAGCAATCACCCCAAATTGAGTGCAGAGATTAACAGAATTGTCCTTTTTCCCAATCTGGAAGACCTCAAGTCTGAAGCTAAGTATAGGAAGTGTATGCATCTCTAAAGAACGGAGGGCTGGATCCTGCCTGTCTCCTTGGCCATCTTGTTTACATTATCTTCTGCATTTCTGGGCTGTGGCTCCAGCTCTCAAGTCTCTATACTTATGTCCTCATAAAATGTTCTCATATTTGTGTGTACCCAAAAGTCCTTCTTAGCCAAGCATGGTGGTGCACATTTGTAATACCAGCACTCAGGAGGCTGAAACAGGAGAATTTCTGTGAGTTCAAGGTCAACAAGACCAATCTGCAGTGCATAGTGAGATAGTGTTTTGAAAAATAAAAAACAAAAACAAATGTCTGTCTTATATACCTCATTTTAATTTGGTGATACTTATTTGCACATAAGGTCACATTCAGATGCATAAAGGGCAGGACTTGAGTGTTTCTTTCTGAGAGACACTATTCACCCCACAATACTGTTTTGTCAGCTTCTTAAACTATGGAAGTGGTGAGCCATTTATTAGATGCAACTAGGAAGACCCCCTTAAAATCCCCCTGATTTTCCTAAAGTAAAAAGCAAATCTAAAGAGATCTACGTTGCTCACTCCTAAATCATCACATGATTTGACTTGCTGGTAGCCACTGTCCACACTATGAAAAGAAAGTCTGAAAGGTCCTAGCTTGTTTGTAATATGAAATAGGACCAAGCAAAGTGAATTTACCAGGAGTCAAAAGGCACACTGAGAACCTAAACCCCCGCCCCCCAAATGCTTCAATCTATTGAAATGTAATTGGGTGACAGATTTGTAACTTTATTTTCTGTAACGGCTGTGTTTGCCTTCATATGAGAGGCACTTACCAATTCCCTCTTCACAGTTCTCCTGGATGGCCACCAACCTCTGATGGCTTACAAGACCAGGTGTGCTGGGAGTCTCTGAGTTAGTATAGTTCATACCTGTGGAGCTAAGAGCACGCGTGCCTGAACAGCAGTGTCCCAAGGGCACGGAGTGCCTGAGAAATGCCCATAGGGCATGGAATGCTAGAGGTGAGTAGATGTTCCTGCCCTGAGAGCTTGAAGCATAAGAAGTGAACTAGTGGAGCAAAGGGGTGTGGCATGACAAGTGTATAAATAAACACATCGCAGAGGTCGAGCAGACTCTTCCTCCACCCAGAGAAGGGCTCCTCTGCCTGACCCTCGCTTTCTGTCTCTATTTTTTTCTTCACCCTCTCATTGTTTTTTCCTGGTAACTTGAGAGTGCTCACAGCCACCAACACAGGTACCAATGTATTCAGGAGGAGGGGCACAGTGTACTGCAGGAGGACGGAGGGGACAGCTCCAGAGGTGTGCGATTCACTTTGGTCACATCCATGTCCCTGTTGCAGGTGTCTGAAGGCAAGAAGACAAACTGGGCTCAGGACACACTTTGATAGACACTGACCCAGCGAAGGGTTCCTGCTAGAGCTCAAGGCAGAAGGAGACATAGGTCATCTGTGTTAGATGGCTTTTTGTCACACCTGACATAAATAATTAAAAGAGAAAGGTTTATCCATACATCTATGGCTTCAAGGGTTTCACTTATTCTATCTTCCAACAGATTTATGGTTTCCATTTTGATATTTAGATCCATTTTGATTTTAGTTCAGTGCATAGTGAAAGGCATAGGTGTACTACTTGCTTTTGGTATGTGGAAAGTCGTTTTTTCTGGAACCATTTATTAAAGAGGTTATTTTTCTTCTAGTGAGGGTGTTTGGCCCTTTTATTGAAGATATGGTGATCTGCTTTTTTTCTCTGACAGCTTTTAATATTCTGTTCTTGTGTTGAATTTCTGGGATCTTGATTATTGTATGTCTGGGTATTGATCTATTTTGGTTATAGCTGGCTGGGGTTTTGTATGCCTCATATATCTGAATATCATTTCTTTTTCCTATGCTTGGGAAGCTTTCTTTAATTATTTCTGTAAATAGCCTCTGTATTTCATTTGTGTTTACCTCTGCTTCTTCACTCACATTTTTTATTCTTAAGTTATAGATCCTCTTGTCATCTTCTAGCCTTTGTATTGTTACTTCCTGGTTCTTTGTTATTTTTAGGAAATCTTTCCTTTTGTAATCACATGTTGCAAACCTGTCTTTAAGGTTTGACAGTCTATGTTTAATTTCTTTCAAGCAATTTTGCCAGCTTTCAATGGGTTTTAAATTTCCTGGTTATCTCTTTGAATCTGTTTCATGTGTTGCAGTTTTTTTTATATATCCTTCATCAAAGGTTTCTCTCCTTTTTCTGTGCTCCCCTATTCTTCCATCTGTGTCTTCTTTTGAGGTGGTTAGCATTTTTTAAATTATTTTTGTTATATTTTCCTTTACTTGTATTAGTATTTCAGTTTTAAGTTCTTTTATAATTTCACAAAGATATTTCTTTTTGTCAGATAATATTTCTTAAGAAATTGCAGATTTTGCTTAAATTGTTATGTTTTGACCTGTGCTGTTTTGTTGTTATGCCCTCTTTTATCTCAATCTTCTTTTTTTAAATTATTTACTTTTTTATTTTTATCTTTTTAATTAAGGGAAAAATAAAAAATAGCAGGATATATTATAGTAATCCATTTTGATTTCCTATTAACTTGATTTGAAACCCTGTATTGCTCTCACCATCTTGTTTTGACTGATTTTCCCCTATTCTGCTTTGCTTGATAGTACCAAGTTCCAACGTATAGGCAACAACTGTGAAGACAATAAGATTCATTATGACGCCCATTTTGGTTGACTAATTATCTTCTTTTGAAGTCCTGTAATGTCTCCAATGTTTTGGTTTTATTCTTTACTGTTTTGTTCAATTTTATTATAACTGATGATATGGGCATTTCTTTTTAAGATAGCAAGAGGCAGTATGGTAATCATTGTTGATCACCTTGTATTTTGTTTTTACATTATGTATTATGTCCAGGTTTTTGATTTGACTGACTCTGTACTGTTATGTCACATTTGGTTTTACTCTCTTCCAAAAAAGTAATAAGTACTGTGGGAGTAATAAAACCCAAAATATGTAATTGTCATTGTACAAAAGAGAGGAAAAAAAGTGCTCTAAAGGATATAACTGCATGTATATTTAAATGTATAAGATAGATAATCATATTACTGAGTTTTGTTGGATCATTGAGCGGAACTGTTTGCAGTCTCATTGTTTGAAAGTCCACTTTAAATGCTTTAATTTTGTAACTTGAACAACTGTTTCTAAGATGACAATATGTAATCTATTAGTGATTTCATACTGTTTATTTTTTCTGAAATTCTGTATAACTTGTACCCTTTTTCTGTTTTTTTTTTTCCTTAAATAAAATTTTAAAAAATTTAAAAAAAAGAAACTGCAGATGTGCAACCCCTGATCTCTTCCGTGTTTACCTCTCCTGGGCCACTACTGCTTGGGTGGTAGGTTGGAGGGTTTTTTTCTTTCTTCCACTTATCATGTTTCTGGGTTCTCCCAGACAACTGGATAGTGGGGTCCCCAGCACTTTCTGTTTTGGTTGTATTCTGAAATGTGCTGACTAGGGATTTCTGCTCTTTGCTGCTTCTCCCAGTCTGCTGGTGGCTACTGGAGTATAAGCAGGGGCAGGGCAGGCTGGTCCCTCCCTTCTGAGCTGCTTAACCACAAGGAGTCTTCACCACATTAGTGTGTGATGCACAGGTGGCATTGGTTATGGATAACTTCAGGGAATAGTCAGCCTTGGCTATTAAACCTCACACAGATGTGGGACTTAGTCCAAGCAATTTTTACCAATCTTCTCTGCATTATAAGTGGCTGAATGAAGCTGGCTACAGTTCTGACTCTGGGCTTGTCCTACCTGACTCCACAATGGTGCCTGGCCAATTAGCCACTCCCATGGGAGGACTGAGTCCCCCATACTCACCAGTGGCCAGTGCAGTTCACAGGTCTTCTGCTCCCCTCTGCCACCATGTCTCCCCATAGAGGCCTTCAGGCTTGCCAGCCACCTGCTTCACTGTGACATGCATCTCAAGATTCCAGGGGCATTTTTTACTTAATTTTTTACTTAATGGGACCTGCTCTGGTGAAGGTGCCTCTGGCTACTGCCTTCTATTTAAGTTTTTGTTTTCTTTCTTTCATTTTTTGATTCTCTTTGTGGGCTTTGATTCTCACTGTAGTTTCTTCCTCAGTCAAGGGGGCCCATTTCTTTCCTTCTGGTTTCCAGAATGCTATATTCCAGCATTTGGGCTGTTTCTGTCAGAAAGAATATTTACTCTCAGAAAGAATATTTACTCTCCTGCTTAGTGTTCCACCATCTTGCCAGAATCTTCTCACAAAAACAATCTTAAGCAACAAAGACAAGACAGGGAACATCACAATTCTTGAAATCATGCTATAAAGCTACTGTGATAAAAATAGCATGGTACTATAAAAAAAGACTTGAGGGTCAATGGAATAAATTGGAAGATGCAGAAAGAACTCCAAACACACCCAACCACCGTATCTTCAATAAAAGGGCCAAACACCCTCACTAGAAGAAAAATAACCTCTTTAATAAATGGTTCCAGAAAAAATGACTTTCCACATACCAAAAGCAAGTAGTACACCTATGCCTTTCACTATGCACTGAACTAAAATCAAAATGAATCTAAATATCAAAATGGAAACCATAAATCTGTTGGAAGATAGAATAAGTGAAACCCTTGAAGCCATAGATGTAGGCAAAGATTTTTGTAAACAAAACTTTGATTGCACAGGAAATATTAGAAAGAATCAACAACTTAGATCCCATCTTATTAAAAAGCTTTTGCCCAGCAAAAGAAGTTACCAATTGAGTGAAAAGACAACTCACAGAGTGAAAAAATTTTAGACAGTTGTCTTTTAAACAAAGGACAAGTATCTAGAACACAAAAAGAATGATTTAAAAGTAGCCCCTCAATTTAAAGACTCAGTAAAAATTGGGCATCTGCAATGAATACACATGTCTCAGGAAAAAATACAAATGGCAAATAATTATATGAAAAAATGTCCAGTGTCACTAGCCATTCATAAGATGGAAATTAACACAATGCTTAGATACTATCTCACCCCAGAGAGAATGGCTATTATCAGAAATCAACCAGTAGCTAATGGGGCGGGGGAAAGGAACACTTCTCCACTGTCAGTGGGAATGTAGACTGGGAACCACTGTAGAAATCAGTATGGAGATTCCTCAAGAAACTAGGATTAGAGGGGTCTCATTCAACCCAGATATTCTCTTTCTGGGTATATTCCTGGAAGAATTAAAAACATTATATCACAGTGATACATGTGTACCCTTGTTTATAGTATCACAGTTTGTGGTAAATCTTACATCAACTGAGGACTAGATAAAAAAATTGAGCACTACTCAGTCATAAAGAAGGATAAGCTAGGCATTTCTAGGTAAACTGATGCACCTTGAGACCTTACTCTTAAGTGAAATGAATTGGACACATCATGTATAACTATCACATCATTTCTTTGGTGTGAGAAACCAAAGGTAAGTAAGAACCAAACTGTGTATTAGGAGCTGTGAAGTAAGAAGAAACTATTCAAAAAAAAGGGATACTAGAGAGGTATGAGGAAGAAGACAAGGGAAAGAAAGACAATAGGAGAAAGATAAAATGGAAACAAAGCTTTGTAAATAAGGAGCAGAGGAGGGGTTGAAAGGAGGCAATTGTGGGAAAAAAAAGGAACCAGGATATAACATGGGACAGGTACAAATTCCCTAAAATGAGTGTAATCATTATGCATATCTAAATTGTACCAAAAAAACTTGACAAAATTTTTTTTAAAAAGCACTAGAGCCAGTTGACTATGGACAGAACCTCAAAAACCATGAGGATAAACCTTTCTCTTTTAATTATTTATGTCAGATGTGACAAAAAGCCATCTAACACAGATGACCTATGTCTCCTTCTGCCTTGAGCTCTAGCAGGAACCCTTCACTGGGTCAGTGTCTATCAAAGTGTGTCCTGAGCCCAGTTTGTCTTCTTGCCTTCAGACACCTGCAACAGGGACATGGATGTGACCAAAGTGAATCGCACACCTCTGGAGCTGTCCCCTCCGTCCTCCTGCAGTACACTGTGCCCCTCCTCCTGAGTACATTGGTACCTGTGTTGGTGGCTGTGAGCACTCTCTTAAGTTACCAGGAAAAAACAATGAGAGAGTGAAGAAAAAAATAGAGACCGAAAGCGAGGGTCAGGCAGAGGAGCCCTTCTCTGGGTGGAGGAAGAGTCTGCTCGACCTCTGCGATGTGTTTATTTATACACTTGTCATGCCACACCCCTTTGCTCCACTAGTTCACTTCTTATGCTTCAAGCTCTCAGGGCAGGAACATCTACTCACCTCTAGCATTCCATGCCCTATGGGCATTTCTCAGGCACTCCGTGCCCTTGGGACACTGCTGTTCAGGCACGCGTGCTCTTAGCTCCACAGGTATGAACTATACTAACTCAGAGACTCCCAGCACACCTGGTCTTGTAAGCCATCAGAGGTTGGTGGCCATCCAGGAGAACTGTGAAGAGGGAATTGGTAAGTGCCTCTCATATGAAGGCAAACACAGCCGTTACAGAAAATAAAGTTACAAATCTGTCACCCAATTACATTTCAATAGATTGAAGCATTTGGGGGGCGGGGGTTTAGGTTCTCAGTGTGCCTTTTGACTCCTGGTAAATTCACTTTGCTTGGTCCTATTTCATATTACAAACAAGCTAGGACCTTTCAGACTTTCTTTTCATAGTGTGGACAGTGGCTACCAGCAAGTCAAATCATGTGATGATTTAGGAGTGAGCAACGTAGATCTCTTTAGATTTGCTTTTTACTTTAGGAAAATCAGGGGGATTTTAAGGGGGTCTTCCTAGTTGCATCTAATAAATGGCTCACCACTTCCATAGTTTAAGAAGCTGACAAAACAGTATTGTGGGGTGAATAGTGTCTCTCAGAAAGAAACACTCAAGTCCTGCCCTTTATGCATCTGAATGTGACCTTATGTGCAAATAAGTATCACCAAATTAAAATGAGGTATATAAGACAGACATTTGTTTTTGTTTTTTATTTTTCAAAACACTATCTCACTATGCACTGCAGATTGGTCTTGTTGACCTTGAACTCACAGAAATTCTCCTGTTTCAGCCTCCTGAGTGCTGGTATTACAAATGTGCACCACCATGCTTGGCTAAGAAGGACTTTTGGGTACACACAAATATGAGAACATTTTATGAGGACATAAGTATAGAGACTTGAGAGCTGGAGCCACAGCCCAGAAATGCAGAAGATAATGTAAACAAGATGGCCAAGGAGACAGGCAGGATCCAGCCCTCCGTTCTTTAGAGATGCATACACTTCCTATACTTAGCTTCAGACTTGAGGTCTTCCAGATTGGGAAAAAGGACAATTCTGTTAATCTCTGCACTCAATTTGGGGTGATTGCTGTGGCAGCCCTTGGAAACAAGTCCAAACAGCTTTGGCAGTTGTTATGACTTGTGCTAAGGTGCACCCCCAAAGCCTCATGCAGTTATACGTGAGGCTATTTCAGATGTGGTTGGATCTAGAGTATTTGATCTAGTATGATTGACTCATGGTGCAATGTGGGGATTAAGTGTATGATTACTAAATTGGCCCACTGATTGTTTTGGCATTGCTCTAATCTCACTAGCCTAGAGTATAAAAGGGGGCAGAAAGTCACTGTTAATGCCCTTTGTTTCTTGCTGTCTTCTGCCCACCACGAATGCTTCTCCTCTGTGAGGCCTGTCTGTCACAGCATCCTGCTTTGGAGCCACTCAAGTATGAACTGAAACCTCTACAAACTGTGAACCAATTGCTTTTTTCCCTTTAGCTTTCAGTGTAGGATATTTTGTCTCAACATTGAGAAAAGCAACTAAGACAACAGCTGTCTCTCTGGCTCATTGTAGGGAGAATGTAAAATATAGAGGCATCTGTGAAGATTGGAAGATAAAAGGAAAAATGATTTAAAAATTCCTCCTAGATTTGCAGAATTATAAATGCTTTTAAAAATACTTTTGAAGTCATTTGGTGGCATGGATTCCCCAGAGATGGAGAGCGTCTCTGAGGCCATACTCCAGTGAACTGCCACCAGACCTCTCACTGAAAAGTAAGAAGTGACTCAGGAAGCTGGGAAGATGGCAGATTAATAAGCAGCAAACTAAAGAGCCTCTCTGACAGAAACAGCTCAGATGCTGGAATAAAACATCCTGGTGAAGACTAGACAGAAGAAGATGGGTCCACTCGACCCAGGAAGAAACTAAAGGGAAAAAGAAAAGAAAGGCTGTAGCTAGATGCACTCCCAGCAGAGCTGGTCCCACTGCGCAGGAAATACCACTGGAATCCGAAGACACACAGTCGCAGTAAAGTGGGGGTTGGTGAGCCTGAGGGACTTGGTGGGAGGATATGACTGTGCAGGAGAGCAGCAGAGCATAGAACAGCACCAACTTACGAGATCTGCACTGGCTCACAGTGAGTGCAAGGAAGTCAGTCCTCCCAGTGGACAGTGGGTGACTGGCCAGGCACAATTTTGGAGTTGGACAGGATAATCCCAGAACCAGAACTGCAGTGGATTCAGTCAGCAGAGCAGATTGGTGAGAAGAGCTTGGACTGAGTCCTTAACTGGCCCTATCTGCAAGACACACACACACTAATATGGTAAAGACTCCCAGTGGTTCACCAGCTCAGAGGGAGGGGCCAGCCTGCCCCACCCCTGCTTGTACTCCAGCAGTCATCAGCAGACTGTAGAGGACAGCAATCCCTAGCCAACACACTTCAGAGAAAATACAACCAATACAGGAAGTCCTGGGGACCCCCACTATCCACTTGTCTGGAAACATGACAGAAACATGACGAGAGAAACACACAAAAAAAGCCTCCAAACTACCGCCCAAGCAGTAGTGGCCCAGGAGAGGTAACACAGAAGAGATCAGGGGTTGCACATCTGCAGTTTCTGAAGAAGCATTATCTGACATAAAGAAATATCTTGGTGAAATTATAAAAGAACTTAAAACTGAAATACTAATGCAAGTAAAGGAAGATATAACAAAAATAAAACAAATACTAACCCCCAAAAGAAGACACAGATGGAAGAATAGAGGAGCACAGACAAAGGAGGGAAACCTTTGATGAAGAATATATAAAAAAAACTGCAACACATGAAACAGATTCAAAGAGATAACCAGGAAATTAAAAACTCCATTGAAAGCGGGCAAAATTGCTTGAAAGAAACTAAACATAGACTATCAAACCTTGAAGACAGGTTTGCAACATGTGATTGCAAAAGGGAAGATTTCCTAAAAATAACAAGGAACCAGGAAGTAACAATACAAAGGCTAGAAGATGACAAGAGGATCTATAACTTAAGAATAAAAAATGTGAGTGAAGAAGCAGAGGTAAACACAAATGAAATACAGAGGCTATTTACAGAAATAATTAAAGAAAACTTCCCAAGCATAGGAAAAAGAAATGATATTCAGATATATGAGGCATACAAAACCCCAGCCAGCTATAACCAAAATAGATCGAAGCCCAGACATACAATAATCAAGATCCCAGAAATTCAACACAAGAACAGAATATTAAAAGCTGTCAGAGAATAAAAGCAGATCACCTACAAGGGAAAACCCATCTGAATCACAACAGACTTCTCAATACAAACCATCAAATCAAGAAGAGCTTGGAATACATCAGTATTCCAAGTCCTTAAAGAAAATAACCTCCAACCCAGACTGATGTACCCTGAAAAGCTATCTCTCAAAATTAATGGAGAAACAAGATGCTCCCATGACAAAGAGGAACTGGGGAGTCCATGACTACCAATTCAACTCTACAAAAAATACTGAAGAACATTCTAAAGAGAGAGAAAAAAGACATGGTTTCAGGAACAGCGGCACAGGGTGCTCACTGCATGGGCAGACAGTGGAATGAGGGGGAAAAGTAGACAAACAACGACAGAAAAACAGCATGGCAGAGATGACAGAGAAGGTTGGCCATAATCACTACTATAGATGGCCTGGAACGCTAATAAAAGAAACAGAGGCAGAGTGGATCAGGAGATCGGGCCCATCAAGATGCTCTATGTAAGAAATATAACTAAGCTGAAAGAGGGTTTATGGACTGAAAAAAGTAAATGGGTACAACTTAAGGTCAAGGTCGGGGGTAAAAACTTCAGAACCACGTAGGTAAATAGCGGGTTCACCTCCTAATATGAAAACTAACGGAATTAGTGGAAAACCAAATGTACAATGTACACTGTGAAAGTGAAAAGAGGGGAATTTTCTAAAAAGTGAAGGCAGAGGACATTGTTAATCTTGTATCATGATTGGAAACCCATATTGTTTTCATCACTCTGTTTAGTTTGGCTATATTCTGTTCCAGTTTGTCTACTTGTACTAGATTTGAAGGCATGGACAGCTATTCTGAATATAGCAGGATATACTATGGTAATCATTTTTAATTCATTATTAAGTTGAATCCCCATATTGCTTTCACTGTCTTGTTTTGACTGATTTTATTTGAATCTGTTTTGTCTGATCACTGTCATGTTTTGACTGATTTTATTCAAATCTGTTATGTGTGATAGTATCAAGTCTGCGGGTATAGGCAACTATTTTGAACACGATAAGATTCACTATGATACCCATTCTGGTTTGATTATTACCATCTTTTGAAGTCCTATAGTGTCTCCAATGTTTCATTTTTATTGGTTTTGTTCTGTACTGTTTTGTTCAATTTTATTGTACCTGATGATATGGGCAGTTCTGCTGAAGATAGCAAGAGGCATTATGGTAACCATGGTATATCACCTTGTATTGTGGTTTTAAATCATGTACTATGTCCGTCCTCTTGTTTTAAATGACCCCTTTTTTTCTCATTTGATTTTATTCTTTTCAAAATAAATAAATAATAAATACAGTACTTTAAAAAATGAAGTGTTTATGCCTTATCATATATAATATTTAAAAAGAAAATCAGCTGGTACTCAGCAGGCACAACCATGTTCAGGAGAAATCCCCATATATGAAAACAGCACAGTGTTAAATGACCTCATGGTATGATCTTCCAGATAAGGGGGCTATGTGGAGGACACAGCTTAATTTCAAGTGAAACAGAATCTGAGTAATTGCTTAATAAAAGGGAAACGAACCACCCTATGATGATATGAAGCTCACAGGAGCAGCCCAAAGCTGTAGACTGCTGGAGACTGGCCTTGCACACATCACCCGTGTGACCTTGGACAAGCTGGGACCTTGGGCACGTCACTTCCTCAGAGCTCCAGGTTCTTCCTCTCATCAGTAAAACTCTTTATTCTAGTTTGCCAGCCTCTCAGGATGTTTTGATGAGATAATGATAATCAAGTTTCTCCATAGACTGGGAAGGACAACATAAAATCCTATAACACTTGTAACAGCATTGAGAAGAACCACAGAACACTTGTTTACCCTAAAATAGTAACAACAATGAAGTGTTTTTAATACTTATGTTCTCTGTAAGAGAAGAAACATCTTTATTATCTGACTCACAACATCAATTTGAATGGATTCTAAAGTGGTGACAAGGTTTAAAAGCTACAGACTCTACCAGCCTGGGTACATCCTACACATTATGTTTCTACTGGGCTGGCTGTGAATTGGAAATTTAAATAGAAACCAAGAACTCAGAGATCAAGGTTCATCTTCAGACTGATCATTGCACTACCACATATGGTTAATTTTAGCCATCAGTAGGAGAACAGTTTTCCTCAACTTGGGTAACCTGGATAGTTTTCAAAACATTGAGTAGCATATGTAAAAAATCGATACTTTTACATTTCAGTGCTAAGGCCTAACCCAGAGCTGCTGGTCAAGCTCTTTGGAGGCTCAGGGTAGCATTTCTCTCCTTCCCAGGTGGATGGGAAGGGTGCCATGGAGCCAATCCCGGTGCAGCTCCCCGGAGCATGTGGGAGACTCTGAGAAATTGGGGGGAACTTTGGCAAAGCCCATGGGAACAGTTCCATTGAAGTTCAGATTTCCAGAGAGTAGTTTCCTTTCTGTTCCCATCCTGCTCTGCTTTAAGCATTAACCTGCTGGCTATCAGAAATTCTGATGATGAACAAAATTCATAATGGCATTCAAAGGCTAGAAAAGTTTGCAATTTAAAACAAAGCTATCGGCAGATAAATATCACTGCTTTTCTGCATTTTTAAAAAGAAGAGTGCCTTGGAGAAAACATGGAAGGAGGTAGCTTGGTCTGTAGTAGAGGGGAGCACAGGAAGAGACCAGCTCTCATACAGTGGTAAGCCCTATTTTAGAACACGCTCAGTCCATTGCTCCTCAGCATGCCAGGTCCGGGTTCCCTGCTGGACGTGTCCCTGCTGCTCACAGGTGGAGGGTAGCAAAGGCAGAGGGCAGGAAGGAAACTAGAGAGCACCGACTCATCAAGGAGAGCCTTGAACAGGCTCACATGAGATGTCTCAGGGGCGGAGATGGTCTTAGCACTTGTTTTTATTTCTTTATGGGGACACTGTGGTGCCTATTCTGTGAAAGGCTCTTCTTAGTGCTCTGAGGTAACAGGTAAGTGCTATCACCAACCTTACTTTAGAAGAGAAAATAGATGCAAAGAAGGAAAATAGCTCTAAGAATCTGTATACTGGTGAGACAACTCCGATGACTGCCACATCGCCATGCAATCCTGCACAGCTTGGGTGTGGCATTGCCTGAATCCAGCTGAATCCAAGGACTCACATTCCTGTTGGGCATTGTTGTAGTCTGGGTTGGTAAGGAGGACGCATAATTTATAGTATTATTTATAATGTCACCCAAGGAGTCAAATGCAAAGAAAGCACAGGAAATTTCTCCACACACTAAAGACTTGGAGAATCCAGCGGAGGGCCTGGATCCCATGGCAATATCCTGCATGAGTTCAGATGAAGACCTAGAACCCATGACAATGACTTATGCAAGTCTGTTTCCCAGATCTGTGCTGGGAAGACCCAGATCAGTGGTAGAAGCTAGAAAGTCTGTGCCAGCAGGATGAAAGATCTGTGCCAGCAGGATGAAAGATCTGTGCCAGGAGGTTGAGGGTTCTGCTGGAGCTAGGAAGCAACACTCAAAGTAAGGACCAGGCCTCCCCTGAAAAGCACCACAGCCATCGTGAGTGACAGTGATGCCTCAAGCTCCTCCAAAGATGGTAACAGCCAAATTCATATCAGGAGACCAGCATGACGAGCTTCTCCTGAGGTTAAACAGCATACCATCTTCCCCTCCAGAGTAGGAAGATGCTCAAAGTAAGGACCAGAGCTCCCCCACAGTGAGCCACAGCCCCTCTCAGGGACAACAAAGTCCTGAGCTCCTCTGATGATGAGAACAGTCAAGTTCATAGCAGGGAAGAAGCTCTACAAGCTCCTCCAGGAGAACCCACTGCAACAGGAGAACCAATAACACCACAGTAAGCCAACAACACCACTTCTTCCTCTCCAGATCTCCCTTCTATGCTGGCAACAGTCCTCAGGTGGGCTCCCCACTCAGCACCATGCTAATTCAGCTCAGCTGGTGTTAGGTTGACCACCAGCTTTTAATCCAGCACAGGCACACCCAGGGCCCACAGCAGGACTCCCCATGAGACCCTTGTTCCTCTAACCCAGGGCAGAACTCCCTTTTTACACAAAATTGGGAGTGCATTCCCCTGGGTCGCTCTGCAGACCTGGCTGTGAAGGGCTCTGGCCCAGCGGCTAAGCAAGCATCGTGGTGCCATCAGCAAGCCTTGCGTGCAGCACAGCATCTGTCTACCTCCCAGAAAGGAGAGGAGGAACTGAAAGCACATTTGTGGCTGAGCATAATGCGGGTGCCGTTTCTGAAAGAGGAAGAATAGTTAAGATCATGATTTCCCAGGCATTTTTGGCCTTAAAGACTTCTTACACAGGAGTAGCTAATCTCAGGACTTTAGGGAAATTTTAAAGTCACACTTTTATTTTTGTGTGGTAAATAATGAAGAAACAGTCTTAAGTGTTTGAATGAATATGTCACTACAGATTGTACTATTACACTTATTTTAATGCATGTGTTGATCATTTTTATACTATAAAGGAACATTCCCAAGTGTTCCTATCCAAAGAGTATATTCTCCATTTAATTAATTTTTAAAATAATTTTTGTGATAAAACCAGGATTTGTTGACACATACGTTTTAAAATGAGATGCTATGTGTTGTCTGCTTTTGACACATTACATGCATTAAAAGGTAGGTGGGCATTTTACTCCATGCTGTAACATGTGAGATAAAAAGCACACTCTCAGTCTATTTGAAAGTTTTGCACTTTGTTCTTTAAAAAGGAACCGATTCCTTTTCATAATACTTACAGTGTTATATGACCATTGAGGATCCCATTCAAGGGTGATGGAACACTAAATAGTTAAATATTTTTAAATTTATTACAATAAAGACACATTACTAGGAATGATGCGATGAGTCAGCCCGAAGCAAGTATTTTGAAAGGAATAAATGGCAATGTATCACTTACTGCAATACATTTTTTGTTTATCCATTAATAATATTTTTAAAATTTTATTTAAAGAAAGACTAAACAGAACAGAGAATAATTAGAAATAATACATACATTCAGAGAAAAAAATAAACAGTAAGAAATCATTAGTTGATGTTTACATTTTGTCGTTTTACAGATTGTTTAAGATACAAAAATGGAACATGTAGAGTGAGAATTCAAACAGCGAGACTGCAAACGGGTCTGTTCAACTATCTAACAAACACTTAGTAACATGGTTGTCAATCCTATACACTTAAACATACATGCAGTATCCATATCTTCAATTATGTTGAGATTGAATAAACCCAAGTAGACTAATATCACTCTGAACAAAGAATAACACTATTGCTGGGTTTCACATTATGACACTCCAGGATCAGCACTGGGTATTTTGGTGTCTCTTTTTCTTCAAAGTATCTGTTCATTTCATCATGTGTCATATGATCAGTTCTCATAAACTGTTTATAGATTCTAAATATACATGAGTCTTAACATGTATTTATATCCTTTCTATATTAGGAGAAACAAAACAAAGCAAGACAAAACAAAACATATTCCTATAAACACATGAAATGAAAAGGTCATATAAGACCGTTGTACAAGGAGTTCTTACATAGTTCCTGTTTTGTCTCTTGTTATATCCAATAGAATTGGCTATATCATCAGACATAGTATAATTGCATATATCAGTACATAACGGTATTAATAAAAACACAACTTTGTATATAGTATAGGACTTAAAAAACAGGCAATTATCAAACCAGAATGTGTACCATAGAGTCTTGTCATCTTCAGTGTAGTTGCCTATATTCTCAGACTTGATACTATCAATCATATCAGTTCTGAATAAAATCTTCTCAGCCTCATTTCTGTTATGCTCTTCTTTTATTTTTTATTTATTTTAGTTATTTTTTACTTTGAAGAGATTAAGACAAAGCAGGACATAACAGAGCAGATCAGAACAAAACAATGTAAGCAAAATGTATTTCACCAGAAGACAACCCATAATTAACAGTATAGTATCAAACATAAGAAAATAGTATAAAAACTTTCAAGAGAATGAGAGTATTACAGGGTTTTCAGAGCCAAATAACAGAAAACAAACAACGGCTACTTTATTATCTCATTTTCCATAGGAAATTTGTTTATACTTTCACACGTAATATAATCCAGTAAGGTACAACATGATAGAGCCAATGGAAACAGAAGAGCAAGAGCATGGTAGGACTTCAGAGTAAGATGATACTATATCAGTGCTGGCTATTATAATGACTTGTTTCCCTCAAATTAGCTGTTCATACCATCACAGATAATAAAATCTAAAAACCAGGACGAATACATTAAAACTGCGATCTTTATAAGGCTTCAAAACAATGTAATGGGGTATCATGACTACTCTAAACTCTTATGTACTCTTACTATTTCTTAAACTAGGGAGATTATTCGGTATTTATACATGTGAGTTTGATTTATTTCACTTATGAGTATGTTCTCAAGCTGTGTCCATTTATTTATAAATATCTCAATGTGATCATTCTTTATAGCTGAGTAGTACTCCATTGTATAAAAATACCACAACTTTTTTATCCATTCCTCAGTTGATGGACACTTAGGTTGTTTCCAAGATCTGGCTATTACAAATTGTGCTGCTATAAACATGGGTGCACATATATCACTGTGGTATGATGTTTTCAGTTCTTCTGGGAATATGCCCAGACGTGGAATAGCTTGGTCGAATAGGACCTCTAATTCCAGATTTTTGAGGAATCTCCAGACTGATCTCCATAGTGGTTGCACCAGTCTACCCTCCCACCAACAGTGTAGGAGAGTTCCTTTTCCCCCACAGCCTCTCCAGCATTTGTTGCTGGTGGTTTTCTTGATCTTGGCCATTCTTTCTGAAGTGAGATGGAATCTCAGTGTTACTTTAATTTGCATTTCTCTAATGACTAATGATGATGAACATTTTTTCATGTACTTATTTGCCATTTGTATTTCTTCATCTGAGAACTGTGTATTCATCTGAGATGCCCACTTTTGGATTGGGTCCTTGAGTTTCAGGGATCTGATTTTTTAAAATTCTTTATGTTTTAGTCAGAAGTCCTCTAAGGAACAGTTCACTAAGATTTTTTCCCAGTTTGTGGGTTTTCTTTTGAGTATGCTGGAGATTTCTTTTGAAGTGCAGAAACTTTTTAATAAGGTATGATCCCAGTTATTGATTCTTGGAAGTAGTTCCCATATGGTTTAATTCCTATTCATGAATTCTCTACCTACCCCTATGTCTTCAAGATGTTTACCTACTTTGTCTTCCAACAGATTTAGTGTTTCTGTTTTAATATTCAGATCTTTGATCCATTTAGATTTTACTTTAGAACACAGTGACAGGCATGGATCTAGTTTTAATTTTCGACATATGGAGAGCCAGGTTTTCCAGCACTATTTATTAAAGAGACTGTCATTTTTCCAGTGAAGCTGTTTGGCCCCTTTATCAAAGATAAGGTGGTTGAGTGTGTTGGTAGTTGTGGTTGTATCTTCTAGTCTATTCCATTGATCTTCAGATCTATTTTTATTCAGGTACCATGTAGATTTTATTACAGTAGCTTTGTAGTATAACTTCAAGTCAGGGATTGATGCCTCCTGCCTTGCCTTTGCTGCTTAGAATTGTCTTCACTATTCTAGGTTTCTTCTGGTTCCAGATGAATTTTAGGAGTGATTTCTCTAGATCTATGAGGTATATTGATGGTATTTTCATTGGGATTGCATTGAATCTGTATAGCAATTTTGGGAGAATGGCCATTTTCACAATATTTATTCTCCCTGTTCATGAACAAGGGATATCTTTCCATTTTCTGAGATTTTCTTCGATTTCTTTTTCAGGGTATTATAATTTTCCCTGTATAAATCTTTTACTTCTTTTGTGAGATTAATTCCTAAGTATTTCATGTTTTGGATGCTAGTATGAAGAGTGTGGCTTCTTTTATTTCTCTGTAATTTTGTTGTTAGTGTACAGAAGTGCTATTGATTTTTGAGCATTGATTTTGTATCCAGCTACATTGCTGAATTTATTATATCTAGGAGATTTTCAATTGAGATTTGGGAGTCTTCTATGTAAAGAAAGTATCAGTTATCTAAAATAATGACAATTTAATTTCTTCTCTTCCTATCTTTACCCCTTTTATTTCTCTCTCTTGTCTAATTGCCCTGGCTAGCATTTCCAGTTCTATATTGAATAGGAGCGGTG
Organism: Cavia porcellus; assembly: GCF_034190915.1. Classification (NCBI taxonomy): domain Eukaryota; kingdom Metazoa; phylum Chordata; class Mammalia; order Rodentia; family Caviidae; genus Cavia; species Cavia porcellus. The sequence goes on from NW_026947503.1 coordinate 4,395,762, forward strand.
ATAAGGGACATCCTTGTCTTGTGCCTGATTTCAAGGTAAAGGCCTTCAGTTTTTGGCCATTTAATATGATGCTGGCTGTTGGTTTGTCATAGATGGCCTTTATCATATTGAGGTAAAGACCATCTATTCCAATTTTCTGTAAGGTTCTTATCGTGAATGAGTGTTGGACCTTATCAAAAGCTTTTTCTGCATCTATAGAAATGATCATGTGATTCTTACTTTTGGTTTTCTTGGTATGATGGATTACATTTATTGACTTACATATGTTGAGCCATCCCTGCATGCCTGGGATGAATCCCACTTGGTCGTGGTGTATAATCTTCTTGATGATTTGCTGCATCCTATTTGCCAATATTTTATTGAGGATTTTTGCATCTGTGTTCATTAGGGAGATCAGCCTGTAGTTCTCTTTTTTAGTTGGGTCCTTCTCTGGTTTGGTACTAGAGTAATATTTGCTTCCAGGAATGACTTAGGAAGAATTGCTTCCCTTTCAATTTCATTGAAGAGTTTGAGGAGTGTCAGCTTTAAGTTTTCTTTGTACTTCTTTTAGAATTCCGCAGTGAATCTGTCTGGGCCTGGGCTCTTCTTTGTAGGTAAGGACTTAATTACATTTTCAATTTCATTGGTAGAAATTGGGTTATTCAGCAGTTTTACATCTTCTTGCCCCAGATTTGGTACTTCATATGTTTCTAGGAATCTGTCCATTTCTTGTGTGTTATTGAACCTTTGAGAGTAGAGGTTTTTGAAATAGGTGTTGATGATCTTCTGTATTTCTATAGGGTCTGTAGTGATTTCGCCTTCTTCATTCCTTATTGTGTGAATTTGAGCTTTTTCTTTCCTTTTTTAAATTAGGTTGGCTAGGGGCTTATCAATTTTATTTATTCTTTCAAAGAACCAACTCCTTGATTCATTGATTCTTTGGATTGTTTTCTTAGTCTCTGTTGCATTAATATCTGCTCTGATTTTTATAATTTCCTCCCTTCTTTTTGGCTTTGGACTTGACTTATTCTTCTTTTTCTAGATGTTTGAGGTGGAGCATCAGATTGTTTATTTGTATTTGTTCTGTTTTCCTGATGTGGGAACACAGTGCAATAAATTTTCCTCTGAGGACGGCTTTCATTGCATCCCACAGATTCCAGTAAGTTGTATTTGTGTTTTCGGTTGCTTGTAGGTATTGTTTAATTTCTTCTTTAATTTCCCCTGTGACCCACTGATTGCTCAAGAGTATGTTATTCAATTTCCATGTGTTTGTGAGGTTTTTGCAGTTTCTTTTATCATTAATTTCTAGTTTCATGGTGCTATGATCTAATAAGATGCATGGAATAATTTCAACTCTTTTTCAGTTATTTAAATATGTTCTGTGAGTTAGTATGTGGTCTATTTTAGAGAATGTCCCATGTACCGCTGAGAAGAATGTATATTCTGATGTTGTTGGATGGAACACTCTGTATATGTCTACCAAGTCCATTTGTTCACAAGTGTGATTCAGTTCTGTTATTTCTTTGCTGATTTTCTGTCTGGTTGCTCTGTCCCTTGGTGTCAATTGTGTGTTAAGTTCTCCTGTTATAATTGTGTTATTGTTAATATGATTTTTCATTTCTATTAATACTTGCTTTGTATAACTGGGTGCTCTGGAATTTGGTGCATATATATTTAAGATAGTTATCCCTTCCTCTTGAAGTTTTTCCCTAACCAGTATGTAATAACCTTCTTTATCTCTTAGGATCATTCTTGGTTTGAAGTTCACATTATCTGCAAACAGGATAGCTACCCCTGCTTTTTTTGGGGGGGGGTTCCTGTTGCATGTAATATTGTTTTCCATCCTTTGACTTTCAGTCTATCAGTTTTCTTTTGGGTTAGATGGCTTTCTTGTAGACAGCATGTAGATGGATTTGTTTCTTGATCCATTCTGCCAGTCTGTTTCTTTTAATTGGTGAATTGAGACCATTTACATTAATGGTTGTAACTGTTATATATTGATTTATTGTTGACATGTTATCTTTCTGCTGTTGCATCTTTATATTTCCATACTGTTTAGTTGTCTGTGTTGTTTATTGGCTTTTTCCTATGTGCATCTAAAGTGTCTTTCAGTATTCGTTGCAGGGTTGGCTTAGTGATCAGCTGTTCTTTGTCATGGAAGTGTTTTATTTCTCCAGCCATTTTGAAGGACAGTTTTGCTGGATACATCAGTCTAGGTTGGAAGTCATTTTCCTTTAGGATCTGAAATACTTCACTCCATGCTTTTCTTGACTTCATTGTTTGTGTTGAGAAGTCTGCTGTGAATCTGATAGGCTTTCTTTAAAGGTGATCTGTGTCTTCTCTCTGACAGCTTTTAATATTCTATTTTTATGTTGGATTTCTGGGATGGTAATTATTATATGTCTGGGTGTAGTTTTGCTTTGATTATAGCTATTTGCAGTTCTGTATGCTTCACTAATCCTAATGTCAGTTTCCATTCTCATGTTTGGTAAATTTTTAGCTATTACCTCTGTAAATAGTCTCTTGATATCATTTGTGTTGTCCCTTTCTTTTTCATTTGTCCCTATCAATCTTATGTTGTTTTTCTTTGAGTCATCTTGCAGCTGTTGGATTGTTATTTCCTGATTCCTTGTCATTTTTAAGAGATTTTTCCTTTCCTGTTCACTAGCTGCAATCTTGTCTTCAATGTCTGAAATTCTGTCTTCACTTTCGTTGAGGCAGTTTTGACAACTTTCAATGTAATTTTGATTTCCTATATATCTCTTTGAATCTGCTTTATGTATTGTATTTATTTCTTATATTGTTCATCCAGGGACTCTATCTTTTTGTTTTATTCCTCTGATTTTTTAACTATGTCTTCTTTAGATGTGTTCAGCATCTCTGTCATTACTTTTATCATTTCTTCTTTTCCCTGGAAGATTATTTCTCCTTTGAATTCTTTTAAAGCTTCCTGGAGTTGCATCTTTATTTCAGTTACTATTATTTCAGCCATATGGCATGTATTTTCTTCTATGCACATGGCTCCTAGGCTTTCTTGGGATGGGCTGGATGTCTGAGATTGCATTTTGGTCTTTTGTTTTGTCATTTTCCTACATTTCTGTGTTTCAAGTGTTCTTACAAAGCTTCCCCTGGCCGTGTTGGAAATTGTCTCCTATGTCCTGGGCTCCTGGGACTCCTCTTGTAGCGAAGCTCCCTTCCTGGACAGTGATGCCCCTGGATTAAAAGAAGGTTGCCAGGCTCCTCTCAGGTAGGCCTAAAGCCTCCTCAAGCCTCACAGCTCCCCCCTCTGGCAGCAAAGCTCCCCGGATGGAAAGAAGGCCACGAGGTGTGGTCCAGGCAGGCCCAAATCCCGCTAAGCCCAATCTAGTGTAGCTGCAAGCCCAGTGGGCCTCCAATGACCTATAGCAAGGATCTTATACTTTCCTGGGGGATTAGATGTTGTGTAACCACCCACCTCCGTGGGTGGCAAAGCTCCCTGGGCTGATAGGAGGTCACCCCTATGACCTAGGTAGGCCTCAAACCTCTTTAGCAGGGCTGCTCCATCCTCCAGGTGGTGGCAGTAGTGCTGGTGCTCTCCAGGCTGAGAGAAGGTTGTGGGCACGGCCAGAGCAGGTTCCTGCAGCTCGGCCCAGCTCCTTCCTCCAGACAGGGCAGCTGCAATGTGCTCTCTGGGCACAGAGATGGTTGTCAGCAAGGCCCTAGCAGGTTCCCATGGCTGGCTCAGCCCCTTCCTCCAGGCAGGGCAGCTATGGTGTGCTCTCTGGGTGGAGAGAAGGTGGTCAGCAAGGCCGGAGCAGGTTCTCACAGCTTCTGTTAGGCTCTTTTTTTTGCCATCAGTTGTCTGCTTATCTTCTTCATCCTGTTTCCTGCTCCATTCATTGAGGCCTCTCTGCCACTGTTCCTGGAATCCTAGCACTTTCCTCTCTCTCTCTAGAATGCCTTGCAGTATTCTCTGTAGAGTTGGATTGGTGGTTGCGAATTTCCCAAGTTCCTCTTTGCCTTGGAAGCATCTTGTTTCTCCATTAATTTCTAGAGACAGTTTAGCATGGTATATCAATCTGGGCTGGAGGTTATTTTCTTTCAGGGCTTGGAATATTTCACTCCAGGCTTTTCGTGACTTGTGTCAAGAAGTCTGCCATTATTTTGATGGGCCTTCCTTTATAGGTAATCTGTTTCTTGTCTCTAATAGCTTTTAATATTCTGTTCTTATATTGCATTTCTGGGATCTTGATTATTATATGCCTGGTTGTAGCTCTGTTTTGGTTGTAGGTGGCTGGAGTTCTATATGCCTCATATATCAGAATATAACTTCCTTTTCTTTGTTTGGGAAGTTTTCCTTAATTATTTCTGTGAATAAGTTTTGCAGTTCCTTTGTTTGTTCCCTAGCTTCTTAATTCACATTCTTTATTCTCAACTTATAGATCCTTTTGTCATCTTCTAGCCTTTGTATTGTTACTGCTTGTTTCCTTGTTATTTTTAAAAAGTTTTCCCTTTCATACTGCCACAATGCAAAATTGTCCTCCAGTTTGAATAGTCTATTCTTAGTTTCTTTCAAGCTGATTTGCCATCTTTCCATAGAGTTTTTAATTTCCTGGTAATCTCTTTGAATCTGCTTCATGTATTCTATATTTTTTAATGTTCTTAATCAAATGATTCTCTCCTTTGTTTGAGTTCCTCCCTTCTTCAGTCTGTGTCTGCTTGAGGGGTGCTTAGTATCTCTTTTATTAATCTTCTTATGTCTTGCTTTACTTGACTAAATATTTCACTTTTGAACTCGTCTATGAGGTCCTGAATATATCTCTTTATGTCCACCAGTGCTGTGTCTGATATTGCATGTTTGCTGTTCTCATTATCCTTTGTATTTACCTGTCCTGCATCCATGTTTTCAGACTTGGGACCTGGGAACTTTTTCTTGTTGATTCTTCTTCCCATCTTTTTTGTTTCTTCCAGGAGGCCCCAGTTTCTTTCTTTGTTGGTTACAATTCTTCTGAAGCGCACTGTCTAGATGACCCTTTCCACTGCCATGTGCTAGTGAGTTGCAGACAGGGACAGCGTATGCTGGCCCCTCCCCTCCGGATCAGTCAAGCTGCTGTGGCCTACACTGTATTATTTAGCATTGCCTCCTCTCCGGGTCAGTCAAGCTGCTGTGGCCTGCACTGTATTACTTTGCACTGCCTCCCCTCTGGGTCAGTCAAACTTCTGAGGCTTCACTGGGTTAGTGTGTGCCACTGCTGAAGGGACTTGATTTCGGATAACCTATTGGATCTCAAGCCAGGTCATGTGACCCAGGCCTAGCTCACTCCACCAATCCCATTCGGGAAGGGAACAACTGACTGCAGTCACTGCTGCCCCTTGTACTTGCCAGTCCTGCCCAGTCCCAGAATGTCATCCGCCTGAGCCCCTCTTTCTATGGAATGGCTCCACTCCTGTCACTCACCACAGGTTGATGCAGGCACCCTGCCAACTCAGCTCTCTGTTTGGCTTGCCGACCCCCAAACTCAATGTAACTGCGCCTTCAGTGAGTTGAAGTGGCGGGACCTCGGATGGCTCGGCAAGTCACAGTGGGACCTCAGCAAGTCATGGTGGGACCTTAGATGATCAGCAATTTGCCCACTGTGGCAGCAGCACTGAAACTTTAGCTGTTCCAATAATAGCCCTGGGACTATATGTTTGGTTTGTTCTTCTCACCTTAATTTCTTCGTGAGATGAGAGAATTCATCTCCCTCTGTTTGGGACTCCCCACTGTGAATTATGTTGAATTCTAAGTTGACTATCTCAGGGAACCTCTGTAGCCAGTTGTTATCTCTCCATTCGCCATCTTTGCTCCTCCCATTAATAATATTTTTGATAGATAACCATATTACTGAGTTTTGTTGGATCATTGAACAAAACTGTTTGCATTCTCACTGTTTGAAAGTCCCCTCTATATGCTTTAATTTTGTAACTTCAACAACTATCTATAAGATGACAATATGTAATTAACTAGTGATTTCCTACTGTTTATTTTTTCTGAAATTCTGTATAACTTGTATCCTTTTTCTGGTTTTTTTTCTTTTTTCTCCTTAAATAAAATTTTTAAAAAATAATAATACTTTTGAGCACCCCTTATTGATCAAATACTCATAGCAATTTTTTTTTTTTTGGAACCAGGGTTCAAACTCATGACCTCAAGCTTGCCAGACAGACACTTATGCTGCTGAGGTAAATCCTCGGCACCTACGGCAATGTTTTTGGTCAAAATCAGTATTGTGTCTTCATCCACTGTACTCATCAGATCTGCCACCATGCACACTATGACTCTGCCCCAGTCAAAATGACCATGAAAGGTCAATGTTTTGAATCAAATTAGTACAGGTATGTCATGCAGCATGCAGCCACTACCACGCCACGAAAGACACAGACAGATTTCCAGAACTGCTAGAGGAAGTGGTGAGGGTGTGGGATACATGCGGTTAGAGTGGAAGGGAGGATTTGGAAGGGGACTAGTAACAAGTCACCCGGCTACATAAGATTGTGCAAGACTCCAGTGCTAAGCGATGGCTGCATGAAGATGCCTCTTCTGCTCTTTCTTTAATTGTTAGCTGCATGGAAATGAATCAGTTCTCCTATTTACAAATTCATCCTTAACTTGAAAATAGTGTTTGAGCATTCTCTGTGCTGCCTCACTGTTGAACATTCCCTTACTTAGCCTCCTAATGTCCTTTATTATTTTCTATGTCACGCTGCTTTAGCAACATCTTTTTCAGGCTCTAATATCAAAAACTACACAATATTTTCATAAAAGTCTGAGTGACACAGAAGAAAGACATAAGCATTACGCCCCATAGTCTACAGGTCAGCCTTTTTGTGAACCTTGCTGGCTCAGGGTGGCTTTTTTTCATAGCGGAACTACATGGCTAGCTTGGCTTCAGTTTGCCTGGCTACCCTGCACGGTAAGTCAATATCTCTTTTCTTCTTTAACAGGAGAGTTTAACCTTGTTGATATATTTGCTTTGCTTTTTTTCTTTTAAGTAACTATTCTGTGCTTTTTTTCTAGGAAGTATTCTATGGTGTTTATTTTTTAACTTTTTTATTTTGAAAAGTAGATTCACAGGAAGTTGCAAATACAACGCAGTAAGGGCCTGGTACCTTCACCCAGTACCCCATGGATACATCCTAATAGAGCCATAGCGCAATACTGAATTAGCAGCTGACACTGGTGTAGTGTGTGTTCAGTTGTATCCAATGTCTGCTTGTGTAAATGTGCAAAGCCTTCACTACAGTCAGGACACAGGATGGCTCCATCCCCACTTGCTCTGCTGTCCCTGCTGTAGTCAAATTAAGCTTTCTAGCCCTTCCATCCTTAACTCTATGACCAGGAATCTGTTATCCTTGCTAGGCTTGCTTTACTTAAGAATGTTATATAAATAAAATCATATGTAATTTTTGAGGTTTTTTTTTTTTCAGTTTACAAAATATCTCTGCATGTGGTGGAACCATTTTTAAAAACCTATTGTGACAATATTGGTCCTTTTTTAGTGTATCTAGTGTACTTAAATTTAATGGGGCCACATGGATATGTTAGGCTTTAAGTCTGCTATTTTATTTTTTGTTTCCTGTTCATTTCCTGTATTCTATTTCTTTCTTTTTTCTCTTCTCTAGCTTTCTGTGGGTAACTTGACTACTGTACGGATTTCCATTTTGATTTATCTCATGTTTAAGTGCATGTCCTTATTTTGGATTGCTTGGTGGTTGCTCTAGGTATTATGTGGTTCCCGTGTAACTTATCACATTTCACTAGTGTGAATAGTTGATGAGTTCCAATGAGTGGAAAAATTATAACTCCCTTAATCTCTTATGCATCCTTAGTTGTCTTAAATACCCTTTCCACATGCATTGAGAGCCCTACAATGTCAAGTTCCAGCAAAAATTGTTTCTATTTGTTGCCATTTTTCAGTATTTAGTATCTTCTGCAAAAGCATGCACCAGGACGACCATTAGCTTTGGAAGTAGATGCACACTGCTTGTAATCGTGCCCTGTGCTTATGTGCTAGGAACTTCATGAACTGAGGGAGCTTGTTGCATCGCAGCTGTCTGCCTTGTGAAACCAGAGCAGTGTTTCCTGCTTTACAGAGTTAGTCAGCACGCACAGCAATGCACAATGCCAGAATTTGCGATTCTCAGGAATTGGTGCTTAGTATCAGCAACACTTGTCCTCATATTGTTTTAAATTTCTCAGTTTAATATTATTCCTAGGAATGAAAGTACACATGTTACATTCATAAAAGTGTTGTTTATAACTTCTTAAAAAAAATTATTTAAGGAGAAAAAGAAAACAGAAAAAGGGTACAAGTTACACAGAATTTCAGAAAAAATAAACAGTAGGAAATCACTAGTTAATAGATTATATATTGTCATCTTAGAAATAGTTGTTTAAGTTACAAAATTAAAGCATATAAAGTGGACTTGCAAACAGTTCTGTTCAGTGATCCAACAAAACTCAGTGATATGGTTATCTATCTTATACACTTAAATATACATGCAGTTATGTCCTTTAGAGCACTTGCTTTTCCTCTCTTTTGTACAATGACAATTACACATTTTGGGTTTTATTACTCCCACCTTTGTTTATAACTTAATAAAGTTTTTATGTGTGGCCCCTTCTGTGCCGTGGTCCCACCCAGCCCCCTGCACCTAGGGAAGGAGGCCGTGGCAGCAGTGCTGATATGAGTGACACTGTGACAGCAAGCAGTGACAGGCCTCTTGCCTTTGTCTAACTCGGCACTAGCCTGTGTGCTCCAGGGCCCACCGAGCCACAGTCTGATGCACAGCAGTGAGGAGGTGAGAATGTTAGTCTTACATCAGGTTTCCATGTGAAATGTAACAAATGAACGATGCCTTCTTTCAGAGGCAGCCTCCCCTGGCCTCACACGCCACTGGTGTAGTGTTCACCCGTCGTTCCCCTCCCAGCAAAAGTTCCGGTCATGGTCTCAAAGCCTTAACTGGACACTCTGTCTATCCAGTGGGCTTCGTAATTGTAGCCCACACAGCTGAGCACAGAGCTGGGAACTCCCTGTGCAGAGGAAGAAAGGAAAATCATTGAACTTGGCCATAATTGGTGTTGTTTCCCACTCTGGGACTTCACTGACGAATCCGCCCCTGTGTTTTCTCTAGACTGATGACCTACATCAGACTCATCCATTCTTTTACCATGAGAGACCAGGAGCAGTCATCGCTGTCCCCAAGTTTAGCTCCTGCAGGCCCAGCATTGCTCTAATGGCACAAAGCCCTTGTTCTGGGGCAGCTTGTCCTCTGCTGGAAGTGGAGCTGGCTGGATGTTCACATGCTCGGGGGAAAAAAGGAAAGCAATAGCTTGATTGGCCATAATTTTTTGTATCTTTCACCTATAAAATTTCTCTGGCACCTATTGCTTTTTATGCCAGGAAAGATTAAAAACAAATTTACTATTTGATCTAGTACAAAATGTTATGCCCAATTATATTTAGTCAAATATATTACCAGCTTATTACTCCATGTGAACCAATTTAAACAATAATAAAGGATAGAAAATTCTGTGTTCTTCTGTTTGCTGCTTATTCTCTGTGGGTCTTAAGACAAGTTGTTTTGCTTCCCAGGGCCTCAGTTTTCCCATTTGTAGTGTGGAGATATTGGAATTTCACCTTTGGAAGACTTATATTTATTATATGAGTTATAACATGCAAGCGTTTAGAACACCTTTAGGTAGATAAAAAGTCCATGTAATATTAGCCAGACTCACAGAAAAGCTGTATGAGTAATTTTCTCCAACGCTCACTTTGCAGTTTACTTTCCTCCCTTTTGAATGCTGTAATTAGATTTGGACTGGTGGGCCTTTCTGGATTTGGGCAGCAAATAGTTTCACTTCTGGAAACAAACTGGCAAGTCCCATGTGGCCCTAGACTCCTCTATGCTCCTGCTCTTCAGGAGCAGTCTAGTGACACTTGGACCTTTACATTTCATATTGTATAATGCAAATGTTTTAGTCTGTCTTCATTTCTGGAAAAATTTGCTGAAATTGATATTTCATCTAAACCCACTGTTCACAGGTGCTTAAGAGAGATCTACGATAATTCTATGTTGGCAGGTCCCTTGATGACCACAGGATTTTTGTTTCTGTCCCATTTTCTGGGGTCCCTCTGTACTCTGCATTCTGAAGACTAAAGGGAGCAGCTGTGCCCTTGCACAAACATCTGCTGGCTCTTTCTTGGGTCCCCCACCCACTCTGTTGGTGGCCAGTTGACCATTTGATGATCTGTTCTAAGATTGTTGCAAGCATTGACTCTGAGGTTAGAAGTCAGTAATTGGGTTGTAGCTCATCTCTTTTAAAAGCTGGCCAGTGTTTTTTCTGAGAACCTTTGAGCAACTTCCTTTAGATTCTGAGACAACCACATGATGCCCATGTCTCATCACCATGCTTTCACAGCCTGCACAGCCCACCCTCCCGAAGGCCGGGCTTCCTGGGAGCAGGCACATCCTTTGTCCTGTAAAGTTTCATTCAGGGTCCTCTGCAACTGGCCTTTCCACTAAGCTTCTATTTGGAAGTCATGCAGGTGTGGTGACCACAGATGTGTCCTCCAATGACACAGTCAGACATTAATGCGTTGATTCTATTGTCTTGCTTTCCTCTTTAGCGAACAGTTTTCCTGTTTCCCTTATTTAGTGTAGTTGAATAAGAGTTAATGTTTCCCATTTCTCCTGTGTGGCAAGGCCCCCTTCAGCTTGCCATCTCTGTATCACTCAGACCCTGTGTAGGAAATCCGAAGAAGAGGTTTAATATTCACTTGAGTGTTGCTCCTCTGAGCCATCCAGGTTACAGGTCAATGGGATCTGAAGGGGGAACTCTCGTGGGCACAGTGTGACTTCTGTGTGTGCACAGGATGAGGGCATCCCTGTTTGCTTCCAGAAGAGGTGAGCCAGTCATAGTCTGTCCCTTTCCCCCAGAAGAGGGCAGCATCTTGGCCAGAGCCTCTGCTGGCTGGGCTCTCCTTATAGCAGAGACCTTTGTGGACAGGTTTCAGGCGTGGCCAGTTCCCGTGGTATAGGGACTGAAGCATCCTCCCCCAGGAGACAAAGGCAGGCCAGCAGTCTACGCTCCCCTTGCCTGTTGGCCTCTCGATTCTGGTCCTTCCAAGCGGCTGAGTCAGCTTCCACCTGGGGCAGGAAGGCCCTCTGCCCCTTTCCTGAAAACAGCTCCAGGCCCTGGGTTTCCGTTTTCTAGGAGTCTCTTCATCTTAGTTTTGGGAAGGCTGCCTGGATGGGAGGCATGGGCCCTCTGCACTTCCCAGCCAATGATGGCAGCCCGATGGCTTCCCCACTTTCTACCTTGGTGGTGCTTGCATAGATGGTGGGAGGACAGTGTTGTGAATGTGCTGGAGGTGGGGAGCAGCCAGGGCTGGCTGAGAGTCCGGGGAGCAGTGAGGCGGGATCCCTGGCCCCTGCTGACCCACCTTCGCCCCATGCCTTAGGTCCCACGCCTGTCCCTGACTCAGATGGCTTGTCCTCCAAGACAGATGTCCCTCAGTCACACCCTAAGAGTGTGAGAAGAGAGAGTCTCTGAGTCCTGGGGACCCGAGTGATGTCTGGATTCTCTGTCACTGTTACATTTTGGATGGGTATAAAAGTATAAGTTGAACATGATTCTGTACTCTGAATTTCTCCAGTGTCAGGACCCAGCTGCCCTGCTCTCCTCTTTCAGCCATTTCTCGGGGCTCTGTGGTCAACTGTTGTTTTAAATCAGGTGTTCACACCGGCAGCCTTGGTCGGTCAGCATTTGCTTGTTGTCTTATTTGGTCTGTTTTTATGGAAGATTCTACAATTTCCATTTTTGAAATTCTAGACATATATACAAGACAGGGTAGCCGAGTGGCCCTGAAAATGTCCACTGCTGGCTTCAATGATGACGAGTCACAGACTATTTTACTTAGCACTCTGGAAGTGGCTTCATGTTGTCTTCTGACATTCCAGCTACTAGGAAACCCAGTACCTGTCCAGTGATATCTGCATCTGTGCCTGCTGTGGAGCCCTTACAGATAGTTACCTAGTAGCGGTGCCCTGAAACACCTTACTGGGCTTCGTTGCCCTTCCCTTGGTACATGGCAGGTCTCTTCTATTTGAACATTTCTATCTTTTTAGTTCTGAGAAATTTTTCTTGACTTCAGCCTTCAAAGGCTTTATTGAAATTTTGTTTTATTTGAGTTATCATCTGTCCAGATTCTAAGAGCGTTTGTTTATTCTCTGTGTGTGTTCATCCTGTTCTTGTTTTACACGTGCAACATTTGCTCAGCTTTTTAAGGGTATCAATATGGATGTTTCTGAAAGTATATTTCTGGTTCCTTGTTTCCTCTAAGTTAATTTTTATCTTTATTTTTATTTTTCCATGAAATTTCTGGTCATGCTTGACCATGGTTTCTTATTGATAACTGAGGCACGGAAAATCAGACTGGCTGTGTACACAGGTGGGGGCATGGACTGCACATGTCAAATGTGCTCCTGCTAGGGGAGGTCACCTGTCCAAGTTTCTGACTGTCCTTAAACAAGATAGACAAGAAGCCTTGTCAGCGTGGGCCACACGGAGCCCACACCTTGCCAGCCTGTAGTGACTCCTAATCCCCGTGCCGAGCACCCACGGTCATTTTCTCTTCTGATTAAACCTTCAGTCCCTGCAAGGCAGAAAGGGAAAGGGTGGTGCTCCAGCCCTGCTTCTTAGGATGCAAAAGTGGCCCCTTTTCCCTGGGTTCTCTTCCCATTAGCACCCCCTCTGTGGATGTGCTCTGCTCTGGTTCATACACTTGTTGGAATATCCCACTAGCTGCTATGTTCTCCGATTCTCCCTGCTTTTGTGAATAGTACCTCTAAATTTTTTCAAGAGTGTCGGGTAAGAGAGAAGAGATAAACCCATCTGGTCAATCTACCACATTAAATAGGACATGCTTGCTTTCCTGAAGTTCTTTTTCCGAGTTAGTTTTTCTCCCCTTTAAATCTTGAGTCTGCTCATGTCTTGACTGATTTCTGTAAGCCGTCTACCTCCAAGAAATTTATTTTTAAATTCCTCACTGTTTCTTCCCTGCTAAGGATCAGATTAGTTATAGCCCCTGCTCACTTTCATTTTGCCACTATTCTGAAAAAGGAAATGCTCTCCAGTGTAGTTCAGAAGGTTATTCGGTTGTTGGTGGTCAGTGGATTGTTTTCCAGAACGTGGCCACAGTGCAACACTCTACCTTAACCTGACGCTTTGGTGTGTTGACCAAAAAAGGTTTCCTCAATCTCTTCTTCATGTGGGTGTCTGTGAATAGACTTCGCCGGGATGTTGTCCTCAGTCTTCTGTCCTGCCTTTGCACTCTCTTGCTGGCTTCACTTTTCTTGAGAGATTTTATCTCGGATCACAGTGTTTATCCACTCCACCACAGGGTTTTCGGGCCGTGGTAGTAAGATGTGACAATGCACAGAATCTTCGATCCTGCCAGGGAGAGCTGACTTTCTCATTAATGTAAAGAAAACTTTATGATCATTGAATTATTCAAAGTTGATCTTTCCAGAAAGCTAAAGAGAGGAGAAAAGTGGGTGATGGGGACAGATGGATTACTCCTGCATAATAAATGGTGTTTTGTGTGCAAAGTTTAAATTTTTTTCCAGGAAGCAGGAACAGTGCTAATAAATCCTAGACATTTTGTCTGTCTGCCCCATCTGTCTGTCCATGGGACCCTGCTTTCCATCCTCCTCAGGGAAGGTTAATTATAGACCATATTTGGATTCAAGTTCTTGAGGTACAAGTGCTTTACACTGTCCACAGCCCGTAAAGATGTACTGACCCTTTCCTGCTTAGCTGGGCTCCTAACTTGCAGGAACATATTGCCCTGGTCATGTTTTCTGTGAGCAGAAATCTGAAGCCTTGTACTTTAAGTGCCAATAAAGGCTTCAGTGAGGGAATAACCTAGACCAGACACTGTGTGGCTAGAACAGTGTGTCCCAGTCTAATCACTGTGACAATAAATGGCAATCACCTCTAGGTGAAACGTCCCCTAGGAACAGAGGTCTACACTGACAGAAAAGTATAAAAGAGAAACTGAGGCTTTTGATCTCTCAGAATCCAAAATTAAATGTTACTGCCACTAGTTAATTTGGAACCTGTTTGAAACTTATTTGAGAGAATGCTTAGCTGTTCTTGTACAAATTTGTGGATTTGTATATTCCTATTATACTTACATATTGCTCTATTTGGTCATATCGTTAGAATATAATTTGCATAATTAAAACCTGGAGAACTAAATATTTTTCATGCAAGTAGGGAGGAGTGGGAAGGAACTATGTCAAGAGCACAGTGATGTTCCTGGTCCTCCCACTGTCAGGGTACGTGGAGTGGCTTTGCCCTTCTAGAAGTAGGGATGGACTTGAGCTAATCCATGAAGGAAGCCGGTTTCTGCCTTCCTAACACTGGTTATGTGTTCAACACTATCAGAAACTCAATATCAATCAAACACACTTATAAGGAGCATTTTGAAAAAAAGCAGCCCTAAAAGTGATTCAATCACCAAGGAATTCTCGTTAACACAAATATGTCAATAACAATACATGTTACATTTTAAAATAAATATCTCATTTCTGGGTCCAGTGTATGATCAGTTGCTTCTGAGAAATAGATTATAAGCAAGTCACTGAGGAAGGAGAAGAGTTTATTTTTTCCCAGTGGAGTGTAAAAAGGCACCATTGTAGGTAGCAGAAAGAAAACCTTAAATGGAACTGTAGGTATTGCCAGAACCTGAAATTTCTTTTCTGTATATGTGGGTAAAAGTCATTAGTGAAATCAAAGGAACATCTTTTCAACATCTAAAATTTGTTTTCTTTTTAAAAACCGATATGTACATTTCATTGATAAGGGACTACGGACTATTTAACTTATGCAAAATTGCACTCAATTGCCTGTTTTATGCTGGGACTTTCCAGACAGTTGGACAGGAGCCCAGCCACCACCATTCCCCTGCAGCCAATGATGTGACTGGGTGACACAGATGGTAAAAGGTAAAAGATGATTCTCAGGACAAGCCTTGGCCCACCAACCCCAGCAACTCTTGGGTGGAGATGCCAAGCCAGTACCTATCTCCATGTCTAGTAGTTTTCTAGAAAGAAGAAATGAGTACAATCCCAATCTCATAAGATTTCTATGAGGTTTAGTTGGGTCAACATGGGAGAAATCATTTTGAAAGGTATTATCAATTAGTATTATTACTTAAGGGGAATGTCTTATTTACTTTCGCTGAAACAAAATACCTGATCCCCAAAATTAAGGAAAGAAAGGTTTATTGAGCTCACAGTTTGTGGAGTTTTCTGTCCATATCAACTGGCTCCAAAGCAGGGTGGCTCGTGGCAGACAGACAACAGTTCTTGGTGATGGAAGACACCAAATGCAACAAGAAAGAAAGAGAAAACTTCTTTCCCTTCATTATGCTGTATGCAAGATACTTGCCCTAGGGTGGATGTAGCTCTCACACCTTAATCCCAGCATTAGACCATGAATCAATCACAAACTCTAGATTCACGTACCTTTGAAAAGCCTATCCCTCATGACTGCATGAGGCTTTGGGGAGACATCTGTACACAAACCATAACAGGGAAATATTAACTTACACAGGTGATAGTTAATGACTGATGCTTTTCTGTTGGATATGGACAGATGACTAAAGCTCCCTTCTACCTCCAAGGTAGATATTCCTCCTATGGATACAGATCATAAGCAAGTGCAACAGTATCAGAAATTCTCTTCTGTCATCTGATGTGGATAAAAGTATTAGCTCTTAGGTGATCTTATATTGGTTTTGCAGGCAGGGTCTTGGAAAGGTGCATTTATGAATGGAGGTGACTAGACTTTTTCAGGAAAAGCCCTTGGGCCATCAACAGCTGAATGCTATTTCTGTTGGGGTTGAAATTCTTTTCCTTTTACAGAAGTTTGAGACACCAACTGAGAGACATTAAAAAGTTGTAAAGTAGATTTAATGCTGAGTACATTCTAGCATTCTCTATTAATTGGGTAGCTTCAAATAGCTAAAAGCTACATCTCCTGCAGGCAACAACTTGGGAGAGGATGGAGGAGCAGGAGGAAGGACCTGGAAGACATATCCACTCATGGGAGGAGCCCTGGAAAACAGTGTCCAGCTGAACAAGAACAATCTTTTCTTTGCTTTGGCAAGTTTCATGCGGTCAGTTAGGTGATGCACTACTAGCAAATGATGTGCACTCAAGGGGACTAGAGCCCTCAGGGACACACTAGGGCAATGCTTACTGGGACGCTTCTCTTGCTGTGTCTCCTCTGTTCTACTTTGACCATTGGTGACTGCTATCCCCTGAACTGAGGACAATGACTAGGCAGTACTAAGAGGCAAGTAACTTGTCCAATATGTGGTCTGGTGTTTGTGTTACCCAAAATTCATATGTGGAAATGCTCGCACTCAAGTGATGATGGTATCACATAGGAACCCTTTGAAAAATAAGTAGGTCATAAGGATGGAGCCCTCACAGATGAAGTTAGGGCCTGTATGGAAGAAGCCTTGAAGAAATCTATCACCCATGTCACCATGTGAGGATATAGGGAGAAGCCGTTGGTGAACCAGGAAACAGGTCCTCAACCAACCACACATTTATTCGATCTTGCGCTTTGCCTCCAGAGTTGCAAGAAATAAAGCTGTGCTTCTTATAAGCCACCCGGGCTGTGGTGTGGACTGACATATGGCAAGTGGACCACGAGAGGCTACCACCCTAGGCTTGACCACCCTCTCCCTGTTCCTCCCTGTCTGGCCCCTGCCTCCACTGCGCTGATGAGGCCTTAGCTTCTGTCTCTGTGCTCCTTCCATTTTTCCTGGAAGCTGCAAGCTCCTCTTGCTGAATCTGCCAAAAGGGATCTTACCAGACACAGGGACACCTTTAGGGACACTGGAGTCCCAGACACACAGCACTGATACAAGCAGAATCCTAAGGGTCCCATAACTAAACACTAACTCACAGGTCCTTGCTTCCGGGCCCCAGTTCTTTCCTCTGCAGAGAGGAGGAAATCCCCCTCCAGTGGGCTGCCTTGCTCATCAGCAGACATCTCCTGAGTATCTGCTGTGAGCCAGGCTCTGGAGACACTACTCCTCCTCAAGAGCCACACGGACGTGTCGGACACAGGGAGTAAAAGAGAGACAGGACTCTGGGAAATGTGGTCACTCTGTAGCCACTCAACAACTGCTGGCTAAAGCTGCTTCATATGTCAACCCTGTTCCAAGCACAAGAGATGAAATAATTTGCAAAACAAAGTGCCTACCTTTATGGAAACTGCTCCAACCATGGACCAGATATCTAGTGCAGGAGGTGCACTTGGTACATCTATGTGTACCAAGCAATGGGAGTTAATGGTACGTTCCTCTTAGGTACACTTTAATTTACAGGAGGTGTTTATCGATTAGCTTCCTCTCTCATACTTAAACTCTCACCTCATTCTCAGCAGAGTTAGTTCTACATGGCCTCATGGTTCCAGTGAATCTAGTTTCCCCTTCACTTCATCCCAGGAGGGACACACAGCCCTGCCTGGACTTCTTCTGGGCCATATAAAAGCAGTGTCCTAAGCCATGTTACTCAGTGGCCCTGATGGGGTCTCCTCAGGGATATGGGGAAACAAGCTCCTTTGCTCTAGTTTATAAGCTGTAAGGTATTTTGGAAGACAGATCTCAAACCTGTGCCTTGGGCCTTCTGCCACAACCCAGCAAAAGCAGCTAATAAATTCCCTCTCTGTGCTTAAACAACTTGAACTGTCACTTACACCTCCCAATATCTGCCAAATATAGATCACAAGGTAGAGCCCATGTCTGTGAATTCAGATGGGTGTGTTTTCTGGCAGCCCTGCTGGTGTAACCTATGTGCACTCCCCTCTGCTGGGAATGCTGCTTGTAAACAACAGATCCACTCTTACTGCAACCTTGCGTCGTAATTCTCAAGGTCACCTTGGGGACAACAGTCGGGATCGTGCTAGTAAAGTGATGTGCTGGTGCTCACCTTCTGCCCTCCTCATCTTGCGAGCAGAATCTTGCTTTTGACAAGGCACTGGGCACTCAGTACGATAGTATTGATTACTTTAAGTCATTGCTGGAAATTCCACTCCCCCTACTATGAATTGCTTAGACATGGATCATTCATATACCGGGGGCTATCACTTCTGAAAGTTGGTACTGCAAGAAGTGACAAGAGGACTTTGTAAATTGAAAAACGATTGGAAAAATATGAGGAACAGCATGAGCCTTTACCTACTATGGCAGGGTAGAAACAGCTCACAGAACCCACCCAGAGCTGAGAGGGATGGAAAGCACGTAATCACTGCCTGTATATGTCAGAGGGTGTCCCACACATCAAGCGGGGAGGAGTCTTCCCTAGACAGCAGAGCGGGTACAAGACCTTAATAAATATCAGTGCATCCCATCTCCCTAACAAGCTCTTATGATTTAGGTCTAGAATGTCCCTCAGAGACTTATGGCCCAGAGGCTGGGCCTCTGGAAGGTGATAGGGTTGTGGGAACTGTATGCTTATCAATGAGTTAATGCACTGAAGAGGTCAGAGCTGAATGTGCTGTTGGAGGTGGAGTCTGCTCAGAAGGGTCAGGACCTGGAAAGCTGTCTCTCCTGTCCCGACTTCTGCCTCTAGCCTCTGCTCTCTGATCACTATAGTGTGAGCAACTTTTCTCTGCCAGACTCTGCCATCTCCATTATGCCCTTCTTGCCTTGGATGAAGCTACTTACAGAGTAAATCCTCTGAAAACCAGGAGCCACAGTTGATATAATATTCTACAAAGAAAATTACACCAAAAGGACTTCTAGATTTAATAACCAAGTTTATTGCATAGCTGGATACTAAGTCAGTACTCAAAGGTCAGAAGCATTCCTGTATACAAACAAGAAACTCACTGGGGCAAAAATTAGAGAAATCATACTTTTCATAATAGCATTGTAAAAATAAACACTTAGGAATCAATCTAACAAAGGCAATAGGAGATCTTTACACTGGAAAATACAGTGCTCTGAAAAAGGAGATCATGACAAAAAATGAAGAGGCTAGGGAATTTAGCTTAGCGTCATAAGTGCCAGCCTGGCAAGTGTGAGGTCATGAGTTCGATACCTGGTACAAAAAAAAAAGGCTATCAAAGAGGATATCAGAAAATTAAAATAGCCACACTGCCAAAATTGTTATACATATATACCATACCATCTGTATACCATACCATCAAAATACCAATAGCATACCTCACTGAATTAGAGAAAACATTCCTAAAATTCATTTGAAATCAGAAGAGACCTAGAATAATAATAAAAAAAAATTCTGGGCAACAAAGGCAAAGCAAGGGACATCACAGTTCCTGACCTGAAATTATACTACAAAGTTACTGTAATAAAAACATCCCATGGTACTGGCAGAAAACAGACTTGAAGATCAATGGAACAGTTTGGAAGATGCAGAAAGAACTCCAAACACACTCAAGCACCTTATCTTTGATACAGGGGCCAATCACACTCACTAGAAGAAAGATAGCCTCTTTAATAAATGCTGTTGAAAAAACTGGTTTTCCACATTCCAAAGAAAATAGTAGACCTGGTCTCTCACCATGCACTAAACTAAAATTGAGATGGATCTAAGTATCAAAATAGAAATCTGCTAAAAGAGAAAATAAATAGAACTCTTAAAGACCCAGGTACAGGTAAAGACTTTATGAACAAAACACAGATCTCATCTTATTAAAACAGTTTGTACAATAAGAGAAATCATTAACACAAGAAACAACCCACCGAGTCAGAAAAATTTTTTTGTGGCTGTTCCTCAACAAAGGACTAATATCTAGAATATATACATAACTAAAAAAAGGCAGACCCCTTCAATTTAAAGGCCCAATCCAAAAGTAGAAATGGTAAATAAATATATGAAAAAATGTTCGGCATCATTGGTCATTTCAAAATATGCAAACTAATACACTACCGAGATTCCATTTCACTCCAGAAAGAATGACAGTTATTAATAAATGAATTAATAACAAATACTGAAGGGGCTAAGGGGACACTTTTTCACTGTTGGTGGGAATGTAGACTGGTGCAACCCCCCAGATTCCTCAAAAAACTAAAAGAGGTTCCATTTGACCCAGTTGTTCCCTTTCTTGGTATCTTCCCAAAAGAATTAAAAACATTATATCACAGTGATGCATGCACACCTATGTTTATAGCAGCATAGTTTTAATCTTGGAACCAGCCCAGTGACCACCAACTGATGAGTGGACAAGAAGATGTAGTTATTTAACACAATGGAGTAATACTCAGCCACAAAAGACAACTTGAGGCATTTATAGGTCAATGGATGCACGTTGAGACCACATTCTTTTGTTTTTGTTTTTGTTTTTTTGTACCAGGGATTAAACTTGTAACCTTGTGCTTGCCAGGCAGGCACTGTGCCACTGAGCTACCTCCCTGGCTAAGGCCATACTTTTAAGTGAACAAATTAAACATACATGTGTAAATATCTCTTTGTTTCTCTGATGTGAGATCTGATCTGAATGTATACTGGATATTATGAAATAGGAAGAAAATGCTCAATTGGGAGGGAGAACAAGGAGGGGTGAGAGAGAGAGGAAAGAAGAAAAAAGAAGAGAAAAGAGAAAGAAACGGAAACAAAGCTTTTGTAAATGAGGAGGGGAAAACAGATTGAAGCAAGGATAAGGGAATGAGAAAAAATAAAAATACAGTGAAGATAACTGATGTACAGGTACAAAACCCATATGAAAAAGTGATCATTATGTATATTTAAAATGTACCAATGGTGAGTCAGGGCCATTTGTGGACTGCGGGGGAAGAGAACAAGAAGTCAACAAGAAGCAAGAGCTCCCTGTGAGCTGGTGCCATGCAGGGACCACTGCAGGGAGACCCAGACGCCAGCCCCCTCCGACACGCGGGCTGGGAGACAAGAAGAGCCAGACCCCCTCCACTGTGAGCAACTGGCTGATCTGTAGACACACAGGCTGCAATAACGGCTCCTGAGGTAAAACACAACTCAGTGCCGGAGTGTTTAGTGCTTCACTGACTTTGCAGGTCTAAAGCTGGGAGTCTGATCATCTATTCAAAGAATAACAATACACAATGTGGCATCTATGGAGGATCTCCTTTTGAAGGTGGTAGGCATTGTTAGTTCCCTATTATCTTGTTTTGAAGTCCTGTATCATTCTCATTGTTCTGTTGCACTGGGCTTTATTCCATTTTGTCTTGTTTGATTTTGCTATGTCTGATGGATGGACAGCTATTTTGGACATAACAAGATATATTATAGTAGCCATTTTGGATTTACTATTATCTTGTTCTGAAGTCCTTTATTGCATTGATTGTTTTGTTTTATTCGTTCTGTTCTGTTCTGTTTTGTTTGATTTTTACTATGTCTGAAGATGTGGGCAGCTCTTTTGAAGACAACAGGAGACATTATGGTAGCCACTGTTGATTTCCTGTTATTTTGTTTTAAAATCCTGTATTGCTTGCACTACTTTGTTTTGATTGGCTTTGTTCTGTTTTCCTTTGCTTGGTTTCATTCTCTTTAAAATAAAATAATAAATAAAATGTACCAATAAACTTAACTTTCAGAAAAAAAAATACGAGCCAAAATAAAATGCTCCTCCTTTAAATTTCAGTGTCCTTGTACTGAGAAGAAATGTTAGACACACATAGCACACTCTAAACAGGTTACTCAGAAGTACACACCTATTAGGAGGCAGCGCCAGCACTCTGACTCCTGTGTCAGGGCTACAGAGCTGCTGCCCAAGCCTTTCAACCTTTCATTAAATGGAACAAATGCAAACAAGCGGTCTGGGTCATGTTGTCACCACCATAAATTCACTGAGGGATTCTCCATCAAGCATGACTTGTATACCAACACAATTCACACTGTTTTGTATCACAGGACTTGATGGCTTTTTGAAATAATCATGCCAAGAATAGCAATCATCACTTACTGAGTGTGTAACACATGCTGTATTAAATGCTTTATCTATCTCGTTTAATCTCCCTAACAAAGCCACAAGAGTCCACTTTTTTCACAGATAGGGAACTGTGGTTAAGAGAGAATAAATAGCCACCGTTAGTCAGGAAGAGACGTAATCCCGCCCCTCTCTGATCCGCTGCTTGGCCCTGGACCATCACAGCATATGGTCTCCTGACAGGCTGCCTCTCTCCAAGCAGTGAGCTGAACTAATGGAGTTAGCCTGGACAAGAGAGGAGCCCCTGAGGCCCTGCAGCAGTGGCCAGCCCTCTCTTGCACTCCAGCCTTTTCCCTTGATCTTTCCATTACTGGGGGCTTGTTCATCAATATTTATAGTATATAGTACAAATATCCTTTACCTTGCTTCCTGGAAAGCATTTAAATCAAAATTGGGATTGCCAGTTAGTACACAAAACAGGCGGCCACCATCCCTCTAATATTTGGAGTGTGTTCGGGAGGTCTGCAGATTTGGGAGAGGATATAGTTGTTACCAGGCAGCCGGTGTATCCTTCCTGATGGATTGTGGGTCTGGGAAAGCACAAGTGTTTTGTAACTATGGAAACAAACTGAGTTTGAGAAATTGAAAAGTAACCCTGTAGCATCCAGATTACCCTTCAAAGATGGCAAAGGAAATAGAGATTAACATCACCCCACGCATGAGAACTGGCTCTGAAATACTTGGACTTTAGCCAAACATTCCTAAAGCCTCTTTGAGGGCTCAGCAGGACAGTCTTGTCCTGACTCCCTCAGGATATGGGAGGGCTTGCACCCACTCACAGAAGGGCCTAAGGACATCAGTGCTAGCCCCTCAGGAAGCTGGGCGGTGACGGGTGACGGGGCTCCTCTACGCTCCAGCCCTCTCTCACGCTCCCTATTTCCTTGTGGAAGGACCGCAATATTTAGGACCCCGTGGGAACAACTCCACCCTCCACAGCAATCCACACCATTGTCCTCCCCACCATGGTAAAGGTGACCATACCTTCGCCTCGGGGATCGTAAGCCCTCTGGCACTTTGTGGAGCTGGATGAAGACAAGGAAAAGGAACATTTTGTTCCCTCTGACACTGACATCTGCCAGGTGTTCTCGGATTCTTACTGAGAGGCGTGTCTCCAGTTACTGTCCAACAGTTCTGTTATCCCTTCCAGCTGCTGTGTGTCAGAGGGAAATGAGGCTGGGGCCACATCTACCTTGTGACCGTTTCCAAGAGCAACTGCGAAACAACACATCGTGCGCTAGCTGGCACCAGCTTCATGCGAGAGGCCCCGAGTCCAGCTGCTGCACGTGAACTTGGATGTGTGGGAAGATGGAGTGCATCACTTTAGCCCACTGCAGCATTAACAGCTGCCCAGCCATACATCCATAGAGGGAAGGGTGTTGGTACAACTGGTCATCTCTTCAGAGAGACATTCCACCGGGAGCCGTGCATGAACTAGTGTGGGCTGGCAGTGCTCAGAACCACCCTGTGAGATGAGAGGCCCTGGTGCTATGTGAGGGTTCCTGTGAAGGTAAGAGGCTAGCAGAGATTTGGGGAACACACCCACATGTCCTCCTGGATCTGGCAGGCCCATAGGCCCTCACGGGTGGTGGCCGTGCTGACCAGGGGCTTCTCCTGGGGACATGGTGGGGGCCGTGATTGCAGGAGCACACAGCCAGGGAAATCACCCATAATGTGGCAATTACTGTTCATCTGTTGCTATGGTGTTTCTGTACCCCATTTGGATCCATGAATGTCTTGATTATTCTCAATGCCCTTTTATAGAACATTGCATTCATCACACAGTGCTTTGAAACCTTCTCTGGAGGAAGCACCTCAGAACCCATGCATGCAGGTTAGCAGAGGTATCGTCACCTTACAAATGAACACTTGCAGGCTTTAGCTGTTTTAATAACTAAAAAAAAGGAAGATAGGAGAAAAGACATTTGAAAAATGATACCATCATTCTGAAAAAAAGAAACTGAGGCATGGGTTTAAATTACATTTGACAGAAATTTATATTTTGACATCAAAGGATATCATCAAGGCTTTGGGATTTAGTTGGTGTCACAGCTGGGAGAAATCTTAATCGAGGAACAGGTCATTGTTACAGAAAGACCAAATAAGGCTGAAAGGAGGTTGGCAATAACCTGCACTCTCGAATCTTGATTGCCAAAGGAACTATGTAAAAAATGGACCAATTCACGGTTCAGTCTTTAATGTACTGGAGCCTATATTCTGAGAATGCCTCTAGCTTATGAATAATAATATGAATAAATAATATTAAGGTACTGTTATAGTGTGTGCAAGAAAAGAAGAGAAAAAACAATAGGGTAAATAAATTGATGTATTTATGCAATGGAATTTTACAACATGGTGAAAATGAATGACATGTGGCTACATACAACATATAACATGTAACAACACATTCAAAGATGTGTAGATGACATCCAAAATGTTAACTTAAAGAAAAGAAAAGAATATGATACGACTTGCCAAAACTGCAAAACTTTGCAACACGTAGCAATGTATGATTTAAGGCTTTATAATTATGCAAGGAAATTAAAAAGAAAACTAAGTCAAGACTTCTGTTTTGGAATCCTCCAAGACGAAGACAGTCATTAAGAGCGGGTATGTGAGGACTGAAAGATGTCCACAGGCTTCTGGGTCTAAGTGACCGGTGGGCCTGCGGGGCTGCTAGTGTCACTCCTCAGTCTCATGCATATTTTTTCAGACTTTTTCTTTTGTGTTTATGAACATGTTTGTGTTCATTTGTTTACTTCTAGTGGATTTCTAACCGCAGACCTTGATTTTTTCCATTGCTTGCAGAATGCCATTGTAAGCACTTCTTTCTCCCAGGCAAGGGATTAATTAAGATTGTCCACACTTTCCATTCCATGGAAAATAACCAACCTGGGAATGACGTGGAGGTCACCTGATGATTGGTTCTAGTGTGAAGAGCGCTGCTTTGAGAGACAAAATATCTGTATTGCAGTTCCAAATCATTAATCTACCACCTAAGCCACTTACTATAGAAGGGTCTTCCCTTGAGACAGTGTACCTTGGGGAGCAGGCAAAATTCCTAAACTAGGGTCAGTGGCAAACATGCAGTTTTGGTGTGTTCTGTCATGATGTGCCGTGGCTGGGCCTGGCCTGGGCTTTCCTCCAAAGGTGGCTTCCACTGCTGACTTTTGGGCATTTCCAACATGGATCTGTAAAAGAGACTGGCGTGAGTCCTTCCTGTGGGCTCTGGACCTCCTGTTGGACTCGTGGGAGGCATTGTCATGAGCTCTGGGACTCATGTGGGACATTGCTGTAGGGATTTAGGCCTTGACTAAATATCCTATGTCTTTGGTGTTGTGTATAGATTTCCTGCATTTTCTTGTGTTAACTCCTGGTAACCATTGTAAAACAATATTATAAACTCCATGTCCTGATTCTAATTGTTCTTTGCACAACCCCTAATTACAATGTGCTCGTTCTGGGGTCGTTGCTGTCTGAGCACGAGTCCTCACTGGTGGTCTTCGCCCCGGTATTAGTGAGCACATTGCCCATTTTAGTGAGTCCCCTGTTTAATAAAACATCTTATCCTCCTTCTTTGCTCCTCTATAAATAGACCAACACTAAACTCCTCTTTTCTGTGTCTTAGGAGGTCAGTCAGACAGATCTTGCCTGGACAACTAGCACCCCCCAGTCAGGTGGTTCCTCTCACAGCCCGGGGCCCCTGCTCCAGAGGGTTGTGCTACTTTCCTGAGGACTTCATAGGCTGATGAATAGGGTCATGTTGGTCACCTTTCTTCATGTCGCCAGAACAACCACCTTGGATTGTCTAGATTAGAAGAGAGTCCTTGAAAGGATATTAAATGACATGAAGGCCAAAGACTGAGGACTCAAAAGGCAGCCAGGAATTCTAGAAATATCAGAAAGTCAAGGAACAGGAAAGAGCCTGACTCTCAATTTGCATGAAAAGTCTGCACTGGAGCACAACATAACCTCTGTGAATGGATTCAAAGCATCATTTCAAAGCAGTCAGTGAGTGCAAGGTCAGTGTGGGAGGATCCAGCAGACCAACTCTAAGCCCAGTGCCCTAGTTCTGTGTGCCACCGAGGGGCAGGCAGAGGTAGGCTGTGCTTGCATCTCAGCTTCAGCAGGGCAGGCAGCCCTGTATCCACTTACACTGCACACAACAGGAGTTCTGACAAAATCCATCGGGTTGATAAAATCCTATGGAAGTCTATTCTTTTGACTTCAGTAGATTTACAAACACGCTTCTCCCCCTCCCCACCCCGTGTCTATGTTTACCAATAACAACAAACACTTTCAGTTTAATGGAATGATACCTCCCTCACTCAAAGAAAAATGGTGCTTTGCTCACCATCAGGCGACAACCCAAAGTGCCAGTCATTACTGCTGCAGCCATCTTTAGCCCTGGGTGTCCACACACCTTCAAGCTCCACAGCATACTCTGCTATTCTGAAACCTATGGACAGGGTTGCAGTTAATCATAGACAAACTATTTATGTAACAGTGAGTGAGAAGAAGGAAGTCCAAGGGAAGTTAACTCACCAGTGCTCACATGATGAGGCAAGGAAACAGTGTCAGTAGAGCCCACGGCCTGGATTTCTACAGCTGAGCATGGGCCCAAAGCCGGTATTTGAGATTCTTCCAACCATCGTGTTTATTTTGCTTTCCACCACCTTGTCAAAATGATCTAGGCCCATTGTACACAAGGGCACCTTAAATATTAGTTCTTGAGAAATCTGAGAGCTTGTTGGTCTTGTCTGTGGAAAACTGTATCAGGCTTCCCCAGAGAAGAAATGCTAATGCGATGTGATGTGATCATGTGAATGTGCATAGATAAGTAAGTAGGTAGATAGACAATTAATTTCAGGGAACAGGTGCATACAGTTGTGGAGATCAGCAAGACCAAATTTTTCAGGGTGGGCTGGCAAATTGGAGAATCAAGGAAGAGTCAATGTTGTCATTAAGTCTGAAGGCAGCCTGCTGCAGAATTCCTGCTTGCCCTTCTCTTCCTCTGAGGGTATACATATATTTTATACATTTACATGGAAATACACTTATGTATAGAAAACACTGGTCATTAGGCTATTTTATATTTTATATGTTTATGTACTCTGAGAGTCTCAATATTTATATATAGCCATTTTCTATTCATTAAATAAGCTATTGGCTACTAGGTAGATCATTTTCCAGGCTAAATTTCTCCCAGGCTCAGTGGATGGTACCATGTACTTCCCAAAGTTCTGCCAGTTGGTTGATTTTTTTTTCTTCTCAGTTTTCCCTTAAGTCGTGTAGATCCCTGGTAGGGCTATACACCCTGGAGAGCCCATTTGTCTGCTACCAGAATGAAAATATTTGTAAACTGAGCTTGAACTGCTACTCTCCTCAGCCAACAGGTGATAGAGAAGAAAAGTCTCCAGTACCTTAGGCTGCAGTGTGGGAAGCACACAACGTATGGTGTGGCCATTTAGCATAATGAGGAAGAGCTACTGGCCACACCTAGTTTCACGACTAAGCAAGCCAGACTGTTCACAGCTCACTGGGGGAGCTTTGACAGATGGTCACCCGCTATCCCCTCTCTACAACAGTCAGGGCTTTTCTTTTTTTCAAATTTCTTTATAGGCTGAAATGTAGTAAAAAATAGATAAATAAATAAAAACAATGCTCAGCGTGTCATGGGGAGGGCCAAGAATGAGATGCTCCTATTCCTGCCAGTGGAACTATTGCTGCTAGTGTTTATTTCTTGCCAGAGAAAAAGCCTTTCTTCCGTCAGTAGCACCCTGAGGAGACCAGAGCTAGAGATCTCCTAGGTGACTGTGTGGTGTTTTGTGGGCATTCCCCTGGGTCAGTTTTGCACTAGCCAAACAGAGAAAGTCGACAGGGCACTGACTGGCAAATCACAAAGGCACACGCCCTTCCCCTCTCGGTTAGTGTCCTAGTGCTGTGAATCCCAGGACACAGGGCTGTGTTTGATTCACCACTTGGAAATGGAGAAGACTTCCTTCTCATCCTGTCTTTTATCTGTGGGTCTTGGAGCCAAATGGGGATCCTGAGAGCACCTCAAATATTTCAGTTTCACTTTATAAGCCCAGGAAGCAACCCTCTCATTTTCAGACCCCAGCCCTGAAAGCTGTAAGGTGGACCTGGCTTGGCATTAATTATCATCTGACCTGTGTAAGTCCCTTTTGGCATCAGTGACCTACAAAGGCCCTGGAGTTAAATGTCATCTCAGCTCAAACAAAATGTTGAATTGTTCCAGGGAGAACTGGGAAGCCCCCTTTTCCTGTCCAGTTTCAATGGGGAAGTCCAGAAAGAGGAGCAGGCGTCATCTGTGCCAGCAATACATGCAAAGGAGCCCGGTTGGTTTTCTCTTTATTCAAGCCACTTAGGCCTGTGTCCTCACCCATGTCTCAGCCCATTTGGGCTTCCTGTCTACTTTCACACCAGAAGAAGGAATTCTGTTTTCAAACAGACACAGACATCCAGCCTGAGTGTCATCTCGCTGGCCTGCCTGCTGATGTCAGCTCTGCCAGCCTCCACCGTCACAGGAGCCAACTCCTTAAATCCTCTCTTTTTCTTTCTTTCCTTTTGATTCTGTTTTCATAAATGTCTCCCTTTCAATCTAAACCTTGAAATGAGATATATAGAGCCATTTGTTTAGTGTCCAGTGCCATCAAGAAAAGCAAACGAATTCCGTCTTGAACACATGCTAACTTTGCACGGCTCTGTGGCAGTGACTATGGAGGTTGCCAAGGGTTTATCCTAATGGACAGTTCATGGTGAGTAACAGTAAGTGATAATTGTTGTGTATTGATAACCCACATGCTATGAGTCAGCCTGTTGAAGTGTACAATTCAGTAGCCTTTAGTGTACTCATGAAATCATGAAACCATCACCAATATTTAATTTCAGAATATTTTTGCCAGTCCTCAAAGAATCCTATTAGGAACAACTTACATTCCTCCCTCTCCGTTCACCTTTCTGTCTCTGTAGAATTCTGTCTATTTCATATAAATGGAATTACACATTATTAAGCTTTTGTGACGTCTTTCATTTGATGTTTCTTAGACTCATCACTGCTGTACGGTGAATCGTTACTTCCTTTTTATAACACTGTTCCGTCATGTTGGATATACCATAGTTTATTAGTAAATGAACTTTTGGGATGTTTCAACTTTTGCTGTTATGAACAACGCCACTAAGAACATTTATGCGCATGCTTTTAGAGAGACATTTCTTCTTTCTCCTAGATATTACAGAGGTACAGAAGTGTTGGGCTGTACAGTAACTCTGTTTAACTTTTTGAGGAACTTCTCTCCAACCTTGCTGGACTGTGTTACATTCCCATCAGCAATGTTTGAACATTCTAATTTCTCCACACCTTCATCAACATGGCTATTTCATAACTTTTTAACTAGTCGTTCCTTGTGGGTATGAAAGGATACTTTATTGTGCCTTTGAATTCCATCTTCCAAGTTGCTAATGGTGTGGGCCACTTTTCAGGTGCTTACTGACATTTTGTATAACTTCTTTGCAAAAATATCTATCCGGTCTTTGTCCACTCTTAATTGGTTGGCTTCCTGTTAATCTTTAAGCATTCTTTATACACATATTCTACACATTAGAACTCTATCATATATATGATTTGTATATGTTTATCCCAATTCTATTTCATTTTGGGGAAGTATTGTTTAAAGCGTAAATAATTTTAATTTTGATGAAGTTCAACTTATCCTTCTTTTGGTTGCTTAAACTTTAGGTGCCATCTCAAAAATAATTACCTAATCTCAGGAAGAGTAACACAGTTAAAGCATTTTATGGTTTTAGCTCTTGCATTTTAGGTCTTTGTTTGCACTTTGTAATAAATTGTATATTGTGTGAGAGGATATCCAAATTCATTATTTCATATGTAGATATCCAGGTATCCCACCATCATTTAGTGAAAATGCTATTTTCTCCTCATTGAATTGCTATCACACACCTATTAAAAGTTGACTATAGATATACGAAGTTTTTCTGGATTTCAAAGTCTATTTTGTTAATATATATGTGTATTGTTATGGCGGTATCTGTATTGTTATAGCTTTGAAACCATAAAGTGTAAGTTCTCCAGGTTCCATCAAGCTTCAAGATTGTTTTGGCTGTTTAAAGGTTCCCTGAATTCCATGTGAATTTAACATTAGCTTTTTCATTTCTGAAAAAAAAAAACAGTTAAATTTTTATACTTTGTATGCATAAATCCCTACATTCAATCTCTATGGACAAAAAAGGAAAAAAATATAAGGATTGTACTGAATCTGTAGGCCATACTGAGTTGTATTGCCATATTTTTTTATTTTAAAAAGGATAAAAATCATGGAAAATAAAACAATATAATCAATCAAAATAAACCAGTATAACTAATACAGGACTTCAAAATCTTACAAAATCAACAATAGTTACCATAATGCCTTTTGTTGTCTTCAAAATAGTTGCAAATATCTTCAGACATAGTAAAAATTAAACAGAACAGAATAGAAAGAAACAATACAAACAAACAAAACAATGAATGCAATAAAGGACTTCAAAACAAGCTAGGGGCTGGGATTAGCTCAGTGGCATAATCGCCTGCTTTGCAAGCACGCGGCCTTTTGAGTTCAGTCTCTGGTACCAAAAAAACCAAACACACACACACACACACACACACACACACACACACACAACTATAGTAAATCTAAAATGGCTATGTCTTGTTACTTTTTTAAAAGGTGCTCCTGCCATCAGATTTAACATAATCAAGCAAAACAAAAGAGAATAAACCCAATCCAAGAAAACAATGAAAATGCTATGGTTTCCAGGTGGGGACCACCTCCTGGGGAGGCCTGGTTCTTCCCACCTTGCTTCCCTCCCCTCGCAGTCCATGAAAGGTGCTGACTCACAGGGAGAGGTTTGGGTCTGTCCCCGCTCTGACAGTGGCCTGCCGGTGGTGCTGGTTTGCAGGTGGGGATCTCCTCCTGGTGAGGCCTGGCTCTCTCCCTCCAAAGTCTGCAAATGGCCTGTGTTGCGGTCTTAACATTCCTATTTTACAGGCCATGAACACAGATTGCCTTTGCATTTATTTAGGTTTTATTTAATTTTCTTTAACATTATTTTATGATTTTCAATGTACAAATCTCAAACTTGTTTGCTAAGTTTATTCCTAAACATTTATATTTACTATAGATGAATTGCTTGCTTAGTTTTACTTTTGGACTGCTCACTGCTAAGATATAGAAATATGACTGACCTTGTATACTGATTTTTCTTTTGTAACAGAAATCAAACTCAGGACCTTGCACTTGCCAGGCAGGGCGTTTGTGCTGCTATGCTAAACCCTTGGCCCCTTTGTGCATTATCTTATGTCCTGCAAACTTGTTTAACTTGTTTATTAGCTCTTATAGTTTAAAAATAGTTTTTGTGGGGCTTTCTAAACTAAAATGATTTATTCTGCAAATAGACTTTGCAAAGTGCATGTATTTTATTTCCCTTTCTTGTCTAATTGCACTGGCTATGGCCTCTAGTGCTATGTTGGATAGAAGTGACAGAGTTAATAAATTGTGTGTGTGTGAGTGTGTGTGTGTGTGTGTGTGTGTGTGTGTGTGTGTGTGTGTTTCTGAAAACCAAGCCCAGGGCCTCACACATTCTAGACAAGTGTTCTGCTACTCAGCCATGAACCACACTCCAGCCAGAACTAACATTCTTCACTGTATCTTAGAAAAAGTTTGTAGTTTTTCACTAGTAAGTACAATATCAGATGTGAGTTTTTTTCAGAGATGTTTATACAGTTGAGAATATCCCCTGATGCCCTGCTTTGTTGGGGGTTTCTGATTACAAAAATATGTTGCTTTTGTTTAAGTAGATTTTTGCTTGTATTGAGATGATCTTCATTCTATTAATATGAGATATTATATTGATTGAATTTCTTTTTCTTTCTTTTTTTTGTCTTCTTGAGACAATTGCAATTCAGGCTGACCCTGAACTCACTTAGTAGCTCAGACTGGCCTGCTGAGTACCTGAGATTACAGATATGTGCCATCATGTCCAACTTCATTATATCTTAATAGATTGAATGTTTTATTATTACAAAATACTCTTCTTTATATCCAATAACTACTTTTTTTTCTTAAAGTCTACTTTTACTAGCATTATCACAAACTTCCAGCTGTTTCATATGATTTTTGTCCTTAGCTCTGTTAATACAGTATATTACATTTGTTGATTTATGTGTGTTGAACCATCCTTGCATACCTGGGATGAATCCCACTTGGTCACGGTGTACAATCTTCTGGATGGTTTGCTGCAGTCTGTTTACCAGTATTTTATTAAGGATTTTTGCATTTATACTCATTAGGGAAACTGGCCTATAATTCTCTTTCTTAGTTGGGTCTTTCTCTGGTTTTGGTATCAGGGTAATTTAATGCTTGCTTCCAGCAATGAATCTGAGAGTACTTTTTTCTTTCAGTTTCATTAAAGAGTTTGAAAAGTAGTGGTGTTAGGTCTTTTCTAAATTTCTTGTAGAATTCAGTCAGGGCCTGGCGTTTTTCTTTGTTGATAGGTTTTTAATTACATCTTTAATTTCATTGATTGATAATGGTTTGTTTAGAATTTTCACATCTTCTTGATTCAGAGTTGGTAATTAACATGTATTTAGGAATCTTTCCATTTCTTCTGCATTTTCCATCTTATTAGAATATATATTTTTGATCCAGGTACAGATTTCTGATGGGTCCATTGTGATTTCACCCTTTTCATTCCTTTTTTTTTTTTTTTATTGGTACCAGGGATTGAACTCACAACTACCTGCTTGCAAGGCAGGCGCTTATGCCGCTGAGCTAAATCCCCAGCCCCTTACCCTTTTCATTCCTAAATCCATGTTTTTCTTTCCTTTTTTTTTTTTTGATAAGATTGGCTAAGGGCTTGTCAATTTTATTTAATCTTTGAAAGGACCAACTCTTTGATTCAATGATTCTTTGTGTTTTTTTAGTCTCTAAAGTGTTAATTTCTGCTCTGATTTTGAGGTTCAACATTAAGTTGTCACTTTCGCACTGGCTCTGTTTTCCTAATATGGGTATTTACTCCTATAAATTTCCCTCTTAGGCCTGCTTTCATTAAGGCCCATAAGTTGTGGTATGTTGTATTGTTATCACTCAATTGTAAAGTTGTTTAATTCTTTAATTTCATCTTTAATTCACTGGTTATGTAGGAGGCTGCTATTTAATTTCTATGTGTTTGTAAAGTTCTTGTGCTTTCTTTTGCCATTAATTTCTAATTTCATTGTAATATTATCTGATGGTATGCATGGTATAATTTCAATTCCTTTGCATTCACTTAAGCATGTTTTCTGTGTTGGAATGTGGTCTATTCCGGAGAACATCCCAGGTGCAATAGAAAAGAATGTGTATTCTGATGTTGTGTGGTAGAATCCTCTGTAGACATCACAAAGTCCATTTATTCAAAGGTTCAGTTCTAATATTTCACTATTGAATTTTTTGTCTTGTTGATCTCTCTATATGTGACAGTGGGGTATGAGGTCTCCCACTGCAATCGTATTAGTGCCTGTAAGATTTGCCATGTCTGTTGATATTTGTTTTATATAGTTGGCTGCACTGATTATTGGTGTATATGTACTTATGATTATTTTCTCTTCTTCTTGCATATTCCTTTCTAAGTATATAATGAGCTTCTTTGTCTCTCTTAATTAGTTTTGGCTTGAAATCCACTTTGTCTGCAAATAGAATACCTGCCCCTGCTTTTTTTTCCAGGTTCCTGTCACATGGAATATTGTTTTCCATCCTTTGACTTTCAGTCTATGCATTTCTTTTTTAATTAAATGTGTTTCTTGTATACAGGTGAATTTTGCTTCTTGATCTATTCTATCAATCAGTCTATGTCTTTTGATTGGTTAATTGAGAACATTAATATTTATAGTTATAACTGATATGCATTGACTTATCCCTGCCTTCCTATTTTTGGTTCCCCCTCTATTTTTCTCTCCACCTGTTTAACTGTTTGCCATGCCTGGTGGATTCCTTCTGTTTGGGTTCATGGAGTTGTAGTCCTTGTTATCTCTTTGTAGAGTGATCTTCAAAACAATTTGGAGTACTGGTTTGGAGGTTATAAATTTCCTCAGATGTTCTTTGTCATAAAAGTATCTTATTTCTCCATCAGTTTTGAAAGATAGTTTTGTAAGGTACATCAATCTGGGTTGAAGGTTGTTTCGTTTAGAATTTGAAATACTTCACTCTACGCTCTACTTGATTTGAGGATTTGTGCTGAGAAGTCAGCTATGATTCTGATGGATTTTCCTTTACGAGTGATTTGTGGGGTATTTTCTCCTTACAGATTTTAAGATTCTATTCTTATGTTGAAATTCTGGAATCTTGACTACAATATGCTTGACTGTAGAATATTTTTGACGGTGGCAAATTGGAGTTCTGTATATCTCACTTATCTGCATGTCAAATTATTTTTCTTTACCAGAGAAGTTTTCTACTTGGATGTCTGTGAGCAGTTTTTCTTTATATTATTTATGCTATCTCCTGCTTTTTCATTGATTCCAATCCATCGTAAGTTATTCTTCTTTGTCTCATCTGGAGACTACTGGATTGATTTTTCTTGATCCTTTGCTTTTTGAGAAATCTTTCTTTCCATGATCACTAACTGCAAGCCTGTCTTCTGTATCTGAGCTCCTGTCCTCATATTGACTTAATCTGCTGTAAGTACTTTCAATAGAATTTTTATCCTCCTGGATATCTACTTGAATCTGCCCTATGGATTCCAGTCCTTTCCTGTGTTGAGCATTCATTGCCTCCATACTTTTCTTAAGCTCATCT
The DNA here is from genome assembly GCF_034190915.1 of Cavia porcellus. Taxonomy (NCBI): domain Eukaryota; kingdom Metazoa; phylum Chordata; class Mammalia; order Rodentia; family Caviidae; genus Cavia; species Cavia porcellus. The sequence goes on from NW_026947503.1 coordinate 4,430,622, forward strand.
ATTTTTTTGTCTTTATCTGCTCTAGTGTTACTAAGCATGGTTTTCATTGTGTATATCATCTCTACAGTTATTTGAAAAACTATTCCTGATTTGATTTTTTTCCCAGAGCTTCATTCAATTATTTTGTTGTTACCACTTCAGAAAAGTCAAGTTGGAGGCTTTCAGATTGTTCCACCACATTGCCCTTTGGGTTTGCCTTTGTTGAACTGGATGTCTGGGGCTGCATCTTGTTTGTTTTCTCATTTTCTTTTCTTTTTTACTTCAATTCCTAGGGTGATGCTTGTAAACTATCTATAGTGGCTTGCTTTATTGCTAGGATTTAGGGTCCTTAGGTAAATAATTCCTCTGTGGTATCTTCCAGTTATAGCTGGGTTTTGGGTTTTGAGTCTGCTAAAAGATCCTACTGCTTCATTTTTTTGGGGTTGAGAAGTTGCTGCTTATTTGGTCTAGTTTCCATTTCTCCAGCACTGTGCCACTGTATTTTCTGTGAACCTTAGTCAATCTCAATCATGGAATGCCAGGAAGAAGAGCTGTTAAGAACAATTATTTTGAGAACAGAGCTCCAGAGATCCAGCCATGGAGGGACTCAGGCAGCTTATTCGCCCGCCCTCTTGGTAAGCACCTGCAGCTTGGGCCTGGAGAAGAACCATTACCTGTGAGCCTACTGCCATGCAAGCTGAAAATCAAGCACCCTTCTCCCACCTGTCCCCTCCCTTTTAGCTACTGGGGATAGATGTTTCAACATCTCTTGGGAGGATGACCATATGCAGTATAGCAAATATGGGGGATTTCCTTCTATCGTCTGTTTGAAGGCAAAGGTTGTTTTCACTGTTTTGTTATGTTTCTTTTGCTCTATTCAGTATTCTCAATTGTTTTACAATGTTCTATTTTTGGTTTTACAATATGTAATTGACTGCACAGCTATTGTTAAGTTAAAGAGATATACTATAGTACTTATTAGTACTATCCCAGTATCCTACTGTGAAATCCTGTACCAATTTCACTGCATTGTCTCAATTGGCTTTGTTCTGTCTTGTGCTGTTGCATTTTTACTACTTTCAAAATTAAAAAAATACATGTTAAGACTCATGCATGCATAGAATCTATAAACAGTTTATGAGAACTGATCTTATGACAATTGATGAACAGATACTTTGAAGAAAAGGAGACACTAAAATACCCAGTGCTGATCCTGGAGTGTCATAATGTGAAACCCAACAATAGTGTTATTTTTTGTTCAGAGTGATATTAACCTGCCTGGGTTTATTCAAAGTCAACATAATTGAAGATATGGGTAACTGCGTATATGTTTAAGTGTATAGGATTGACAACCATATTTCTGAGTTTTTACTGGATAGTTGAACAGAACTGGTTGCAATCTCACTGTTTGAATCCCCACTTTATATGCTCCATTTTAGTATCTTGAATAACTATTTGTAAGAAGACAATCTGTAATCATCAACTAGTGATTTCTTACCATTTATTTTTCTTTGAAATTATGTATTATTTCTACCTGTTTTCTGTTTTTTAGTCTTTCTTTAAATTCAGTTTTAAAAAGAAGACACTAGTGCTGATCATGGAGTGTCATGATGTGAAATCCAGCAATACTATTATTCTTTGTTCAGATTAATTTTAACCTGCTTTAGTTTGTTTAATCTAAACATAAATGAAGATATGGATAACTGCATGTATGTTTAAATGTATAGGGTTGATAACCATGTTACTAAGTTTTTGTTGGACAGTTGATTAGAACTTTTTGCAGTCTCTCTGTTTGAATTCCCACTTTACATGTTCCATTTTTGTACCTTGAACAACTATTTGTAAAACGACAACATCAACTAGTGATTTCTTACTGTTTCTTTTTTGTCTGAACGTACGTACTATTTCTACCTATTTTCTGTTTTGTTTAATCTTTCTTTAAATAAAAAAAAAACAATTATTTTGCCAGGGATTTAGCTCAGTGGCTCAAGCACTTCATGAGGTCATGAGTTTGATTCCTGGTACTGAAAAAAAGAAAGAAAGAAAAAGAAAAAAAGAACAATTATTTCACTTTTGGCTATAGTGATACTAACAGTATCAAACATAGCCTAAAAAATGACAAACTCAGCTAATCACTAATTTGCTACTTTTAACCATATGAACTAGATTTGTGGTTATGTAATAAAATCTAAAACAAACTAGAAAATTATATGCAGTATACAAGTCCTTAATGTGTCAATGTTGCCTTTAACAGTTAAAATTTAACATGGATTAAGGAGAAAATAGGGAAGTGGAAAAGGAAAAGATTAGAGGTAAGACTGGAGGATAAAGGGGGATCACGCTAACTTTGGGAAACTGGTGCAGAGGACTGAAGAGAAAGAGAAGAAAGAAATTAAAATAAGAATAGGACAGAACCACAACCACAAAGAGGATAAAACCATGTTCACACTCATACAAAAACAAGATCAAACAATGAAAAAAAACCCCACAACAGCAACAAAAGAAAACAAAACAAAAAACTGAGACAGAATTTCAGAAAAGAAAAAGTCCGCTTTCAGGTTTGTGTCTGCTCTCAGTGATAGACGGCACATGGAGACAAAGTCCTGATCCCTGCTGATCCAGCCCAGCAAGCCGGCCGTAGCTTTTTGGTGGTGTGGTGGATAATCTCAGTAAGCCTGCACTTTCTGGCCAAGACTAGACTCACTGGCCTGCAGGCATCCAAACACCTTCTGCAAGTCTGAGCCCAGATGGGAGCCACTAAACGAAGCCAGCAGCAGCTCTGAGTTCTGAGCTCAGCCAGTCCATCTCTAAGATGGCTCCCAGCCAGTTGCTGTGTCCTGCAGGACAACTAAACCCTCTGCACTCACCACCAGCCAGTGCAGTCCTTTATGCCCACTTTTCTCCTACACTGCAGCATCTCTCCATGGAACCCTCCAGGGTCACCAGCTGTTACTTTGCATCCACAGGTTTGAGTCTCTTTCAAGCAATGAGTCCTGTCTCAGGAAGAAGTTATCACTGGATGCCTCCTTCTTCATTAAGATTTCTTTCTTCACTCTCTCTATGGGCTTCAATTCAAACTTCAGATTATTCCTGGGTCCCGGAGACTCACTTAGCTCCTGCTCATCTTCTTCACATTGCTATACTACAAAGTCTGGACAGTGACTCTCAGAAAGATTCTTCCTTTGCTGCTTACCACTCCGCCATCCTGGTCTGGAATCCCATTACTATATTTTTCGACTACAGAATTTTTATTTGATTATTTTTATAACTTCTGTGTAGTTTTCATATTCTCAATTTACTGAGACACCATTGCCATAGCTTCCTGAATGATTTAGACATGATTTTCTTTAGTTCTTTGAATTCCAAATTTTGAAGAGCCTGATTCATTGCTGCTTACTGTTCCACCGTTTGCCTGGAAGTCTTCAGTTCTTTGAATATATAAAAAACTGCTAATTTTAAGGTTTAAATTCAATGTGTGAGCTTCCTTGGGGATAGCTTTTCTTTGTGCATTGTTTCTTTGCCTGTCTCATACATTTCTTGGTCTAATGCTAGGATTTAAAAAATAATACAATGTGGTAACTCTGGAAATAAAAGAAGTTCCCCCTCAGAAGGGTTTTTGTTGTTTTTTGTTGTATATGTTATTGCATGTGAATTTAGTGACTTTTCTGAGCTAAGTCTGTGAAATCTCTATTCTTTTTCATATATGGCCACTGACTTCTCTGCTTAGTTAATGCAGAGGTCAGCTATCCTTTGGATAAAGATTATCTTAACTGCTTGCTACCAAGAATATTCCCAGTTTTTGCCACGGGATTCTGTACAGCTGGAGGCACACCATCGATGAGGGGCCAGGCAGTTGACAGCTTTTCCCTGACCTTCTCTTCCTGCTTGCACACAGCCTCAAAATCATCCAGACATGAGTGCTTAGGTCTTCTCAAATCTGAACTGAGTGTGTGCTCAGCTCTGTCCAGGAACATGGCCCTGTTTATACATGTGGCCTTTTGGAGTCTCAGCAGTTTGTCAGAATTTTTCAACTCCATAGACATGTCCTTATTCTTTTTTTGTATGTTTTTGGTTAAGTCATTATTTTTTCCACTTGCTTTCTATTGTTTGAGGCAACAAAAGTATCTATAAGTATTTTGTGCTGGTCAAGTTTTGAGTAAGGCCAAACAAAGGCTTTTTTTCTAAGTAGGGTCTTTCAGGAGCCTTTCACTACCCAAGTCAAATGAAGACAATTATCTGGGAAGGAAGCTGAAAAAGCACCAACCCCATGATGCCTGCTCCAGTGGTTTCTAGGCTGCTGATTCTCACCATGGATACTGGCTGTTAGATTTGGGGACTGTTGTCTGCTTGGGGAGGCATGAATGCAATTGGGGCAAGTTAATGTTCCCACAGGGATTTGTTTTGATCAAGACTCAGCTGTGTTCCTTGAGTAAATGGTCTTTGATCACTTTAAGTCTTTAGTTAATCTTCAGATTATTTGGAAAAATTGACTACAACATTTTAACAAGCTTTCTCATTTCACTGATTTTATGTTGGACAGAACTCCTGAAGTCTTACTCCACCATTTTAATTTACATTTCTCACAAATCTTAGTTTAGTTAGTAGTTATACCACTTTGCGCTAAAGACTGGCAGTCTTCTACCCTTGAACATGACTGGGACTACAGTGTTCTCTGCTACTGGAAGAATATATAACCATAAATGATAAACGCCCTATGCTTGTTCCCATATTTGTACCAATGATCCTTCTTGAATGTAAGCAACAAAAACTGCCTCTGGAAATATTAAACAAAGTCATGGAGATATTAAAAGAGGATTCTGCAGCTCCCAGGACCTGAAGAGCAATGCCTGTAGGATGAAAAGGAATCACCCTACCCTGGAAGATCAGAAGGTGGGCTCCCCTGTGTGTGGACACCAAGGCACTCGTGCAACATCTGTGAATAAAGTCCAGTTGTTCCTGTTGGTGCTTGTCACTCTTCAGTGTCACAGTCTTGGACAATTGTCCTGATGGCTGAGTCCATGGCTCAGACCTAAACCTACCATCCTTTGACCAGAGTAGTAAGGACGAGGTCTCATCATCAAAGGATAGTATTCACTATATGTTTAAATAATACTCACTAGGATAAATCAGGATAATGGTTTATATGTTTGTTCCTTTTCTCCAGAAGTTAAATTCTTTAAAAGTAAAGATGATACTATATCCAGTATTTTTATCTGCAGTTCTCTGTAAGAGGAGTTTTTCTTTAAGTGTAGGAACTATGGCTTTTATTTTTTTATTTCTAGGACTTGGAAAAGTTTCACATGAAAAAAAATGTTTTAGAAAAAAAGAAAATAGTAACACAATGATCTGTACAGATGAGCAAAGTGAATCTTCAAAAATCATTTCCTAAGATTCATAGAAAAATAAGTGGCAGAGATGGGGCTTCAGTTTAGGCTCTATAATGGTTTAGTGCAATTGTGTCACCTTGATTGGCTTGGGAAATACCCAGGAGAATGAAGGAGCGCACTACTGGATTTGTCTGGGTGGGTCACGGAGTCAGGGCCTTGGGCCTTGAGGTGTCTAACCTCTTCTCCCTTCTTCTTCAGCACTGATGTGCTCCGCTTTACGGCCACCATGAACCAAGCCAAAGCATCTTTGTCCTACTATACTCTTTTACCATGGCTGTTCTGCCTGGGAGCAAGATGACTATGGACTGAATCCTCTTAAACTGAGTCAAATTACATTGTTCATCCTTTCAATTGTGGGTGTTGAGTCTAACTAATTTTACCTTCTCAGTTTAAATTGTGAGTACTATGTCTCAGAGATGAAAATACTGACTAATATAGGCCATGTCTCGGATCTGATATCCAGCCACCATGAACTAAGCATCTTTGGTTTGTCACACCCTTTCACCAAGATGTTTCTGATTCACAGCCAGCTAACCATGAATGGAATCCCCTGAAACCATGAGCCAACTAAATCTCGCTAAGTCATGGGTATTCGGTATTGTGTCTCAGTAAGAAAATTAATCCAGTTCCCACACTCCAAACCCCATATCCCTGACACTCTTCTACATAAAAGGCATGAGAGTAAGGCCTGGGGTCAGAGTCCACATGAGTTTCCTAATGCTACATAACAAATGATCACAAAGCAATGGCCTAAAACAATAAATGCTTACTCTCTCACAATTCTGGAGGACAGAAGTCAGAAATCCATGTGTCAACAAGACTGTTTTCCTGCAACCAACTGAAAAAGAATCTTTCCTGACCTCTGGTAGTTCCATCAATCCTTGGTATCCACTGGCCTACAGGTCGCATATAGTTCTGCCTAGAATTCCTCATTCTTCTCTCTTCTTGTAAGTGCACAAAACACTGTAGGGCTTACACTAGCCCAACATGAGCTCATCTTTACTAATTACATCTTGAAAGATACTCCTTCCAGATAAGAATGCATTATGCGCTTTCTGCATGGACATGAATTTTGGGAGAGTCAACTCAATCTGTATGGTGTTATTCATAGTGACCTGGAAACCTGACTCCATCCTAGATGTGTGACATCCTAACCCTTATTTCATTTACAGTAATGATATCTAATTAGGATGACAATGTATTCCTGTGTGCCCAGACAGTCCCGGCTTCCTCAACATAGTATTTATACTGCTCTCATTTACTTGGAAAAGTATTTCAGTTTCGACAATATATTACACAGTCACTCTGTGATGTATGGGAATACCCTAATGTCCAGGAGCCTCGAAATTAAGCAGCAGTACCTCAACTGTAAGCAGCAGCAGTCAGTGCTTGGGCCTCGTGTTTGGGATGAAGACTTTCAGAAAGCTCGGACAGAAGAATAGCCATAGTGCCAACCCAAAAGGAGCCTTCAGAGGTGAAGTGGGAAAGGAAGGTGGAGCAGTTGCTGACCGATGTGTACAGCGGTCACCTAAGCAAAATTCACACCTGAGAATATGAACTACAGGCCACCTGAAGAGAGTCACAGAGTTAAGGGTAGGGCTAAATCTCAGGCACAAATTTCCCCCCACTGAGAACAACCTTGCACAACTTCTAAAGTTTGCTGAATTTCTGAAAGAATTATAAAGAAGGTTTGTTTTATTTAAGCACAATCTTTTCAGCTTTTCTGGAGAGACTCTAACTCACATTGATTTCCTGGTTTGTAAAATGACAGTTTCTATGATTCTTAAGGCCTGTTCCTTGAAACTGTGGCATCCAAAGCAGCAGGGTGTTGCCAGCAACACAGTTCCTAGGCTTCATCCCAGAGCTTTAATATGTGAATATCTAGGACAGACCCAGGACTCTGAGTTTTTAGTCATATCCCCTGCAAGTCTTATGCCCATTAACAACCAGACCAGTTGGATCAGATGCTCAGTTTTCTATACAAGGAAAACTGTAAATCTAGCATGAACAAGAAGAAATCAGGAGGAATTTCTAGAGCCTTCCATTCCCTTTTATCTGTTTATCACCAAATGTGATTTTAAAACAACCCCCCCCAAAGATTTTTGAATGCTTTCTATCTTTTTAAATTTTCAGTGCTATGAGGTCTTAATGTTTTAAAATCAACTAACAAGATGGTATTATATTTCTAAATGGCTGTACACTGTGCTTATCAATAAGGCAGCCATTCCACATGGCACTGTGTAAGCTTAAACTAATCAAAATGTAATAAAGTCCAACATTCAGCTCTTTAGTTTGCCTTGGCCATGTCTCAAGTGCTCTGTGGTCCCCTGGCTGCTCCCATACTGGTCAGAGCAGGTGTCACAGGACTGCTTGACCCATAACTAGGACAGAGTATATTGGGATCACATTGAATTCTCAAAACCCTTAAAGGCCTGAAGTGTGCCCTGAGTCAACCCCATTGCAGCCTTTGAAGTGACCAAGCGCTTCTGAAGGACCACACTGACTAGAGCCCCAGGGAGGAAGGATTGTGAATCAGACTGCTGGCACCACCTCTAGGATCCTGGACTCTAACAGTGTTGTCCAGAGCTGGTACTGTGCCTTGCTAATGAGTTCCCAAGGATGCAAAGTTCCTGGCCCAGGAATGTGCTCTACAATCCTATTTTAGAAGGTGACTTTGGAGAAGGCTCAGTAATAGCAGAGCAACAGATGGCACCTGTGCCCAGTACTTACTCTCTGGTACTTCACACAGAAGCAGCCAGCAGGGAACTGCCACACTCCTACCCACCAGGAGGGTCCTTTGCACTCACCAGGGAAGAGACCAAGGTCTGGTTTAGAAGGAAGCTTCCCTTTGTCTCCTAACTTCTCCAACCTGCTTTCTGTTTTTCCATCGTTCCAGAGTCCGTGATGCCGAGTCCATTCTGTGTCTGCATCCCAGCCTCAACCCTGTAGTGCATGGGCACCGCACATATGTTCTTTACAGATGTCTCCTTTGGGTTTGTCATACCCACAATCCAGTTAGCGTTCTTTATCTCCTTCCGAGTCCCCCGGATCAAACTAGCAGAAGAAGCCCGAAGCTTCTGGAAGCAGTAGTCCTAGTGTTTTAGATCTCATGTTTAGACCTATAAATGACGCTGGTCCCAAAAGGAAGCAAGACACACAGCCGGTGCACATGTCCAGTTTGAGCTCAAGGTGTCTGGAATTGCCACCCTGGTTTCATTCACCGGACTGTGTGCAAAACATGAACTCTCCTGACTCAAGATCTCTTTCCTTCTTTCCACGTCATCTCACTCTGTTATGCTGCTTCCCTTAACTCTAAGGGCATAACAGCATTAGTAAACCACAGCTAGCCATCCTTACCTGGCCAGCATTTCCCATCTCTGCAAAAACCAAGTTGTCCTTAACCTCATCTGCATTTCTGTGATTAAAGATAGGAAGGATAATTATGTTTCTATCTGAATTGCTTAATTTCACTAAGCTCCAAGTCTTAAAGGCTATGGGGAGGGAAGAAAATATTATTTCTTAATACCAACCATTGTTGCTTTATTAGAATATAAGCTTTATAAATAAAATTCAACTACAAATTACAAGAAAAGTTATGTCACATTATAAACAAGGATATGTTAAAATAGGCAGTATTTTTTTATCTCTGAAAACAATAACTAGCAAAAGATTAAATCATTGTTTTCACTCCAGTGACTTTCACAGTAATTGAAAAAAAAAAGCCAGAAATGTTTAAAAAAAAAAAAAAAAGCAACCATATAATCTTTCAGGCTTACTATCAGACATTCAGGTGTGTGGATTCCTTCTGGAAATGTATCCCTGAATTAAGCTGATTTCATAGAATAATACACTTTGTTCTCAAAGGCGTCCCTGCATTTCCCAGGGGGTTAAGTTTCAGATCAGATGCAGCTGTAACAGAGTCAGGCCGAGAGAGTCCCTGCTCATGGACGAGGAATCCAGGGCCCAGAGTGGATCTTAGTTCATCCTTCCTTTCAAAACACTCCTTAGCTGTAAATTTACTACTGCGATTTGGTGAAGATACCCAGCCTCCAAGTAAGAAGAGGCAGGTATAATATGTTTCTTAGACTCTAACAAAACATGCTCAGTCTAGGGACTGACTCCCAAATCTAACTGCTCTTTTCCTGAGCTTTAGCTCCTCAGTTAGGAAGTCAAATAGTAAAAAGAGAACACAAAAATCCAATTGCACGTGTGTGCCTGGATCACTAAGGACAGACCTTCGCTCAGTTGTTTTTCCAAACTTTAACCTTCTTGGGGCCTTTACTGTTGGACTTTGTTCCCCTGGAGAAAAGAACAAATGGTAAACCTTGAAGGGACCAGGCTTTTACCTGGTCCTAGTTTCCTTCTTGATCCCAATTGTCTTCATCATCATGAAGGCTATTGTTTGTCAGAACAAAGAGACACAGGAGCTGTGGCTGTTTACACTGGAGAAACGAGGGCAGAGAAGGGAGGGGAGAGGACCTCTGCTTAATGAGCAGAGACTGAGTCTGGGGCCCTGCCACCACCACGGATGCACGGGACACCCGCCCCCCACCTTCCTTCCCTGCGCAGAGCACTCTGTATTTGTCATCTCTTAAACAGCAGCCTCATACTTCCGGGAGCTCCAGGCTCCTGTTAGATTGTAAATCAAAGAAGCGGTTGGGGTCTGATTGTTGAAACACAAACTAAAACCTCGAACTCAGATTAGGTGTCCACAGCGGTACCATTATCTTATAGCAACTGAACACATTGAAGTCAAATATTCAAAGCTCTTGCACACATTTGCCGCGTGGGCATCTCACAGCCAATTCACCCGTGGAATTTGGCCTCCTGGAAAGTGGCAGCCTTTTACACAAAACAGGTTTCAGTCAGTGTTTAGAGAACAAATGAACGAATGAATTCGCTTAAACTAAATTAATGAATTAATTATGCTTTTGTACTGAGCAGAGTCTACTTCCATTTTAATGATTCAAAATCTGGTTGTAAGCATCCTTCTGAGATCTCAGAGCCAGTTTCCTAGGGTTGCAAACCCCCTTGAGGCACCTCCGATCTGAGGAAGTCTCAGACTTTCACTGTACACTCTACTCTGGTCCAGAGTATGCTTAGTAAAGAAAAAAAGCCATCTGTATGAACACAACATAATGCTATCGTGTGACAGCTCTCCTGCCACCTACTGACTGGACACCAGTGCAGATCACATGCTTGTCTCAAATCCAGAGGATAAGTTACATGAGTCAGGTTTTGTTGTTGTTGTTTTATTTTATCTTAGGAGAATAAGGGCAAAAATGGAAGACAGAACAGATGTCAGTGCAAGTTCAATATGAGCCCCAGTTCCACATTCTAATATTGTTTTTAAGGTAGTGGATCCTTAAAGCATAAAAAGCAGTCAGAATTTGTCAGCAAGAAGTTTTGCTATTGCTTTCTAAATCAGCAAGGGAAGCTGGACTAATTCAGTTCTTGTGGGAACTGGTTGGTGTTTCCCTTCTAAGTCCTAATGGAAATGCACACAAATTCAAGCTACAAAAATAAATATGGATGCGTGCTGCCACTCAGCAGTGGTACCTTGCTGTATTCTTCTTTTGAGAAAAAGCCACATTTCAAAGGACTATTTTCTTCCATGTGGAAATATTTACTTGCCAGCTTCTGAGGAACTGCCGAGATGCACTAAAGCATCTTCTGTTTAGATTTTCAGAAACAAACCGCTTCTGCACATGTTGTCTTAAGACCATAGGTTCTGTTTTGTCTCTGTGCATCATAACTACATGAATCTTTTTTTCAAGCGAACAGCCTTTCTTTAATGGTTTCTAGAAAGCCAGGTGCACTGCAGTATTTCTGTTAAGCAGGATCCTCGTTTCTTGTGTGTGTTGTTTAATCGCTGAGCACCTACAACTGTGCCTGGTGCTGCAAGGGGCAGCTGCCCTCCAGCCGGCTGCAGGCAGTCTAGTGTCTTGCAGTAGTGCTGGCCCCCAGGTGCCCATCTTCCAGGCCACCTTTAGCAGGGAGGGAGTCTCCTTTCTCCTGACACACACAGTTCAGTCCATCGGAGATTTAAAAACACTCTCTGTGAGTTTAAACGACCCTGCTACCAGTCAGGAAGCGAAAGTTCCCAGGATTTTGGTTTCAAGCAACTCTAGACAAACAATGGGGAGGGCTCTCAAAGTACTTGTTTTGCATCAGCTCACAAATGCGCTGAGGTTGCATTTAGACCGTGTATTTTTAAAAGTGAAAATTGTGGCATTTTACATTTAATCCCAACTAAAGCTTTTTGATATATTAAAAGGTCTTTCAATCGCCAAGGTCTTGCAGCTTACTTATCATCTTTGGAAAGGTTAAATGAGTCAGTTTTCTGAAGCTTTTGTGAGCACAAGCACGAAACTTTGTCCTGCTGGAAAAGGAGGAGGGGGCGGCTCCCGCCAGCCCTCTACACTGTCTCCCTCCTGCGAGCCCCTCTTGGGAGAAAAAGCTGCGGCTCTGGCTGCATGCACTTCCTTTTGAGCATTCGATTTAGGTGAGGGAGGCCGGACGACCTCTGTTGGTTGGCTGCAGCCTTAAGAATTTCAGGAAGATGCAGGAGAGCTCAGCCCTGGGCGGAGGGCTGCCGGGAGGGGGCGCGCCCAAGCGCCCAGCGAGACAAAGACCCGCAGCCGAGCGCTGGGGCTGGAGGCGGCCCCTAAGAGGCTGCGGGTGGAATCTTAAGGTCCAACACGAGCAAAGGAGGAAAGATCCGTTCTTCCCACCTCCAAGAACACCAAGCACACAGGAAGCAAGGGCTGGCAGCGCGCGCGGCCTCCCTTCTAGGGGGCGGGGATGCATCTTTCTTAAAATGGTTCCCTGCCTCGCACTTTGCCAGGAAGATGCCCCCGGCCCTGGCCTGCCCGCTGTCAGAAGCCCATTTGCTTCGCAGCTGAGGGCGCCCAGCCAAAGCCGGCAGCCCCCATCCATCGGCCCTTTCTCTCACCCCACTTCCTCGCTCCCCGCCCCCGTCCGGGCTGCACGATCGGTGACCTCATTCCAACCGCTGTCGGCCTGGTGAAACTGTACCCGAGATGGGGGCGCACCGGCTTCGCGTGGCCGCGCGGGCTGGCCGATCGGCCTTCCGGAAAGGCCCCGGCGGTCTCCTGAGCGCGGGCCACCCTCCCTCGCGCTGCAGTGCGGAGCCCTGCAAAGCCCGAGGCCGGCACTTCCCCACCGGGCGTCCTGCTGCTCCGCGGTGCCTCGCTGCAACTCCTCCTGCCCCCGCCGGCACCTGCAGCCTGTTGCTGGGGTCAAATGAGGCCCCAAAGGCATGACCGGACCTGTGGGCGCTGCCCGCGGGGAACCTGGTCTCCCTCCTGACCGTCGGCTGCATCGATGGGGCCTTGTGCAAGATCAGCGCCCTGGGCTGGGAAGTCTGAGCGAGAACAAAAAGCCGTCTGTATCTGCCCCTGCTGACTCTGGGGCCAGGAGTGCCCCCTAAATCCCCCTGTGCCACCAGGCTGTGCGGCCTCCTGTCTCTGCCCGTTGCCCTGAGCTTTCTGGGGCGTCACATCCTAATTCTGTGCTTCCTGGCCACAGGGTCAGGTTTTCCCAAACATCTGAAGAGCTGGGGTGCCAGGCTGGGGTGGGGGGATCAAGGCCAAGTTGTGGCTTAAATTTCCTGTGTATCTTCAACGCATTGTAACAGAAGCCCAGAAGGGGAGGGAAAAAGTAGGAAAAACTTCTCTGTTGTTTTCTTCTCGTGCCCCAGTGAACCCGTGACTTCCTCCCTTCCCCGCAGAGTTGGGAAAGATCCGAGCAGAATCCTGAGGTTAGGACACACTGTAGTGGATAGAAAGTTTCTTTCTTTTTTTTTTTTTTTTAAGATAAAAATTTTATTTCAGAGAGAAACACAGGGCCTGACTGTTGTCAACAAGTCTAGGACTGCAAGAATTCTGGCGCCTTCAAGGGGCAAACCAAATGCTTCACCCAAGAATGAAGAGGGGAACACGAGGCCCCAGATGGCCTCTCAACCCTAGAACCCTCCGACCCAGATTCCAGCCCCAGGTTCTCACCTGCGCTGCATGGAGCCCTGGAGTCCTGCTCCAACCCTCTTTGGGACTTTACTCTTAGCAGTAAATTCCGGGGCTGTGTGCACTCCCCACACACTGTCAGCCCCAAGCAGGACTCAGTTTACTTTCTGGGTTCCCACATTTGACCTCTATGTCCACAAAGATCTGAACCTGCAACTTGGGCCTCTTTCCATTCTTACTTTGACATTGCCAGGGTGGAGTGACTCATTCAGCCGTTCAGCGGCATGCACCGATGGACCACTGGCTGTGTGCACAGCAGGACCCGGAGGCACAGTGGTCTGCAGGGCAAAGGCCCCTCACTGACTCACCGCACCTTCTCTAGCCACCCTCAGGGGTGTCGTTAGCCAGTGACAGCTCACAAGAAGGGTGCACCCTTCTCAGAGGTGAGTTAACGGCGCAGGCCTGCAGCCCTTTGCCGCTTTCTTGCCCTTCTGGTTTTCTGCCAATCATACTGCGGCATGGCGCCCTTCCGGAAGCGAAGCTTAGGCTGTGAGCAAAAGCTAGGCGCTATTCCTTGTTGATCCCCCAGATCTCGGTATTCCTGTTAGGGCAACAGAAAGTGGACTCGGACACAGCATAAAGGGCTTTTTACCTTCCTGTCGGTCTTCAGCCACACTTCTACCTACCAGCGTTACAACCTCCAGCGCTTCAATAAACCTTATTCTGCCTTCCACCAGTTTCCCGTTCTCACTGAGGAAGCCGGAGTTGACACCCTTTAATTTCTTCAGAATGATACAGTCGTCTCCTGGATGGCCCTGGTTGGATGGGCCTCCCCCAAGCTTTTTCTGTAGTTCAGGCTTTCCTTGAGCTCACTGTGTAACCCAAACTGGCCTCAAACTCATGGCAGTCCTCCTGCCTCACCGTCCCTAGTGCTGGGATTGCAGGTGTGTGCCACCACGCCCCGTTTTAGCATCTCCTCTCCTGGAAGGCCCATCTCCATGCTCACTATACACCCAACAGAAGTACCCATCTGTGCATCTCATTTGCCAGGCACCATGCAGACAAATTTCCTCCCAGTACTCACAATCATCTCTTTGATTACTGATGACCACAACCAAGGATAGAGGCTCATTGCTGCCACCCATCACCCCTCAACAGCGGGGCATCCTGGAACACTTCCACCCCTTCTACTGATGCCAGGGGTTCTTTTAAGCCATGGTGCAGTAGGCAGGAAACATTCCACAGACACACAGCAGAGGCAGAGGTCCCAGTACACAATTAGCATCTCCTGTTTCTCCAGACAGTCCCAAAGAGGAACGGTGAGGACAACATTTTCCCTTGCTTTGCTGATCTGCTTGGGTACCATTGACTTCCAAGGCTCTGCCTCCACTACTGACAATCCAGTCTGCAGGAAAGAAGAATATCAGGAGCCCAAAGAGACATTGAAAGCTATGCTGCCCTGTCTGGTCCTCCACAGTGACAGCTCCAGACCCCTACGCCAGAGCCAGTACAGGAGATGCTCAACCCTCCCCCCGCCAGCATCCTGGGCTGCACTAAGGCTCCATGGAGACCTGGGGGTGTCTTCGTCTGACCACGTGCTAGATCAAAGGTCCTGCAGTCTGCTCCTGCTGAGGACTAATGGTGCCCTCTCCAACTGTTGTCATCTCAAAGACAGATACTTCAGCTTGGAAACTAGTTACGGGCTAAGTGCCTCCCCAGCACCATCAAGTCCCAGTTCTGTCTCCACATTCCCAACCAAGCATATGAACATCTTGGGATTTTGAATCTTGAGTTCCAGAGGCTGGTCTGCTGTGTCACCAAACATATCCAGAGAGTGCCACTGCCTGGAGTGCATCTGACGCACAGAGGTCACATGCCATTTATATGCCAAGAAACACGTCAGTTAGTCAGTAAACCTATAAAACAAAGTACACTTGGATGCTTCTGACTCATTCTGCTGCCCGTTTGCAGAGCCTCAGCAGAAAATGTACCGGAGGAAACAGAAGAAAGGACTGAGAACAGAGTGAAATGCCAGCGAGATGAGCTGTCAGCTGCTCTCCTGCTTCCTGGTCTCCCACCCAGCAAGGGCCGGGAGGGCTGCGGTCCTGGGTCTTCAGGGCCCCGCAGGAGCGGAAGGACAGAGATCTCTACAGATAGTGTGCTTCCAAAGGCAAGTGTCTCCCTCTTGTCTTTACAAAATCAGAAAATGGAACATGTAGTCGTTTCAATCACATCAAATTAGTTTTGAACCATTTGGGTTGATTTGATTTTCTGTCTTCATACATGGGGGAAATCTGAAAGTCTGTGTTCCCTGCCATGGTGAAAATCATCGCTGGACCGTATCAGATTGGGCTGCTTATACCCAGCACTATGAATTTGGAGAATTTTTTCTTATAATCTAGAAACAATCAGGCTCTCTGCTTCCATAGACATGAATAAGTGGTTGGCTCCCAGATGATGGCTTTTTAAAAGTTGCTTATGTATTTTTCTAAATCAAAAAGAAAGGAAGGGAAAAGGGAGCTCTGGAGACTACAAAAGCAGAAGCCTCAGGTGCCAGGAAAGGGCCTCCGGATGGCCACACGGTGGCCAGAAGCAGTCAAAGGCAGGGCACTGCCTGTGCCTCGGCAAGCATGCAGGGTGCTCCTTTGCTGAAGAGTGATGCCACATCCACCTCTTCTGGACGCCACACTCCTTCCTAATATCCCCGCCTCAGTTCATTGCATGCATTAAGCAGCGGGGTCCTGAAGGAGGTGTTCCCTGAGACTCAGGCTCAGGATTTAAGTCTTCCTGTGGTGTGGCAATGTGTGGGTCCTGAGTACAAACTCACACTTTTCCTTCCGCTGCCACCCTTCCCAGCCCTCCTGGGAGTCTTTCATGCCTCCTGCTTTCCTCTGCGTGTAGGACAACCTCTTCCTGTCACCCTCTTCCCTGGGCTTCCCTCTCTTTCCAGAGAACACTGTTGTTCTCTAACATCATCTCTAACACGGGCTATGTGCACCACCTGTGTACCCAGCAGGCCTCTGAAGCCTGCTGGGAAGGGTCACATACCATGTGCTCACCGGGTGCCACATGCACAGATTTCCATTCACAGGTGGGAAATTGAGGCACAGAGATTCACCCCAACTTTGGCTAAAAATCGCGGAGTCAAGACAAATCAAAACAGCCGTGGATCCAGCATGGGCTTCCTCTGCCCTCTATGCGTGTTCTGTTCCTCAGTTTCTGTAGCAGCAGCTATGACGTAGTGGCAGGGTTGCAGGTCAGGCACTATGCTCACGGTTCTGAGGGGACAGAAGATTGTGCAGGCAGCCCAGCCCAGTCTGGACCCCGCTCACCCCTCTGCATCCCTCTGCCTGCAGTGGGGAGATCCAGGCTCTCTCCTAAATGCCTCTCCATATCCTGTCTCCAGCAGTAGATTAGGACAAGTCACATGCCCTGAAAAGCCACCGTGCCAGAAGCAGTGGCGACTCGAAGGCCCTGGACTGAAAATGGCCTTCTCCTGGCTGTGTATGCTGATCTGCGTGCCTTCCCCCAAGCATTTTTTCCAGAATGAATTGAAATGTTTGCCAAGATTGGCAGGAATCATGGAGCTGAGAAGACCAGACCAAGGGACCTCTCCACGTGCACTCCCTGGGGCACTTGTAGCAACCTCTCTGCACTATGTGACCCCTTTGCACCCATCCGCATTCCATTCCTTCCTCCTCCAGCCCGGAAGTGGCCTCATGCTCCACAGGGAACTCAGGACACAGCTATCTAGTGAGGAGCATTTGGGCCAGGGTTGGTGGTACAAAGTTACTTCTGTGTAGCTCAGGCACACAGCTCATCCGAGGGAGACCTAATCTCTGTGGGGTGTGTACAGAAAAGCATGCCCCTGTTGAGAGGTTACACTGTAGAGAGGGGACTGTTCTCTCCCCATCACTGGCAGACAGCTGCTAGGGGAGTCAGAGGAGGCACTCGCACAGCAGAGGGGACTCCAAGGTGTGCCTGAAGGAGCCACTTGGCACCCCCCAGCCATCCAGAGATCCACACCACCCAAACCAAACATCTGATTGTGCAGTGTGGCCCAATACACCAGTCACACAACTCCCTTCATCCCAGGAGAGGAAAGCATCCCACCGTTGTCTGGGATGATCAGCCAGACAGCAGTGATGTCAGCTTTAGGAGATCCCCTGTGTTCAGTCCCATCCACTGGCCAGAGCTTCCAGACTCTCAAGACTTTGGTCATGTTGGCATTAAACATCAGGTCCTTCTGGCATGGGGCAGTAATCAGAATACTAGTGACAATCACTGCACAGGGATCTCTCTTTCTCTGTGCCCTTGAACAATTGACTTTCTTCTAACTCATAACATTTATTTCAACTGCGTAACTAAAACCAAATAACTCCCATTGTACACCCTGAGAACATAGAACTGCTAAAGAGAGTGTTTACACAGGAAAAATGCGTATTCATTAAAAATACTGTTTGAAGCCAGAAATAACTTATGCACTGACAGTTTAGGAGCAGTCTGAACACCTCCCTCCACCCTGTTACACACCAAAATGTCTTACTGTTGCCATAGCCACAGCAATATCCAAGGGCTCCACCAGCCGCCCTGAATCAGGTGGGCAATTTCAGGGCGAGTGAGACATGGGGCATTGTGGGAGCTGCAGCCCACAAACCCTTCCAGGTCTGGGTTCCATGGGTGGACACAGATGTCAGGGCAGCTGTGTATGTGAAAGCAAAGCAATCCAGGTTCAAAGAAACTGTCCCGTTTGAAATCCAAATCTGTCCTCGGACTGCCTCTAGAGACGGTAGCCAGAGCTCCCAACCTGACCCAAAGGAGGGAAGAATTCCTCATTTCTGGGTCAGAATAAATATGCTCTCTGGTCCATAGAGACAAGGGATTCTAGTTTTAAGACCTGAGCTAACACACTGTTGTGGCATATTATTATAATGAGGATTTTTGCTTTGTGTTTGATGCAAACAAACAAAAATCAGAACAACAACGAAAACAGAAAATACTGGCAAGGTGAGTAAGCTGGAACTTACAAGGGGCCCTCAGTAAAGACCAAGTGATGGGATGGAGGGAACTGGGAACGGAGGCCCGGAACAAATCACTGGCCTCTGAACTTGCATCTTAGTTCTGGGTGTTTCTTTGAGCACTGGCCTTACCCCTTAGTTCAAAACCTCAAAGCTTCCTGGCATCACCGCGATTACCAATGGAGGCCCGCTCCTCATTCCTGTGTCTGCTTAAGTCTAGAGCTATTTACGAAACTTCAGTTTTCCCTTTGAAGTGATGAAAAAAGTTTTAGAAACGGAAAGTAGCAGCGACTGCACACCATTGCAAATGTAATTAATGCCAGCGAGTCATACGCTTAAAAATGGTAAAATGACACGTTTTATTTTATGCTGCATAATTTACCGCAATTGAAAAAATATTATTAGAGCTGTCCAAACACCTAACAAAATGTATTTTCTAAAGTTTAACTACAAATACAAACAAGAAAGGAAACTGAAATTGTCCTGTTTGTTACCACAAGTTTGTTGAGTACATGTCATAGAAACCATTTTTTTTTTCTGTTTAGGAAAGTTCAATAATAAATTGAGTTAATTTACTTAAAAAAACAACAGGTTCTCCTTTGAGGGCTGTGGTTGGCACGAGCCTGGTGGAATGCTGTTTCTCTGACAATGGCTTGGGGCTGGGAGGCTTTTCACCGAGTGGCACAGGCCAAGGTCTTATGGCTTGATGTGTGTGCTCATAATGACCAAGGTGGCAGCATCACCTGCTCCCCCTGCCCAGCACCCAGAGCCACACTCCTTGGAGAATTCAGCCCAAGTCACACCTACCACCTTTCCAAAAGCCAGGAATGTCTAAGTCAAGGTTTTGAAGGATTTTACAAGGACGAGACCAAAGGTGGGTGATGGACGCTTAGGAGTCATAGACACCTCCAGAGGGCCAGGGACAGGTACTCTGT
Organism: Cavia porcellus; assembly: GCF_034190915.1. Classification (NCBI taxonomy): domain Eukaryota; kingdom Metazoa; phylum Chordata; class Mammalia; order Rodentia; family Caviidae; genus Cavia; species Cavia porcellus. The sequence continues at coordinate 4,449,926 of NW_026947503.1, forward strand.
GATTCGTGTCCTGAACGCAGGTCCCTCTGAGAGCTGGGTAGAATATCACAGATCCGCTTTCACTCTTTCCACTATCTCTCTTCCAAAATAAAAAGAGTTTGAGAGAGGAGGTTAGAAGTTTAAACTTACACAATTTAAATATTTAAATATTCTACATAGGAACCGCAGTGCTCCAGATAGCTTCTGGCCAAGTCTTGATTACTACAGAGAAAGCGGAGACCAGTGACCAGAGCAGAGATCCTTAGATAACTGCTTCTCCCAGCACAACCCCGAAGTTGTTTAGACAGACTCCTTCATTTGTTTACGCCTGTGATGTCCTTAGAAGTGTGACTGCTGTGGATGTTACGTGTAAGACTAAACTGTGAACAAGCCTCCTTTCATTTAGGGTATGCCTGGGGATTTTCAGAATAAATACAGAATTCATTCAGAGAACAAAATCCACTCAAGTGCCACGTCTCTGTGCTCTGCGCCTGTATCTGTGTCACAATGGTCCCCGATGGCTAAAAGGAAATCAACTTTACCTTTTGAAGCACCAATCTTAACCGAGACTAAGAAAGTGAATGCATGGTTAGCAGCCTCTTCTCTTGGTACTATGAATATTGCATGTGTTACAGGACCTAGTTACATTTATAATTTGTAAGGGCCAGGAATGTAGCTCAGGGGCATAAGCACCTGCCTGGCAGGCACAAGGTCCTGAGTTTGAGTCCGATACCAAGAAAAAATGAATAATAAATAAATTTGTAATTTGTAGCTTTCAAAATAGGCCATGTGTTTGAAAATTCACAAGAATTCAAAGACCACTAGATACCTGTGTGAAAATGAAAAACAGTGTTCCTCCTAGCAGAGTAGGAGGCTTTGAGAGTAATTTCCTCATTCTTTGTGGTTTGGAGGAGCTGCCTGGAAGGCAAGTTTTGAGAATGCCAAACTCTTCCACAATTACAATTAAAATCTGTTTGAGGTCAGTCTTACATAAATTCCTGACTTGTGGGAAAACTAACTTTTACAGGCTTCCTCAGAACATATAGCTGAATACAACTCCTCAGATGTACTTATAGCAACTTAATATATAAAAAACTACTTTGAAAGATAAAGTTAGGCAAAGGACACAAATAAAATTCTGTCACAAATCAATTGAATTCTCATGTAGTACAGCTTTTCAGAGGCTTACTAGATCCAGGGTTAATATTGGTGTATAAAAATATTTTAAGACTTTATTTTCCCTAATTAAAAGACATATTCTCATATTGTCCACACGCAAATATTGGTCTTCCTGAATTTAACATTAAAACCGGTACTCTATGTAATCTGGTTTGCACAAATTTCTTGGCAAAGTGAATTCACTTCAAGATGATAAAACAAGGAAGTTGATTGGCAATGAGATATTTTAGTACTGGACTGCCTGGGATGTTCCTAAGACACTTACCCTTCTCAGTCTGTTAGGGAGAGTTGTGTCTTTACATTCCTTTAGCATGCTGACCATTTAATTCTAACTGGATTGAATGCACAGTAGTCAGTGATTTTTATTGGAATCAATATGCCTGGAGCTATATGCGTCTGTGTGTCTGTGTGTTTGTGAAAGAGAGAGGTGTTTGAGCTGCTGCAACAAAATCCTTTAGGCTGGGTAACTAACAAACACAAATTCATTGCTCATGCATACAGTTTTGGAGGTTGAGGAGTCCAAGCTGATCAAGGTGCCCGCAGACATGGTGCCCAGTGAGGGCCTGTTCCCCACAAATGAGGCCTTCTGAGTCCTGCCGTGGCAGAAGGGGCAAACAAAGCTCCCTCAGGCCTCTCTTTATGAGAAAATTAATCCCATTAATGAGGGCAGAGTCTTCATGATCAAATTACTCCCCTGCTCCGCCTCTTAGTACTATTGCACTGAGATCAGGTTTCAACGTATCAGTTGGGGAGTGAACACAGGCGTTCAGAGCATAACACGGAGAAACTCTTTCCATTAGGTCTTAGCGTCATTATAATTTAAGACAACTCCTCAGCTTTTTCATTAATAACATCGTGGGTGAAACTAATATTAACTAATTTAAATACAATTGGCAAGTTTATGATTTACTTGCTTATTATCATTTGTTTGAATCAGACATAGATAAGAGCTTTAATAACAAACAAAAGGAGACAAAATGTTAGGTAAATTATGAACCCTTCTTAAGCTTTTTAGTTTTTTCAAGACAAGGATTGTGTCTGTCTATTCCAATTCCCAGGATTTAAAAATAGCCAGAATATGCATGGGTGGATTTAAGAATGGGTCTTTAGAAAAACAGATAATATAGATGGATGGGTAGATGGACAGAAAAATGGGTGATGGGTGGTGGATGCATATTGGATGATTTAAAAAATGGATGATGCCAGGCATAGCAGCACATGCTGTAATCCCAGCATTCGGTAGGCAGAGGCAGGAGGATTGCCATGATTTTGAGGCCAGCTTGGACTACACAGTGAGCTGAAGGTCAGCCTGAACTACGTAGTTAGACCGTGTTTCCAAAAGAAAAAAAAATGAAAAGAAAAGAAAAAAAGATGGATGATGCATAGATAAATGGATGAAAGTAGGAACAGATAAAAGAATGGAAGAATTGATTGATAAATGAGATGATGAAGGAAGAGGGAGAAGAAAGGAGAGATAAAAGGTTGGACTGTGGTAAGTTTTAAGATTGATTAGCTCAGTGACATCTTAAACACAGAAAGAAAGTTAATACTGAACATAGACTTACGAAAGCAGTATTGATGTACTTAATATTGGTTCTTAAAGCATGACCTATACCCTACAAATAAGAATAAAGAAATTGGGGTGCTCATGAAAAGTGCAGATTATGGGACAGCTCACCGGAAGGTTGGAGAGGGGTTCAAAAAACTCGAAAAGCACTCACACATCATGTGACAACATAAAGAAATAAGATTTCTGTTGTTTTTATTATGTTTCTCAAATGCTACGTACAAGGAAAACAAAGAGCAGGGAGAAGAGGAAAGACATCTTTCATAAGGATGCTACCACAGAAGCACAGATTAAAAACAAACGAAACCCAGCCTGGCTACCTGAGACCGGGCAGAACAAGCGAGCCTGTGCTGCAGTGCAGAGAATCCGACCCGAGGCGGAAAGACGCACATACAGTAATTCGAGAGGGACATTAGTAATGCCTGGCACTCCACATGCAGAATGGTGAAGAGTTTTATAAAATGATACTTTCTTTGACAGAAAATGCATCTTGAACATTTTAATACAATAGGGATGGAAATTATGCACAAATGTCCAACTCTGCTGCCATCAGTAACATCACGGAGTGGCTGGGAACGAGGAGCAGTTAATTCTCAGGAAGCAGAGTGTGCCTAAGCCTGGGAATGCATTTCAGTGCAAATGCCTAGAGGCTTAGCACATTCTGTACATTTAAATAAAAAGGCATTGGTGTATACTCAATATGAATCATTAGAATCACCGTAGCTTTTGGAGTCTGTGTGCTTCAGAAATGGGCTCCCTGAAGCTAATGACTTTAATTTATTATCAGCATGTGTGATTCGAGCTATAGTTTATTTGTCTGAAAACATTCACAGATGCTCAATACAATTGCAGCACTAACTCTGGGTTATTCTCCACAAGGTAAGCAATGATGGGAATACTACATTTATTAAATTCCCTCTGTCACAGGCTTCATTTCCTCTCTTGCTGTCTGAATGGTAGCCAGGGCCAACTCTGCTAAAGCACTGTGTCAGCACTGCCAATATAAAGGGTCAGATACGATTTCGTTGTGTGATGTTGCAGATCACAAGGCCTGTGTCCACTCTGCAAATGTGAAGCTTCTCCTCAGGTCCTATTATGAAACAGATCAAGCTTTTAAAAGATTAAAAGATAGGTGTGTTGAGCCAGAAGGTGGCTCTGGGATAAGGCACTCGCAAAGCATGCATGTAGCACTAGGCTCCCTCCCTAGCACTGAAAAAGGGAAAAGTCCATCGGAAGTAGAAAAGTGTAGACTGACAACCCAAATACCCAGCGCTGAGGGCACAAGAGAAACCTCATTGCTCTCAGACTCCAAGCTCTTCTCGTGTTGCAGGTAGATAGCAATGTATTTGGGGTGATTAGCTCTGAGCCTGTGTTTCTGCCTCAAGAACAGCAGTGCTGCATGTTTTCAAGACTGGTTATCTGGGGTGCCTGCTGCAGTGGCCACCCCCACCTTCCATACAGTTTGGTTGATACTCACATGGGCTGTTAAGTATTTTTTAATGTTATACTCAAATAATTTTTAAGTCAAATGAAATAACTATAACTACCATTTAGTTGAACTGTATGCATTGTTCAGGAAATTGGAGGGTTTAGAAATTAAGTCCTTAAACTAGGCATAGTGGTGCATACCTATAATTCCAGCACTCAGAAGGCTGAGGCAGGAGGATTACCAGGGGTTTGAAGCCAGTCTGGGCTACACAGTGAGTTCAAGAACAACCTGGAATACATAGCATGATCCTGTCTCAAAGTAATAAAAATAGTAATAATAACAACCCCTTAAATAAAGCATCACATCCAATCAATTTGACTTTAAAGATTAAAAAAGTAGCCCCTTGTACCCTTTCCCTGCAATATCTTGGATTCCAGTTGGGTTCACCACCACCGTTCTGCCGTAACTGCTGTAATTTGCCATCCACCAGCATGGACATCTTCAGCATTTTGTGGAAGGGTTCATAAAATATTTTTCTTCTTTAATTGTCCAGGTCACCTCTCTTCACATTTAGAGCTCCTTTTAATTTTTTCTGACTAAGTGGCCAGCATAATAAGCTTGCCTTCATTCCTTTATGATGGAAATAAAAAGGTGTTTTGGCATTTAAAGACTGAAGATACTCATTAAATCGCTAACAAATAACAGACAGATAAAACAATGTCATCTGAACCTGCATTTAGGAAGAAGCATGGTCTTAGAGGGGGCTGGACCTCTGCCCTCTGGATAGGACATTTTCAGTAACCAACTGTAATTTCCCAAAGATGGAAGAGGTGTGGGGTGTAACCCACACCGCACAATGTGAAGCTGAGGATGTTACCTGCAGGAAATGGCCCGATAGAAAACACAAGAGCATTCTACCCCATCACAAGCGACAAAGCTGGGCCTCTTTGGTAATGTTGGTTTGGGGAGGAGACACGTAATTCGTACACAAAGCAGACCCAGCAAGATAGGTTTTGTTTTAATGTAAAGATAAGTGTTCAAAAACAGAGATAAAAAGAGAGAGACTTTTAAACTGAAACATGCTTTTTATGGCCAGGAGAGCTTTTGCTCTGCACTTGATTAAGTCCAGGCCAGGCAAGGACTTAGCAGGGTGCTGTGAGTAGCTGAGCTTTGATCTATGTTTGGCTTACATGGCTTCCCAATCTCAAGATCCCAGCACTCCACACCAGGGGAACAAAAAAGATACTGATCTTTACAAGCTGGTATCTCCTCCTCAAGACCAGCCTCTCCAGACCAGGGCCTTTAAATATCTCGCAGGAACTCGCTGTGTTACCGATGGCCATCTGGAAAGACTGCTGGGAGCCAATCATTATACCATGGGGAGAAAAGTGGCTGCGCATTTATTGAACAAATGTTGATCAAACAGTGTCTGGTCACCAGGATTCTGTTGGTGAGCAAAACAGACACACATCTCTGCTCTTTTAGGCATTATCTTCCAGCAGGGGCCCAAGGCCATAAACACTGACAGAAAGACCAAGGAGGTCTCATCGCCAAAGGAACGATGAGAGAACGCAAGCCAGACTGCGGGGTTAGGGCCTGATGGGCGGATGGGGCGCAGGGAGTACAGGGAGGATACGGGCCGTCCTGCAGGGGGCGCCAGGGCTAGCTGACGGCCACAATCTCTTGACCCTTTCCTGGCTTAGCATGAGCTGCTCTTTTCAGCTCTCTCTGTGATTAATCACGCATGGTCTCAGCAGAGAGCAGAACTGAAGGGATGGAGCTCGCTTTGGCTGCTGTTGGGTTTTATCCTCATGCAAAGGAATAGGTCAGAGGTTAACTAGTAGCATCAAAGACACAGCCTTGGACAGCGGGAAATAGGCGAAGGGGTTATGAGTGAAGCCTGCTTGGAGAGGCTCTCCCCCGTATGAGGCAGCTGCATGGTTTCAGGCCTAGGGCTCTTTCCAGAGACATCAGTTCTCACAGAAGGAGGGACTGCAGCAATCACGAAGCTCTCGCCAGGCACCAGCTCCGCACATTTGGGAGCAACGTGCACTGCCTACTTCGGGCTGCAAAGAATGTGGAGATCCCTGAGATCTTCGCGTCTAAGCATTTGCACAGCTTTATGCATTTTATTGTTTTAAGATAAATAGCTACTTGCAAATAACTCAAGCAATGGAATAGAGTAAAAACTGAAAGCAAAAATTTCCATAATTCTCATAAGACTGATAGTTAGAAATGTCTTATGCTGACCTCCAGACCTTTTACCAGCAGTTTGGAAGTAGCTCTGTGTGTGTGTGTGTGTGTGTGTGTGTGTGTCCACATATACATGTCATGTGTCTAATGATTGTGAGCGTGCATGTGTATAATTATATGGAGACATATATGTGATAGGTGTGTATCTTCTTCAGACATAAAATAGTTTGTACATTCAGTTGTTTGGTTTAAAACTATGTAGGCAACATTTGTGAATTTCAGTATAGGATAGATCTTCCTCAATTTTATTAGCAACAACATAAAATTCCAGAATATGACAATAATATAATTCATTTATCCAAACTATTAGACTTTTCCCCCTCTTTCTTTCTTTCTTTTTTCTTTTTTATCTTTACCATATGCACAAACAACAGTAATAAAACCTCCAACCTCAGAATTAAAGCACGCTTTGGTGGTAAGTAGGTCCAACAAGCACCAGACAAATAGGAGTTAGAACTAGGTATTAATTTGCACCCACAAGACTGACAAGTATTAATATCACTTTTTTGGTGAAGCTATGAATAAACAAATACATCCTGCTATGTGACGCTGTGTTTTGTGAAGGAAAATCTGCTTTTTCATCCTTGAATGACTTACAAAGTAGGCAACAAAGGTCTTCCTGTCCCCTAAGTTTATTCAATGCCTCTTTACCGTTCAGTTTTGCTCCTTTAATTTGGAATGTAATTTTTATCATATAATTGCCAAACCCTTAACAGGGACTGTATCTGTTTCTGTGCCTTTTATTTTATGAATCTCCATCTCTCTGTCACCGGAAACGTTACTGTTGGGGTGGACAAGCTCAGCGGCCTGCCTGACACCCGGTTCTTCTTTTTTCAAATGTGTCTCAGCCACCCCAGCATGTTTTGGTCTTAAATTAGCTGCCTGTTTTCCATACAAAGATGAGATAATGTCAAACTTTCATTTCGAGACTTGGGAAGAACGAATTTCTCTGGGATACTGGATTTCCTCCTATAAGCCCAAAGCTCACTCTCTGCAATCTTCAGGCTCTCCTGTGTCTCAATGTTGTCATTTAGTTTAAGGGACATGCATTTCTTACTGTAATACTGTGAGGTTGCATGTGTTTGCTATGTGAATAATTACATACAGAAAATATTATAGAATTTATGTGCCCATAGGCATTTAAGATATAATGCTTTTTGCATATTTACTTTTGCAACTTTTCTGAACACTTAATATTTTTGATTAATGTTTTGAGCTTTTCTAACTTTGCAACTATATACCCTGTATATAAAGATAATATTAGCTTTTTTTTTTTTTTTTTTTTTTTTTTTTTTTTGGTATCCAAGATTGAACTCACGACCTTGTACTTGCCAGGCAGGCACTTACGATGCTGAGCTAAATCCCCAGCCCAATGTTAGCTTTTAATTTCCAGTATTTTCACAATATTTTTTCTTTAGTAATCATTGAACCTTTGAGATGGGTAAAGAGAACATCAGCAGGTCCTGTGTTTTAGTTTTTGATAGCTCTCTACAAACTTCCAATTTTTGCTAACAAGCATCTTTATGAAGAAAGTCTTTTTTTCCTTTTTTGTGGTGTTGCAGATTGAAACCAGGTCCTTAGCACTCAGCTACATCTCCAGCCTTTTAAACTTCTGTGTTTGTAGGTAGGGTCTTGCTAAGTTGCTCAGGCTGATTTGCAATCCTCAGGCCTCAGCTTCTCAGAGTTCTGGGATTACAGGCATGCACTGGCACATCTGGTTGGATTTTTAATCATGATTTTAATGTCTATCCAAGTGATAATTTATCTTCTTTTATCTTGGTAGTGAATTACTCTTGCTTTCCTAGAATAAAGTCTTGATTATGGTACATAGTTTAAAACACACTTACCTACTCATTTGGCTAGTACTTTTAATTAAAAATTTTGTATTAATTTTCATAAATGATGCTGGTCCCATTAGTTCTTTTTCTGTCTTTTTGGTTGCTTTACTCTTTTATGAGAGGTCTTTAAACAGTTTCACATGAGGATGTCATGCACTGAAAATATTTAAGTAACCTAGGAATTACCTGCTTCTTGGGTTTACACATTTTCCTTTAAAGTTACTGTGTAGATCTTTGATACTTTTCAAAGTTTGCTTATGGCTATTGATAATTTTTTCCATTTATCTTTTAAAGATGGGAAATGCAAAGATGTTCACTGATGCATTGCTTTCATTAGTGAAAAATTAGGGAGTTCAATACTTAATAATAGGAATAAATAGAGGGTTAGCAAGGCAAATAAATTATGTTAGGTGAGTATGCAGCCTTCAAAAATAATAAATGTGAAAAGCACAAAGTAACACAGAGAACTTAACATTATAGGGCTGGGGATTTAGCTCAGTGGCATAAGCACCATAAGACTGGCAAGCACAAGGTTGTGAGTTTGATCCCTGGTACCAAAAAAGACAAAAACAAAAAAAGATTACAAATGAATGAGTGGAAAACATGTGTATGTGAAAAAGAAGGGTGTGTGTGTACAGTGAGCCTATGGTACTGATTCTTCTCTTTTCTTTTAAAAAACCTTCCAAGCTTTCTGAAATGTGTGGTGGAGACCGGAAGCCAATCTCGGGAGCCCGCTGCCTGGCGCTTGCCTGACTCCACGCCTGCAGACTTTATGACGGCGGGTAAATCCTTCACGTCTTCGTGTCTCAGCTCCTCAGCTGTGAAGATCAAACTTGTTAATATGTTTACAGACGCACACAAAAGAATTCCCGGCACATAGCACATGCTAGTCTAAGTCTTCATATTCTTTGCTAAACACGTGAAAAGACAGGAAAGTGTTAATTATTTCCTTCATCAGATGCGTCCCATAAAAACACTTGCTTTAATACCCATATCTTGTTACTCTTTAACTTAGAGGGAAAAATTTGCTAAAAGGTAAAATCAAATCAAGAAATACAGACTGACAAGATTTCATCTAAGAAGCAGGTCACTCAAGGAAGTCACCTTCTCTGACCCAGAAGCTGCAGGAGCAGATGCTTGCAAGCTTCGGGAGGAGAGGATGGCTGGGCCTGGCTGCGGTGCGGAGCTTGGACGATGCCAGCAGGGTGCTGGAAGACGAGGGAGGCAAATATGCACCCACGGTCCATCCGTTCAGTAGCTCATGGTTTTCTTGTACGTCTTTCCCAAACAGGCTATGTCTTTTCTTTGTGTTTATTTTACCAACTTGATGGGAAAAGGGATACTCCTTTTCCTAGGGGTGAAACCAAATTTTGACAATGAGTATAAAGAGTTTCATTGCTTTTACAACCATTAAATCAGGGGGTGATTTGTATCAGGTGCTGTATTTTCATTTGGTAATGTCCAGAATGTTCTGGACGCTAGAGTCAAACCTGCAGGTTGGTACAAGATACAGACTCTGAGTATGATCTTTATTTCTGCCAGATCTCAAAGTACAGTGTTCTTGGGCTGTGCCCTAGACTTCCAGTGCATTTTTTTCTAATCTTCTTGAGACAGGGTTTTGATATACAGTTCAGGTTAGCCTTGAATTCACAGCAATCCTCCTGCCTCAGCCTTCCGCGTACTGGGATTACAGGCATGCATCACCACACCCGGCCTCCAGTGCTTTTATGAACTGAAGTTCTGATGTAATTTTTCTCACTTCCTGTACTACCAGTGAGAAAGCTTTACCGCCCTTTGATGCGAGGTATCCTGAAGTGGAATTTGAAGACCCCACTCTCCCTTTGTGGCCTGCTCTTATCCTGGGCAGCATTTTAAATCTGGGGCCAGTGCAGCCAACCTTGAGGCAAAGCACAGGGTCACTTTACCCTATAGTGGACGTCCTACTTACCTGCATGGTCTTAGAGGAAGAGCAGTGCACCTCTGGAGAAAAGTCCCAGTGACTCCTGTCCCATGTATCACTGGCCCACATGCCTTGCAAGCTTCATGGATTTCATGCTTAGAGCATCTAGGGCAGCTGCTCCCAACCTTTTGAGTACCAATTTTTGTGACAAATGATTCTTCCATGGGACAGAGTTGGTAGTGGCTTCTGGATTAGACTTCCAGGAAGAGCTCACATCCTGGGTCCCTCGCGTGCACAGTTCACAAAGCTTCCCACTCCTCTGAGAATTTAATGACACGGCAGATCTGACACACTCAGGTGATATTGCAAGCAATGATGAGTGGCTGTAAATAGAGACAAATCTTTTGGAGTTCACCTGCCACTTACCTCCTGCTGGGTGGCCTGGTCATTGGCCTGGAGTTTGAAGACCCCTGCTCTACAGAACAAACAAGCCATTTCTACAACAAAGATACAAAGATGCAGACACTTAGAACATCAAAGGGCAGCATCATTTTATATCTGCTTCCTAAGCACCTGAAAAGAATGCCCTCACGAGATAAAAGGCAGAACTGCTCATGTCCGCCTCTTTCATCTAAGACACACGGCAGCATGCAGTAGGGGAATCACACTGGGTTCATCTGTCACAAAATACCTGTGCAAATCAATCTAAAGGAGGAGCGATGCCTTTGTGCTCACAGTTTCCGAGGGTTCAGTCTGTGGTCAGATGGCTCTGTCGCTCTTAGGCCTATGGTGAGAGCACATGGTAGGAATTGTGTGGGGGAGCAGAGGTGCTCCTCTCTCGGTGGCCAGAAAGGAGAGGATGAAAGATGCTAAAAAAGGAAAGGAAGGGAAGGGTGAAGTGGTGGAAGGAGGGAGACACAGAAGAAGGGTAAAGGAGGAGGGAAAGTGAGGGGCAGGGAGCAATTGAGAGGAGCCAGAGCCCATGAACCATCCCAAGGTCACACCTGTTCCATTAGGCTCTAGCTGTCAATTTTCCATTACTTCTTAAAATTACATAAAAACCCTCATGATCCAATCACTTTCTAAAAGTCCATCAGCTGACAACCAAACCTTAGGCACATGGTCTTCAAGGGACATTTTAGAATCAAACCATAACATAAAACTAAAATTACAAGTAAGCATTGCAAGAGAGGTAGGACCTCAAGGGGCCAAGGAAAGGGCGAAGGAGTTGCAGAGAATCGTCTGTTTGCACCAGTGTCAACCTGCAAGAGAGGGGTGCTTTCTCTTCCTTCTGAAGACTCTCTGGGGCTCCTTTCCCTGGCTGTGTCTGTGATTCTTTTGAGAGACGAGGTTGATAGGTGTGATGCCTTGCCCTGCTGGGAAACTATCCCTGCAGAGGTGGCACAGAAACCTCAGAGCTTATCCATAATGAAGTACTCATGAGATGGCAAGCAAATCAGAGGATGGGAAATCCAGAAAACTAGCCTGGTCGGAGAAAGAGGTGACGAAGGAGTCGGGGGCTCATTTCAAACCAAGGGCTCCTTCCCACGCCAGCACGGCACACTTCCTGTCATGGACTGCATGGACATCTTCCTCCTGGTAGCAGTTCTCTGGGACACAATTTCTGCACTTGTGCAATCAGGGCTGTGAACCCAGTTCTCTGTAAAGTCCCTCTTTGCCCTGAAGTTCATGAGCCCTGCTTGTGAAAAGAATGAGAAAGGCAGGTGTTCAGAGAGAGGTTGGCAGGGGGGTGGTGTGTGATGGTCTCCAGGCTTTTCATACAGCAGTGAAGAGCCCCGTGAGCTACTGGGCATGGAGAAAACAGACAGACAGACGTGATGCTCAAAAGGCTGATCCAGTAGCAGAGTGTCCCGTGGAACACTAAGCAGGCACAGTAGCCCTCAGAGAAGCAAGCAGGGAGAGATGTGGCATCATTAGACCAGGGCATTGGATAAGCCTGGCAAGCCCAAGGCCCACACAGTGAGCTATGAGGGTGCCAGGACCAACTGAGAACTTGAGGGAGAAGCGGCTTAGAGGTAGGCCGTACGGCAGTGAGTCTGATTCTGATGTTTTGTTGGGGGAAAGTTAGAGCAAATTACATTGGTAAAATGTGGAAGGACACGGATTCCACAGAAATCAGAAATGTCTTAAGCCCATGTTTCCTGAGTACTTAAAAGGTGGCAGACATTGTGCTAAGTATTTTCTTCAAATTAAGGTGAAATTCACCCAACATAAAATTACCTACTTAATGTGAACAATTCAGTGGTATGTGGAACGTTTGTGACAGTATTTCCAGAGCTTGTCCTCACCCCATCAAAACACCCTGCACTCATTAAGCAATCACTCTATGCTTGCTCTCCACCTGCCTTTTGTCTCTGGCTTGGTCTATCCTGAACCATACGATATGTTGCCTTTTGTGACCTGCTGATCACACTCAACACATTGTAAAAGTCACCTGTGTTGTCCTATATGTTGTGGCTACATGACATTCCACCACACATATGAACCGCATCTGGCTTATCTGTTCATCCACAGCTGAACATTTGGGCTGCTTCTGCCTTTGGGCGATTTGGTGACTGCTGCTGTGAGGGTTTGTGTCATACATTGAATGTTTCTCCAGGCATCACTTGTTGCTTTCTGAAGCTACTGTCTCCCTCCTGGTGCCATGCCACTGGCCAGCTCGGGGGTAGGAATTTGATAGGGAGCTGTGTTCTGAGCACCCTGCCATCTATGGGGCTGGCACCAGTGTAAGACTATGGGATTAAAGTTCAGCCTGCTCACACAGAATTCCTAGGTCCATAGAACTCCTTAGATGGACTAAAACTCTTGATGCAGATGCTACCCCTGCATGTGCACTAAGAACCCGGAGAAAGATCACGGCACCTGGAGGGAAGGTTCTGAGGGACCCTTATCTCCCCACATAGGACTTCCCAGCTGAACTGGCACCGGATTCCCTCAGAGGCCACCCCTGCTGCTCACTGGGGGACTGCACGCTGTGGCCTGTTTCTTTCCTTCTCTCTCTCCAGACAGAGACTCAACAGCTGGCTCCTCACTGGAAACCCCCTAGATGCCCTCCTGGAGGGCAGGAAGTACGCATCAAGAGGCCTGGCTTTCTTCTGATTGAAGTTAAGTTTACAGGCAAATTTAAAAAGAACTTGAGCAATCAAGGATGTGCTCATTGGAACCACCTGAATGTGGGGACTGACACGGATATGTGCCCCGTTGGAGGAAAGGGGTTCCACATTTCTGGAAACCCACCTGGCAGTGCCCAGCCTGGACTACTCTGGAGCACCCTGGGGGGAGGTAGGACTCCTGGAGCACCCTGGGGGAGGTAGGACTCCTGGAGCACCCTGGGGGGAGGTAGGACTCCTGGAGCACCCTGGGGGGAGGGAGGACTCCTGGAGCACCCTGGGGGGAGGGAGGACTCCTGGAGCACCCTGGGGGGAGGTAGGACTCCTGGAGCACCCTGGGGGAGATAGGACTCCTGGAGCACCCTGGGGGGAGGTAGGACTCCTGGAGCACCCTGGGGGGAGGTAGGACTCCTGGAGCCCCCTGGGGGAGGTAGGACTCCTGGAGCACCCTGGGGGGAGGTAGGACTCCTGGAGCACCCTGGGGGAGGTAGGACTCCTGGAGCACCCTGGGGGGAGGTAGGACTCCTGGAGCACCCTGGGGGAGGTAGGACTCCTGGAGCACCCTGGGGGAGGTAGGACTCCTGGAGCACCCTGGGGGGAGGGAGGACTCCTGGAGCACCCTGGGGGAGGTAGGACTCCTGGAGCACCCTGGGGGAGGTAGGACTCCTGGAGCACCCTGGGGGGAGGTAGGACTCCTGGAGCACCCTGGGGGGAGGGAGGACTCCTGGAGCACCCTGGGGGGAGGTAGGACTCCTGGAGCACCCTGGGGGGAGGTAGGACTCCTGGAGCACCCTGGGGGAGGTAGGACTCCTGGAGCACCCTGGGGGGAGGGAGGACTCCTGGAGCACCCTGGGGGAGGTAGGACTCCTGGAGCACCCTGGGGGAGGTAGGACTCCTGGAGCACCCTGGGGGAGGTAGGACTCCTGGAGCACCCTGGGGGGAGGTAGGACTCCTGGAGCACCCTGGGGGGAGGGAGGACTCCTGGAGCACCCTGGGGGGAGGTAGGACTCCTGGAGCACCCTGGGGGGAGGTAGGACTCCTGGAGCACCCTGGGGGGAGGTAGGACTCCTGGAGCACCCTGGGGGAGGTAGGACTCCTGGAGCACCCTGGGGGGAGGTAGGACTCCTGGAGCACCCTGGGGGGAGGGAGGACTCCTGGAGTGCACCCTGGGGGGAGGTAGGACTCCTGGAGCACCCTGGGGGAGGTAGGACTCCTGGAGCACCCTGGGGGAGGTAGGACTCCTGGAGCACCCTGGGGGAGGTAGGACTCCTGGAGCACCCTGGGGGAGGTAGGACTCCTGGAGCACCCTGGGGGAGGTAGGACTCCTGGAGCACCCTGGGGGGAGGCAGAGACAGAGCGGCAGTGCAGGTTTGAAGATTTCTCACTGCAGCTGTTCACAGCTCTGCTTGCAGCAGTTTCCACCACCTGGATTATCCCAAGCTCTTCCTCCTCTGGCAGACGGAAATTGTGTAGAGATTGTCACAGGATCCTTTTCTGAGCAACGGAGGAGAAGGAATCGCCTTGTAAGTACAACAAAGCTGGCCAGAAGCGTGGCTATTTTGAGACTGTTGTGAGTCTTCCTAAGAGGCTCAACAGATTTCTTTTAATACCTTTGGAGAGACATTAATATGCTCAAAAAGCACATGAAAGAAACACAGACTGGGGCCTTGAGTATCCATAAAATATCTTCCAGGCACCAGTCCCAGGGCATACAATTCCCTGCTGCAGAATGCAAACGAACTCACCAACTAAAGGGAGGTTGTTATTCTGCTGGAGCTTGGACTCGACTCCAATTAGCAGGGCCTGTGCCCCATAATTATTCCTGCTCCTTTTTTCCCTCCCTAAAATAGCCCATTGTGGTGCTGAACCTTTAAAAGGGCATTTCTTAACAATTGATTATTTCCCTTTAAAATGGGTTTGTGAGACAGTCATAAAATCATCTCAAATTTTTCCCACAGAGCTCTTTTCCTGGATTCCTTAAAGTGTATACAATCCATGCTACACAATTTAGCACTCAATTACTGCTCTCCTACTTGGTTCTCTTTCCTATGTGTGTGTATGTGTGCACGTGGGCATGTGTGTGTGTGTGTGTGTGTGTGTGTGTGTGCATGAGTGTGCGTGTGTGTGGTTTTTTTCTATAACCCAATCTAAGATACCGGGTTATATTCTTCTTGAGAGATAGAACCTGTAGCCTTGAATTCCCAACATTTCCCTTTCTCCACACACACCCTGGCTAGCTAGAGCTGAAAACACACGTCCTGGCAAGTAAGAATTAGAACAAGTTTAGTTTCAGGGTTTACAGGAAGCACAGGCTGCGCTGCAGGCAGAGGCTAAAGAGGAGACTGTGCTGAATTCAGGGACGGACAGCAGGGAAGCAGGAAGGGAGAAAGCGCGTGTTTGAACCCAGCTGGTGACACAGAGGACAGCCACTTCCCTCTCCAGTGTGCGACTCAAGCCAATGTCAAATCCATGGAGTTCCCTGGGCCACTCAGTCGCTGCCTGAAAAACTACTGAAAACGGTTTCACTCCCCACAAATTGAGAGGCTGGCGGCCCTTTTAAAGAAGCATATGGAAATCATTTCAAACTCTGCTGCTGGTTGTATTCACATGGGCTCAGTTTTGGGATTTTCTGCATCCTGGGTAGTCAGCCCTCAGAGCCAGAAACGGGAGATGGGGGACCGGCCTCGGAATGTGCTGGAAGGGGGCAGTCAGCACTCCCTGGAAGCACTAGGTTCTTATTAACTGATTGTTGTTTTCCCACGTGGACTGTGTTTAAATCAGAGCACGCGCACACACGTACACACGCGCGGGTGCTTGAGGATGTTGCCTCTGCTGGCTCCATACAGACTCTGTTTTCAGCTGAAGAATTCTCAGAGTTAAGCCTTCCCTCCCTGCAGCATTCTAATCACAGTTTCCAGGGGTTGCTGTTTATCTTGATGAGCAGGGATTTATGTGTGAACACGGCCCTGAGGAAGAAGTGGGGCTCTTTCATTAATCCAAAGTACACCCGTCCAGGGTATTGCTAATCCCCATCCACAAACCCTGTCCTAATGAGGGGAGAGAATTCCATCAGCACCCAAATCATCCGAGGAGAAATCCCTCCCAAGACTAGAACATGCTCCTGAAACTGTCAAAGTCTTGCAGAACTGGCTTAAAAGTTTGGTTGGTTTTTAGAATTGTTGGGCATAATACTTTGGCACAATTTTACAGATAAAACCTTATGGTTAGATCTGGAGTATTCTTTAGTTTTGACTCTTGGATTTGTTTTGTGTTGGTCCCTGTGATTCCCTGAATGTAGTTTTTTGGGGACAATGAATTAGCTCTGATTTGGTGATGGCATTGCTGGGTCCAGAACTTCAGGGCCTTGTACTTGCTACTCCAGCCGTCCTTCTGACATGTTCTGAAAGACATTTCTCCAGCCAGGAAGTATAGTAGTGGGGAACTATTTGTTATTCAGTAAGTTTCTATGCACACATAATGCTTGTACAGAATACAAAGCAAAAACAACAAAAGTATCCATTTCTGCCTCTGGAAGACTGATCAGCTTCTCAGCTAGTACTGGGACTATTGCTTCACTGTGCCCCTGAATGAGGTTAGAGAGCCAGGGTAAAATGCTGCTGGCCTGTATTGTTACAATATGAGCTTTTTCTTTTATAAGGAAACTGTCCCTTTACTCATTGGGCCTCAAATTTTACAACCAAGGTTTTTTAAAGCTGCTTAAGGATTTGTGCTGGCTAACTGCACATGTCAGTATGGCTATTCTGCCTAGTTGTTTGTCAAACAGTAGCCTAGACATTTTTGAGGAGGGATGTAAGGTGGTGGACTCTGGGTAAACCAGACAGTCCTTAAAATGATTGGCCTCAGCCAGTCAGCCGCAGGCCACAACTGAGGACCCGTGGAGAACACAGAGTCATCCAGATCGCAACAGGAAGACACTGCCTGAGATTCTGGCTTTTCTCTAGGTCAACTCTTCCCTGAGTCTCCTTGAGGGTCTGTCCCGCAGGAGCAGACCTGCCCCCCGCACAGCTCTCTGTGTGTGTTGGTGTTTCCGTGTGTCTCCTGTTGGTTCTGTTAAGTTGGAGAATATAAATATCATATAATCATAAATGGTGGCATTTAAGTTAAAACAAACAATTCTTCTTCTTTGAGTAACTTGAATTTGTTTAAAGAAAAAATACAAAATATATCTTGAATTGTTAAAAAAAAACTCATTGCTTAAGGTTTATAGAATTAGTATCCATATATAATTTTAAGAAAAACAGTAAAATATACTCCAGGAAACTAGAGATAACTAAATGTCATTTTAATAGTAAATTATTTTTAAACAGCAAAAACTGTCACTGAAGTTTATACGGAGATATGGGTAATACAGGTGGTCACATATTCATGGTTAATTTACATGAGCAAAACCTCTAAGAAATACAAAACGATATAATAGTGCAGTGCAAAAATTAGACACATATTTGTTTGGTTAGAAGTGATGATAAAATTTACAGTTTGGCCGAAAAAGCTTTACAGTTGTGAATAGCTTTCTTTTGAGAAAGCAGCCTTTTTAGTGT
The DNA here is from genome assembly GCF_034190915.1 of Cavia porcellus. Classification (NCBI taxonomy): domain Eukaryota; kingdom Metazoa; phylum Chordata; class Mammalia; order Rodentia; family Caviidae; genus Cavia; species Cavia porcellus. The sequence goes on from NW_026947503.1 coordinate 4,467,761, forward strand.
TCACAATCTCACATCACATCTATTTTGTCATGGTTGGAACAAAACGAAGGCTGGCTTCTGAGTCAAAGCGGGAGCAGGTGAGACCCTGGCCACATCAGATCCTCTGCCTAGAGGGAAGCACCAGATGCGTGAGCTTGTGGTACACAGGGCCAGACGGGTGGGATTATGCCACCAGGGTGCATCCCCCAGGGCAGGAGAGCTCCCCTGTGGCAGGGCAAGGAAAACCCTTGTATTATCCAAGATGCAGATACCAACCAGGCAAAGGGCACACCGGGACAAGTCATAACATAGGGCCGCAGTTGCAAAAATAAAGTGATTCCTGGATTTCATAAAAGGACTCTGTATTTTTCACACACTAAATATTAAATTGCTGAGCATAGCTGGGTACACCTATAATTCCAGCACTCTGGGAGGCAAAGGCAGGAAGCTGGCCAGATTTGACTCCCTCTCCCCAACTCCCAGCACAGTTTAGCAACTTAGCAGACTCTGTCTCAAAATAAAAAATAAATAAGTAAAAGGCCTAGAGATGTGGGTCTGTGTGGAAGCCTGAGGTTCAACCTCCAGTACTGTCTCGAAACAAACAAACCAGTAAATAAATCAGTTTCTGCAATTTCTCAGAAGTAGAAATGTCTGTATAAGCTGACATGAAAATTAAGATCTTTTACTCAGAGAGTTTATAAGGTTTATATATCCTCTCATTTTGCTGCCTGCAGTCCCCTCTGCCCCGGGAAGCGCAGGCATTCTGATCACCTGGACGGTGCACGGTGCACAAGCCTGAGACCCACAAAGTAAGTGGCCCTAGCAGGGGGCACTGACGGCCTCCTCAGCAGAGCAGGGCTCAGGTCTCCCTGCCCCATCCAGGGAGACCTTTTGCATCATACTTTATAGCTATAGCACAATGGCCACCTACAGTTCAACAAGTTCTTGTTCTTCTAACTTGAAGGTGACCTTTGCTGTCTGGCTGGTACCGAGAGGGAGGAGCACACAAAGCCTCTGAAAGGAAGATGTCAGCCACCCAGGAAATAATGTCTGCTTACAGCTCTGCCAGATACTTCAGACAAGGATGATAACGCATTTCTCTAGCCTCTCCTGCAGCTAACAAGCTGTGTTTTGGGCAAGTCTATTGCTCGTGTGTGTAAGGCCGCAGCACAGCCACCGCCCCGTGCCTCAGCCTCCCCCAGCTCACTCTGGCTGTCCGAGCATGTTGCCTTTCTCTCTGATCATGGCTGATGGAGCTTTCCTAGGGGTCGTCTCCCCGTGACGGCCGATGAATTCTGATGTGATATTTTCTACCTCTGTGCAGGTTGTATGTAGTTCTTTGGGCCCCAGGGAATGATTATTGTCAGAAAGAAAGTCTGATTAGAGCTGACTGATTAGAAAAATTTGTTACCAACAAGAACACTGAAAAAGTTCATTAGCTTAGCTGAAAAGTCTTCCAATTCAAGTAAGATGTGAAACACAATAGCTGCCTAAGACTGCGGAGAAGGAGGAGGCTAATTATAGTTTCGTAGGAAGCACAGCACAGCTTGGGAACAAGACACCTGGTTTTCCGTTTGGATAGTCACTGGAGCCCCCTCGTGATCCGGAGTAAGTGCTCTGGGTGCGGTGATATTCCTTTCCTGAGGGACACAGTGTATTGTCAGGCAGCAAGCATGTCTTGTAGAGAAACTGGATAACCTTAGAGACACAGAGATTCTGTGAGAACACGCAGAACCACAGACTAACACCCTATTTGCCACACACACAAAAATTGACACTGCTTTTAAAACTACCTTAGCAGTAGCCAGGCACAAAGATAATTTCTAGCAAAATTGTACACTGTGGCTTGCCTGTGAAGGCAGGAATGCTTCAACTTTACAGTCAGGGGCAAACTCTGCAAGGTCTGCTGCCTTGCTCTCCTGGGTTCCCTGGTTTGCACAGGCACAAACATCTAACAAGCATCGTGGGTGCCTTGTCACATATTCTCTCACTGGTAACAGAGAGATGGTGGCTTCTCCTCTGAATTCCACTCTATGGCTTTAAAAGAAGCAGTGTCTGCCCGTCTCTGCTCTCTTTTCCTAGACCATGGCTGCCAGACTGGAGTCAGAAGCCGTGCAAGGTGGATGCTGAGGCCTGTTACACAGCTTCACAAAGCTCCAAGGGCCAGGCCTGGCTGCAGGGGCCTGCACAGGACACACTGGCAGTCAGACTCTTGTTGGTTCTAGAAAACAGAGGTTCACAATCCAGTGGCTGCACATGGAGAGGGCTCTCCGAAGCCCTAGAATGGTCAAGAAGTAGAAGAGGCAAAACAGGGCCACTGCTCACTTTTTACCAACTGTTCTTGTGGTAGCTCACCAGCTCCCTGAGAGCCACCTTAATACCTCTTATCCACCTGGTCACTTCCAGAAGAACCCACAACCTGTCAGCACCGCCACAGGGACAATCACATTTCCGCATGAGTTTCCAGAGGGACAACCGCAGAGCAGAAAGTTGTGTCCAATATTATCAGCATCAAATTTGGGTAAAGACCTTTGACAAGGAGCTACACATGGCTTCCCTGATTGGAAAGGCATCGGCCACGTAGTAAATAAAGTCTGCCACAAACTGTGCTGCTACTTAAGAATTACACAGCATTTCTGAAATAGTAGTTTTCATCTTCTCTGCAGTTAAGGATTTACTCATGACTTTCATTATCCTGGGAACAATGTAACGCCACCCTCAATGGTAGAGAAGCATCATTACCACTTGGATGGCAGGATTTCTCAGAATGACCTCTGACTGTCCCCAGGGCAGAGTTTAAACCAGGGAGAAGGAGAGCCTATGGAGTTCCCGGCTTCCTGGGGATGGTCCCTAACTATCTGCTACAGCCTATGGGCCCCAATATGATCCCACGAGAATTCCTTAAGACCCAGTATCTGGGATCTATAGATAACTGGAATTACGATGCTACTGTGTTGACTCATTTTGACTTCAGTTGAGCACCCACAATATATTCCACGTAAGAGACCAGAGCTCTGAGTGCTCTCTCCCCATACTTTGGGCTTACCAGCACAGCATGAAATAAGCATTATTGTTTCCACTGGGTAGAGGAGAGGCTATGGTTCTGGAGAAATAAGCAATTTCCTTCCTTCTCCTAATAAGATACACAGCTAGAGGCAGGACTTGGATTCAGATTCATTCACTAACTCCATAAATGCCGAGAACTTGCTCTGATTCTAAATTGTCACTGCACCACACCATTGCTACTCCACCTCCTTGCCTTGAAAGATGAGAAAACTGAAGGCCAGTAGAGAACCTTCCCAATCAACTAAGCTAATTGCAGGCAGAACTCGATTATACTCCAGGGAGCTAATTGCAGTTCATTTATCACTGTTCCTTAATGAGCCCAAAAATATTTTACAATGTAAAGTGAGTGTGTTTTCATGCATCCTTAACAATTCTTTTTATTGTAACAAATAATCTAAGAAACTTTCTGGATGTCACCAATACAGAAATGTTCGACTGTGTCCACCCAAGTAGAATGGGAATGTCAATATTCTGGGTGTCGGCAGGAACACCAACTAGACTCTGTCCTCTCACTCTGTCCTAGTGGAGTTTATTTCTTTTCAGTTGTGCACACATAAGCAGACATGTAAGTACAGGAACACTTCTGCTTCTGAGCATGGCTGAGTTGGAAACAATTATACCATATGAAGACAACATACTAACTTCACATCAATTCCAAATTAGCTCTATAACTTTTCAGGGGTTCTGTGAATACAGTTGGAAGGTTCTGTGTTCTAGGAACTTGAGTCTCTAGATAAAGTCTATTCATCCTCCATTCAAAAAGGGTATGTGGATTTCAGGGAGAACATGGTGGATAGATAGCAGCAGCTTCGGAGGCTCTCTGAGAAACCACACTTAAAATCCAGGAATGGTGCTGGGCTAGAAGTTCTAAGCAAGGGGAGATATACTTTGCCGATCCAGGAATGAACTAAACTAAGAGAAACCAACTGGAAACGCAATCCCGGTGATATAACAGGAACAGATAAGGTCTCAGCGTGGAAGCAGGAGCCGGCGCCACTGGAAACCGTGATTTGAATTTTCTGCAGCTGCTGCTGCATCCCAATCGGCAGGGCAAGGAGAGAGGTATGAAAGCTCTGAGAGTGGGAAGCAGTGAATGGAGTTGAGAGCAGGACTGGCCGGAAGCCCTGCATCGACCTGCAGTGAGTGAGTGAATCAGGGACCCTTCCATAGAGTAGGAGGCTTCAGCAAAGGATGTACTGGGACCAGGCAGACTAGCTAGAACAGGGTGCTGCAGTGACTTCAGTCACATATTCCCCTCTCAAGCGGGATTGGTGGGGAGTGCCTGGCTTGGGTGACGCCGCTGACTAAGACTCAGTAAGCTAGCCCAAACCAGGTCCCAGCACCTGGAGGTGCACCCTCGCAGTGAACCCTTTGGTAGGTTGACCTGGAGGGGCGGGCCCAGCAGAAGCTGCCCAGGTCTCTGTCTCCCTAGTACACTGCAGTGAGCAGGAACAACTAGCCAGCGCAATTCAAACAAACTGTAAACGACAAAGAAAGAAACTGGACCTCCTATATACGCTTGTATAAAAGGAACAAAAAATATGGGAAGAGGGACCAACAAGAAGGGGTCCTCGGCCCCCAGTCCTGAGAAACATGCAATATCAGACATGGCACCAATAGACATAAAGTGCTATCTCCAGAGCCTCATAGACGAGTTCAGGAATGAAGTTATTAACGACCTAAAGCAAGATATAAGTAGAATAGTTCGAGAAATGCTAAGCACTGCCCAAGAAAAAACAGATGGTGGAATGGATGAACAGAAAAAAAGGGGAGAAGTGTTTGATGGAGAAAATAGAGAAAACATAGAATACGTGAAGCAGGTTCAAAGAGATTACCAGGAAACTAAAAACTCTATCGAAAACTGGCATAACAGCTTGAAAGAAGCTGAACTGGAGGGCAGACTTGTAATATGGGAGCATGAAATGAAAAACTTTTTAAAAATAACAAAAAAAAACAAACAGCAACAATACAAAGGCTAGAAGATGATAAGAGGATCTATAACTTAAGAGTTAAGAACATAAAAGAAGAAGTAGGGACACAAACAAGTGAACTACAAAAGCTACTCACAGAAATAATCCAGGAGAATTTTCCTAATTTAGCAAATGGTAAAGATCTCAGATGTATGAGGCATACAGGACCCCAGCTACCTACAACCCAAACAGAGCTACACCCAGGCATATAATAATCAAAATTCCAGAAATCCAATATAAGAACAGAATGTTAAAAGCCATCAGAGACAAGAAACAGATCACTTACAAGGGAACACCCGTCAGAATTACAGCAGACTTCTCGGCACAAACCATCAAATCACGAAGAGCGTGGGGGGAAATAATTCAAGCTTTGAAAGATAACCTCCAGCCAACATTGATATATCCTGCATAACTGTCCCTAGAATTTGATGGAAAAACAAGGTGCTTCCAGGATAAAGAGGAACTAGGGGAATTTGCGACCACCAATTCAACTTTATAGAGAATACTGCAGGATATTCTAAAAAAGGAAAATATCAAGATTCCAGAAACAGTGGCAGAGAGGCCCCAATGAATGGAATAGAAAGTGAAATGAAGAAGACAAACTGACAACAAATGACAGAAAAAGAGCTCAACAGAAATGAGGCAGAGAAGATCGGATGGTAGGAACAGCTGTTTTGGAGAAAACAAGACATCATAATAGCTAGCGCTGATTTAGTATCATCTTGTTTTGAAGTCCCATCAAACTTGTATTCTTCTGTCTCCCTTGGTCTTAAAAGGTTGTATCTTATTGGATTTTATTATATATGATAATATAGGCAAAAACTTTTATAGACAAGGAGATTATACAGAAACCATTGTTTATTTTCTGCTAATTGGTTCTAAATACCCTGTAATACTGTCATTCTCTTGAATGGTTTTATAGTGTCTTGATATGTTTGGCGCTACAGTATAGGAAGTTATACTCAAAGATTTCAAGGAAAGAGACACTATGGTAACTACTTTTATGTTGGGATATCTTGTGGTGAAACACTATTTTGCTTAAATGGTTATGTTCTGACCTGCACTGTTCTGTTGTTATGCCCTCTTTTATCTCAATCATCCTTTTTTTAAAAAATTATTTACTTTTTTATTTTATCTTCTTAATTAAGGGAAAAATAAATAAAAAAATAACAGGATACATTATAGTAACCCACTTTGATTTCCTATTAACTTGATTTGAAATCCTGTATTGCCCTCACCATCTTGTTTTGACTGATTTTCCCCAGTTTTGCTTTGCTTGATAGTACCAAGTTCCAAAGTATACGCAACAACTGTGAAGACCATAAGATTCATTATGATGCCCATTCCGGTTGACTCTTATCTTCTTTTAAAGTCCACGTCTCCAATGTTTTGGTTTTATTCTTTACTGTTTTGTTCAATTTTATTATAACTCATGATATAGGCAATTCTTCTTAAAATACTAAGAGGCAGTGTGGTAACCATTGTTGATCACCTGTATTTTGTTTTTACATTATCTATTATGTCCATCCTTTTGATTTGACTGACTCTGTTCTGATATGTCACATTTGGTTTTACTCTCTTCCAAAAAAGTAATAAGAACTGTGGGAGTAATGAAACCCAAAATGTGTAATTGTCATTGTACAAAAGAAAAGAAAAGAAAGTGCTCTAAAGGTTATAACTGCATATATGTTTAAGTGTATAAGATAGATAACCATGTTACTGAGTTTTTTTTGGATCATTGAACAAAACTGTTTGCAGTCTCACTGTTTGAAAGTCCACTTTATATGGACTTTTGTGTTTATATGGACTTTTTAATTTTGTAACTTGAACAACTATTTCTAAGATGAGAATATGTAATCTATTAACTAGTGATTTCTTACTGTTTATTTTTTAAATTTTGTATTACTTGTACCCTTTTTCTGTTTTTTTCTTTTTTCTCCTTAAGTAAAAAAAAGGGTATGTGTGAAAGTCTGGTTTTGTAACATAGGACGAGAGTATTTATTAGGTGCTGTCTTCATTGTGTTCATGCTGCTATCACAGAATACAAAGAAAGAAGCTTATTTCTCATTGATCTGGACTCTGGGAAGCCCAGTTCTTGGGAAATCCTCAGTGGTTAGGGGACATTTGTGGCCTCATCCTTGAGCGAAGGACAGGAGAACAAGAAAGAGCCAAATTCACTGTTATAATAGGTGCACACTGAAGATGACTAGCCCACTCCCAAGATGATGACGTGACGTGTTCACCAGGGCAGAGTCTTCACCACCCAAGCCCATCCCACTACATCCCGCCTCCCAGCTCTCTGGCTTGGGAGTGAGACTCTGATCACATGAACTTTGAGGGACTCTTCTAGCCCCAGCAGATGCCAATGTATGCAGTGAATCTTATGGAAGGAAGAGGACAGACTACACATCATGGAAAACAGCCAAATGAGCCAATCATAGGGCACCCAGCAGGAGGTGAAACATAGGCTTCATGTTCAGGGCCTTCTCCCAGTCACTATGTGCACTTTGGGATGAACTAAGAAGCCAGACCAGACGCAGCAGAGGAGATGCCTCTGGCTGATGTCCAACGTGCAGCATTCTCTCTGTTCTGTCTCCAACTGTCACTGCATGTACACATGAGAAGAAAGGACAGACACGTATAGGAAGCAAGAACAAGGAAAGAACAAACGGTTCCAGAGGGAAACGTTCTGCTGATCCAGGCACCAGCTTTTCTTCTGAGTCCCAGCGCTGAGACTTGCAGTGCATCCTATCTTCTTGTCTAGACCCCACATCTGAGAGGACTGTCCCCCTACCCCCTGGGCAGGAGACGACTTGTGTCATCTGAAAACGTCTGTTCCCAGGAAAAGTTTATCTGACAAAAAAGCTTGTCCGAGAATGGAAATTTACAGTCAATAGTGAGAAAGAGAGCCCAGTTTATACCTTGAAAAGAAATAAAATCTAATTATACAGATAAGTTTATTTTAATTTTTACAAAATTTAGGTTATCATTGCAATTTTGCTGTAACCCTTCGACTCAAAGTATATTTCAAGGCTTCATTTTTTTGGCATAATTTTTTAATAGACCTATATGATAGCAAGATAAGACATCTTTTAGTTCTCAGTACTGTCTCACAAAAAGTCATCTTTGTAGAGCTACAAGAGGCCAAGTCATTTTCCCTGAAGGCCTCTTGATTGCTAGATGTGTGATGCAGGTCTTTTGATGCGGTTGTGCTGTTTTCCCTGGTGATCACCTGTGTTTAATTGCTGATTGTAATTAAAGAGTGTTAGTGACCGTGGGAACATCTTGAGCAGCATCACTTGGACTTCATGAAATCCCCAACTGTCTGTGAGATAAACTACTGAATTTGGGAAGATCCGTGCAGATCTGAGACCTGCAAGGCTACGCTGTCTGCAGTGAATGGCCCACATGTGGGTTTCCAAAGCCTTCCCTTTGCCCTCATTCTGGATGAGTACAAGGCCCACCGTGGGTCAGAGCTCCCCTGGAATCAGCAGAAGCTTCAGTTCAACACCTCTCTTTGTGCTTTATTATTGGGTCCCTGATAAAAGCACATGAAATTTCATCTCAAGATTAATTTCTCAGGAAAACTGACCACAAAGGCAAGCCCCAAATATGTCTGTTTCCACAGATTTTTGTCTCCTTTGTCGCCCACACACATCTGGCTCATAGACAAGGTATCACTACTTTCATGTTAAGGCTGAAGATGCTGAAGCCCCAAACAGGAACAATTCCAGCTCCAGCTCCCTGCCACACCTAGACTTAGAGCCCTATCTTGCAGCCTCGCTCTAGTGCACAACCCTGAAGAGGAGGACAGGAAAGCAGGTGACGGTGACGCTGATGATGACAATGGGAGTACACCAGCCATGCAGACGTGGGGCTCCCCAGGTGCAAACCTTGTAAAAGGATTGAAAAGTGGCATCAAAATCTACCTACCTTAATGTTCTTCAGAAGGTGTTATGAATGAGGAAAACATCTTGGCCAACTTTAGTGATAAATGTAATTAAGAGTGACATACAGGTGTATGTCTCATCCTAATTCTTGTTAGAAGAATGGAGCTGAGACTTCGCTCTCAGTGGCTGGAAACCCTCTCATCAGACCTGCAGCCATGGACCTCTTCAAAGGGAAGAAGACGTGGAGCAACAGAAAGATCAGGCTGAAGCCCAGGAGAAGGAATTTAACTCAAAAGCTCACTACAGTTTTTTTCATTATCCTGGGGATTCTAAATTAAGAATTTAATAATTTATTCCTCCAATAAGTTTTTTTAAGTTAAAAAACCTCTAAGTGTTATATAGATCTTACATTTTTTTCTACAAAGCCACAGCACTGCGTCATTTTTGAAGAATATCAGAATAGTGCTGGATTTTCCTGAGTAAGATCAGCTGCAACCGGCCCTCGGTATGTACAGCTCTGACGCAAGGCCACAAGGGAGCCGGGGCCCACAGCCTGCTGTGAAGGTGGTGATCCTCAGAGTGGGAGAGAGCTGCACTTTAGAAGATAAGCAGGAGTCAATAATCTCCTTTGCATACCTCTCACTTCCCTCTACAGTTGGAAAGAGGACAGTGAACTTACACTCAGTGAACCGGAGAGAACAAGGGTTGCTGAAGGTATCCGTGCCCCAGAGTGTGTGCTTCTGAGTTTAGGAATGACGCTTGGAGCCCACATACTAAATGGAAGTTCTGGCCCATTGAGAGCCCTCTCAGTGCCTGTGTCCCTACAGCACCACTTTTACCTCCAACAAGGCCTGCAAACTCTCCAACAGCTCATTCTGCTGAGCAATGGGAAGGACGTGGACTGCACCTAGTAGCCTTTGCCCATTCCCAATGCTCCCAGCCTCCAAGAAAAGCAACAGCTACCTTTTCACAGAGAGCCCAGCCACCTGTCTACACATCAGGGTAAGTGCTAGGTTCTCACCTCGTATCTGTGTACTTGGATCTGGTCAGACAGCAGAACCTTGCAAGAAGTCTGCTCCAAAGCAAAGCAGGGTAGGTACAGTGTGGAGAACTGTCCTGAAGGCTCGGTCACCATGGCACCCACGGGACCCTCAGCTCTGAGGTGAAATTGGGGGCGGGGCTAGGATGCAGTTTCAGAATAAAGCAGTGTTCTCATTCGTGCATAACCACCTGGCCCAAGGATCAAAGGCCAAACCACCAAGCAGCAGTGGTTTCCTCTCCTCCACTCATGTCCCCCACGGCCGGTGCCCAACAAGTCAGGTGTGGAGCACACCTGACAGCTCTCAGGTTAAAACTCTTCCCCAAAAGATGCCGGAGTCCTGGCTCTCAGTACCTTATGTGAAAGTAGGGTCTTTGTTGAGATAAGGTCATGATGGGGGACCTAATGTAATATGTCTGCTGTCCTTACACAAAGGGAAGATTTGGACACAGAGACAGACACATTTTCAGGGAGAAAGCCATGTGAAAACTGAGGCGGATGTCAGGGTGATGCTTCATGTCAAGGAGGGCCAATGACTTCCAGCAACCTCCAGAGCTCCAGAGCTCCTGGAATGGATTCTTGTCCCTGGCCTGCCAAACCTGTACTGATTTCTCCCCTCTAGAACTTGACACAGTCAGCTCCTTTGAAAGAGCTGGTTCCTGTGTTACTGCAGCACCTGGGAGGAGACAGAAACACGAGCTCCTGTATCCACATACGGACAAGTGTACCTGCTGGGCTCTGGAACAATGATGTCCTTGTCCACTTCCAATTGGTGGCACCCAGGTCCATGTCCAAAGAAGACATGACACAGCAGATATTCTTGGAGCCCCTGCCTGAGGTCACAAAGGCTAAGAGAAAAGAGTCAGGTCAGGGAATGTGCAGCACCCTGACAGACAGAGAGGGACACTCCTGGACACCAGGGCAGATTAAGAGCACCGCAAGAGAATGCCTGTAAGGGAGTGTGAAGGGGAGGGGCTTAGCCTTTTTCAAGCAGTAGACAGCTTTTAGAAATAGATTCTGCCCAGCTGCATTGGCCTTGGGGAAGGACTTCCCCATCCATGTTTAATGGCAGTGGATCACACTCATCAGTTTGCAGGATGACCTGTATCTTCTCAGACCAGTGGTCATGGAAGCTACCTGTAGAGGCCCTATCTCCTGACTTACAGTGTTGAGAAGCCCTGGGCCCCACCAGCCAGCAGGAGGACGGGTGTGGCCACAACCGTGCTGGTTCAGAATTTCTGTGGACCTGGAGGACACTTGAAGGTTTTGGGGTTGGTTTGGTTTGGTTTCGTTCCGTTCCTTTCTGTTCTGTTCTGGTTTTTTTTTTTGTTTTGTAATCTTCCTTGACAGCCCATAAGATACCCATTCTTCTCCCTCTGCCTTCTTGGTTGGGTCTGGTACTAATTACAACTATATTAGATTTTTTTCTCTTGTACTCCCTCCTCCTCCTCCTCCTCCTCCTTCTTCTTCTTCTTCTGCTTCTTTTTTTTTTTTGGAGATAGGTTCTCATTGTGTAGTTTAGGCTATCCTTGAACTCAGTACATAGCCCAAGCTGGCCTCAAACTGAAGCCAATTCTCCTTCTTCAGCCTCCCAAGTGCTGAGATTACAGGCATGAGCTACCACATTTGGCTCATAGCTTCTTCTAAACAAGTAACACGACATAAAATTCCAGATCTCAGTACTATTCTCAGCTAGAATCATTTCCTGAATTCTACAGTGCCCGAGCTCAACAGCCATGTTTGTATAAGGTTCATGTTTGTATAAGGTTCATGCAATATACAAGTCCGTCTCTAGCCTGGGTGTTTGTTCAGGGGTTTGAAGTGAATTCTCATGTAAAATCCATCTTAAGCATTGAATCTGAGGGCATATTGTATGCCAATAGCTGGAAAAGCAGAAGATGATCAAATAGCATTGCGAAGCATCAATATGAACTTGCTAATGTTTTCCTGTGTTGGAAATATTGGTAAAAAATAGACGCAATAAAATAACATGTTGGGGAAACTGAACTGCCTAAAAGGCTGGGAAGAAAAAGAAGAATCCAGCTACTACAGGGTTTATTTAATTTTTTCTTTTTTCTTTTTCTTTCCTCCTTTCTTTTTTTCACCCGAGTTTGCACTTCTTTCCAATTTTAGAACATTGTTACCTTTGCAGAAAAGGGTTTTGCTTTAAAGCATTCTCATACATGCTTGCCTTTTGTAGGTACTAATGTCACATTGCACCAAAGAAAACAACAAGCCACAAATCAATGTATTAATGAGCAGAATAACACAACGGTGCAGAAGATTCATTGTCATTCTTGTCTTCTTCAGGTGCAATCACAAAATGAGCGAGATTTTACAGTCTCCTGACAGCTCTACCTACCTAAGTGCTGCGTGCGCACGTGAAATAGCTATCATCAGAACTGCACCAGCAGCTAAGGAGTAAAAGGAAACCTTAACCAAAGCCCTGACATCCCCCAAGGATGTATTTCACCAACGTGATCCTGCCTCTGGAAAGTGGGCTGCAAGATGCAAATGACCTGAGGAAATCTGCCTCCTGATTGGCCAAAACTCCTCCCAGCCCACAGTCTGAAACCTGAGTCCCCATCCATAAATACCCTCAAGTCAAACTGCCGCATAAAACATCTAAGAAATGTTGCCTGCACAAAGCCACTTCCCCCCAAGAAGGGAAATCTTCACAAAGTAGGGAAGGCAGAGGGGCAGTTTGGAACAGGCGAAAACCGTCTCCCAGCAGCCTCCCTTTAATTAAATGATAGGATATTAAATAAATCTTTAGCACAAAAATACTAAAACTCTGTGTACTCAGCAAACAAAATGAGTCAGCAAATTGTTTTTTCAAGCATTTCAAGGTTACTGAAATTGACCTATTGTCCCAGCTAATGCATCTTTGGCTTCCTACATGTTAAAAAGCTTTGGAAAATTTAAAAGACAATATTCTAACTCTCAGAAGGCAGCACCATCCTAACACCAAAGAGAGTTTTGAGAGGAGCTATCAAGTGTGAGCTCAGAAGAGGGAATGCCTGCAGATCTGTTTAGAAGTGGAACATAAATTATCTCAGTCACTCCCCGTGGGAACTGTGAAAAATGGGTATAAGAATATCCACTTCAGGGGTGCAGAAGGGAGGCTTAGAGAGGCAGTCATTGGCCCCAGGAATTCTGACCTGTCTCCTTACCATCAGCTGCTTCTGCCAGGCCAGCTTTCACAGGTTAAGAGAGTGCATATTAATGACAAATAGATTTTTCATTATCATGGAAAAACCGACATGACTGTCTCCACCTTTAGGAAAGAATTAAGGATGGCAGACCCCAATACCAACTGCTGTTACTCCATCCCACATGTGGAAGGTGAGGCGGTGTACAGTGAGTGAGGCTGGGGAGCCCACACACTGGAATCCAGCGGCACTGCCCCACACAGTGTTTCCCACACAGTGCAGCCAGGAGCATGTTGCCAACACACTGTGCCATTAATTATGGTAAGAATGTTTCAAGCTGCACACAGCCGTTATGAGTCATTTTCTCATTCTGCAAATGAGATTTAGACGAGTGCGATGATTCACTTAGGATCATGCAGTTAGAATGTGAACCTAGGTCACCTTGCTTGAAATCCAACAATTTTTAAAGAAAATATTAAAAATTTCTGGACACTATATTCAAAGTCTTTCCAGTTACATCTGTTCTAACAGTGCATTCATAGACTCATACTATCTAAGAATTTTTGGAAAATATTCTGGGGAAAATCTTCATCTGACACTTTAACCCCTAAAAGTATTTTTGTTTTTATTGTGTTGTGTTTGGTTTTGGTTTTGTCTGTGATATGGTACTTGGCATAAAACTCTTAAGTCTTGGCATTGGGCTGCATCTCTGGCCCTTATTTGTTTATTTACTTTACTTTACTGTACTTTACTTTGAGGTGGACTCTTTCTGAGATGCCCAGGCTAGGCTCCAACATGCTATCTTCTACCTCAGCCTCCCAGAGAGTTGAGATTATAAATGTATGCCACCACTCCTGGCGAGAAGTATTATTATTATGTAGCCATTAATCATTGTCACACTCACTTTCTCATTGCTGAAACACAATATATGACCCACAAACTAAAGGAGGAAAGGTTTATTTTGGTTCACAGTTTATAAAGGTTTTAGTCCATAGTAGACTGACTCGGAGAAGGAAGATTGGGCACAGGGGGATGAAAGGGGAGAGTTGCTCAAGACATGGCAGATAGGAAGCAGACAGAGCAAAAGGAGGAGTCGGGGAGGCAGAGAAGGCCTTCCAGGTTTCACCCCAGTGACCAGCCTCTCCTGACCAGGCCCCACGGCTTAACAGCAACTCAGCTATCCCCACAATACAGCCACCTTTCCAAAGCCCTGTTTTGAGTGCATGAGGCTTTAAGGAAATACCTACATACAAACTATAACATTCTTTCCTGGCTCTCCGAAAGACTTATGCACATTTTTTAACACAAAGTGCATTTAATCCATCTCTAAGAGTTGCCAAAGACATAAAAGTTTCACCATTGCTGAGAAATCCAAGCCAAAGTTTCCTTTTTAAGATTTATGGTAAACTCTCAGCTATAAGCCCCTGTCAAAATCAAAAAGGAAGTTAAATGCTGCCAACACACAAGGGCCTGGGTAAATATTCCCATTCCAAAAAGAAAGAACAAGAAGATAGAAACCAATGGAACTGAAGCAAGATGGAAATCCAGCAGGGCAAACACTAAATCCTGCAGACTGAGGTCTAGCACATGAGGAAAAGTGAAATCTGAGATGCTCGAGTGGCTCCAACCCTACGGCACTGCTGATGGTTGTAGCCCTTACTGCTTCTGTCACAGGCTGGCTGTGACTCTCCTCGGATGGTCCACATTCTTGGCTTCTTTAATTTCTGGGGTCACCGTCGCACTTTCACCCACTGCCTTCTCAGGGACACGCTATGCGGCCTCCCTTCTTTTTTTTTTTTTTATTTTATTTAAAGTAAGACTAAACAAAACAGAAAATAGGTAGAAATAATACATACATTTGGAGAAAAAATAAGTAGTAAGAAATCACTAGTTGATGTTTACTGTTTGTCGTTTTACAAATAGTTGTTCAAGATACAAAAATGGAACATGTAAAGTGGGAATTCAAACAGAGACCACAAACAGTTCTATTCAACTGTCCAACAAAAACTTAGTAACATGGTATCAATTCTATACACTTAAACATACATGTAGTATCCATATCTTCATGTATGCTGGGATTAAACAAACTAAAGCAGGTTAAAAATCATTCTCAACAAAGAATAATAATATTGCTGGATGTCACATCGTGACACTCCAGGATCAGCGCTGGGTACTATAGTGTCTTTTTTAAAAATTTAATTTAAAGAAAGACTAAACAAAACAGAAAATGGGTAGAAATAATACATAATTTCAAAGAAAAAAATAAACAGTAAGAAATCACTAGTTGATGATTACAGATTGTCTTCTTACAAATAGTTATTCAAGATACTAAAGTGGAGCATATAAAGTGGGGATTCACACAGTGAGATTCCAACCAGTTCTGTTCAATTATCCATCAAAAACTTAGAAATATGGTTATCAATCCTATAGACTTAAACATACATGCAGTTATCCATATCTTCAATTATGTTGAAATTGAATAAACCCCAAACAGGCTAATATCACTCTGAATAAAGAATAATACTATTGCTGGGTTTCACATTAAGACACTTCAGGATCAGCACTGGGTATTTTAGTGTCTCTTTTTCTTCAAAGTATCTGTTCATTTCATCATGTATCATATGATCAGTTCTCATAAACTATTTATAGATTCTACACATGCATGAGTCTTAACATGTATTTCTATCCTTTCTATATTAGAGAGAGAAACAAAACAAAGCAAGACAAAACAAAACATACCCCTATAAACAGATGAAGCGAAATAAACATATAAGACCATTGTACAAAGAGTTCTACCATGGTTCCTGTGTTGTCTCTTGTTATCTCCAATAGAATTGGCTATATCATCAGATATAGTATAATTGAATATATCAATACATAACAGTATTAACAAAAACACAACTTTGTATATAGTATAGAACCTCAAAAACCAGTAGTTATCAAACCAGAATGTTATCATTGAGTCTTGTCATCTTCAGTGTAGTTGCCTATACTCTCAGACTTGATACTATCAATCATATCAGTTTTGAATAAAATCTTCTCTGCCTCGTTTCTGTTATCCTCTTGTTTTCTGTTTATCCTCCTTGTTCTCAGGGAGCCTCTGTAAACCCCCAGCCCCTATTTTTTATATTCTTAATCAAATGGTTCTCTCCTTTGAGTTCCTCCCTTCTTCAGTCTATGTCTGCTTGAGGGGTGCTTAGTATCTCTTTTATTAATCTTCTTGTATCTTGTTTTACTTGGCTAAATATTTCCCTTTTGAACTTGTCTATGAAGTCCCGAATATATCTCTTTATGTCCACCAGTGCTGTGTCTGATATTGCACGTTTGCTGTTCTCATTCTCCTTTGTATTTACCTGTCCTGGGTCAGTGTTCTCAGGGTTGGGACCTGGGGACTTTTTGTTGTTGCTTCCTTTTCCCATCTGTTTTGTTTCTTCCAGGAGGCCCCAGTTTCTTTCTTTGTTGGTTACAATTCTTCTGAAACGCACTGACTAGATGACCCTTCCCACTACTGTGTGCTAGTGAATTGCAGACAGGGACAGCATATGCTGGCCGCTCCCCTCTGGGTCAGTCAAGCTGCTGTGGCCTGCACTGTATTGCTTTGTGCCACCTCCCCTCTGGGTCAGTCAAACTTCTGATGCTTCACTGGGTTAGTGTGGTGAGTGTGCGTCTCCACTGTAGGAACTTGATTTCGGATAACCTATTGGGTCTCAGCCAGGTCCACGTGACCCAGGCCTAGCTCAGTCCACCAATCCTGTTCAGGAAGGGAACAACTGACTGAAGTCACTTGCTGCCCCTTGTACTTGCCAGTCCAGCCCAGTCCCAGAATGTCATCCACCAGAGCCCCTCTTTCTATGGAATAGCTCCACTCCCATCACTCACCACAGGTCCATGTAGGCTCCCCACCAATTCAGCCCTCCGTTCAGTTCACCAACCCCTGAATGCAATGCGCCTCTAGTGAGCTGAAGCGATGGGACCTCGGATGGCTCTGCACGTCACAGCAGGACATCAGAAAGTCATGGCAGGACCTTGGCAAGTCACGGCGGGACCTTGGATGGTCAGCAAGTTGCCCACTGCAGCGGGAACACTGAACCTTTAGCTGTTCCAATAATAGCACTGGAACTGTATGTTTGGTTGCTTCTTCTTACCTTAGTTTCTTTTTGGGATGAGAGAATTCATCTCCCTGTGTTTGGGGATCCCCACTCTGTATTATGTTGAAGTCTAAGTTGACTATCTCAGGGAGCCTCTGTAGCCAGTTGTTATTTATCCACCATCTTTGCTCCTCCCAGTCTCCCTTCTGAAATCTGAGTGTAAACCTCCCTGATCCCACAACTCTTGCATTCTGCATTCTCATAAAGCCAGCACCACATAGACAGTGTCAGATTCTGCTGCTAGGTCTAGCAGTAGCCAGGGGCCCTTGAAAAACACCCATAGAGCCTTCTAAGTGCCTGGATGACTGAGCAGTGTGAACTGAACACTGGGGAACACATTCCCTAGCTGTCCCTTCTCCAGCAGAGTACCCTGAGGCTTTCTCCTCGAAGCAATGTCTACCATTTTTTCGGGGTTATAGGTTATGTCTTACTATTTCTCCATGTGTCCTCAAGCCATTTTTTCTATTGTTTTTGTTCAAAGTACTTGGCTTCTTCTTAATGCTTATATTCTCAGTAACTAAGCAGTCTTCTGCTCCATCTTTGCAGGTGCTTTATTTCTGGAAAAACTGAAAACCTTTTAAATGGAACTTTTGCTCTTGATTTTCAGTATAAACCTGGCTAAAATCCCTCAATAATATCCACACTTCAGACTGTAGGGTGGACTGCTTTTACAGTTTCTCTGCCTGATTAATTACTCTGATGCTCTTAATCTCAACCTCCCACAAACTATCAGGCATGAGCAAAATTCGGACAAAATTTCTGCCAGAGAATAACACACATGACCTGGAGTCCAACTACCAATGGAGTCCTTGTCCCCAGCAGGAACTTCCTAAGCCTGGTATTTATCATTTGCCTTTCCACGAGCATTGTGATCCTCTGAGCTACACCTAGAATTTTCTATGGAGCTCAGTTTACAGCAGCCCTGGGTTTCTCTGGTTGGCAACACAGAAGCCTTTCAAAACTCCTCTCACAAACCATTCTAAAGGTGTCTGGTCAGTAGGAGCTCAGCACTGACCATATTTTTCTGGTACCAAAACATATCTTAGTTCCTTTCCTTGTTGGTGAGCTACAGTAGCTGATACCCACATCTTGAAGGAGGAGAAGTTCATTTTGGCTGACATTTTGTAGCCAAAATGATAGTCTGACAGTGTGTAGTGCATAGTTGACTGTCTCCAAGGCAAGATGGTATGGCACAGGGACAGGCAGAGGAAAGTTGCTTATGGCATGGTTGATAGGAAGTAGAGAGGGCAAAGGGAGGAGTCAGAGAGGCACAGAAGCCCTTCCAGGCCAGGCCCCCAAAGACCAACCTCTTCTGAGCAGGATTCATTTCTTCAGAGCAAGTCAGCTAGATAGCCTCTTAGTCCCAAGTCCCTTTTTATTCTTATATTTTGAGGCAGAGTCTCTCTAAATGGATAAATTGTCCAGACTGAGCTAGAACTTGGTATCTTCCTGATTCAGTCTCCCAGAGAGCTAGAATTATAGGTATTTTCTACCCCCTGACAAAAAGTATTATTTTTCATATAGCCATTAATAATCCAAAATGGAAAACCTCCACTCAAAGCATGGACTCAATGTATGAAGACTGATGAACACAGGCACAGAAAGCAGGACAGGCTGGTCTCCATCTATTCTGCCTTTCTGGTATGGCTACATAGGTTCTTCCGTTCTGTATAAGGAAAGCTCACTTGTTTTGTTTTGTTTTGCTTTTACAAAATACAGGTGATTCAGAAAAATATTATTTAATTATATTACAGATGCAGTTTAATTAATTTCAATATTGGACCAGAGCCTATCAGTTCAGGCAAAGCTTGAGCTCACTGATGTGTTCACCAGAATTGCATAACATCCATGCATTTACACACATGCCAAACAGCTCTCTAGCAAACAAAACAGACACAACTCCCTAGTGGAGGGAGACCTGTCACATCCTAGCAGCAGAATGGACTCACTCACTGGAGGAATCTCTTCTTCACTGTGTCTTCATCAGTCCTCTTCGCAGGAAGGGCACAGGAAGCTGGTCAGCAGGCAGTCTGTGCTTGCTGCATGAATCCCAAGAGAAGAACATCCTATAGGAGGACAATGCAGGCCAGAGAGCCTGATGGACACGTCCGTCCAGCACAGGCCACTTCTCACTAAGAGGCGTTCTTGCCTCTCTCCCTTTCTCTCTCTAGTTGGCATGATCAGCCTGCGTAGAATCCAGCGCACACAGAAAGGACAAGTCACACCTGCAGACCCCTGAACTGGTCTCACGGTAGCAAAGAACTGGATTCTCACAGGGCATCTCACAAGTGTGGCCGAGGAGGTCATAGGACTCATCCCCAGGTGAGGTTACCCGAACCTGAGATGGTTACAGAGGACATCGGGGGTGAGGAGCAAGGGAGAACCATAACGGTTGGAGTGGACAGGTCAGAGAAGGCAAGAAATGAGAGCCAGTTTGCAGGCAGGGGCTGGGTGGGGAACTTTCTGTTCCACTCAGCTCAGGAAGAGCCTGGGTGATGAAACCAGGAGGTTCATTTCAGAGGGCACCAAGGAGGAGACGAGGACACACCTTTTTCAATCCCCACACCTTCCTTTGTGCCCTGGAAGACAAAAGGTCTGGAATGTTTTCACATATCCTATTCTCTTAACAGGCAGGAATGCCAAGAGTAAAGCTTAGGAAACTGATATTGGACGCAAGGAAGATCCCTAAAAACCCCTCTCTGTGTTAGTCAGGTTTTCTGTTGTTGGGACAAAATAACTGACTTACACAACTTAAAGGAGAAAAGGTTTACTTGGCTCACAGTTCCGAAGAGTTCACTACACAATTGGTGGCTCCAAGGCAGAGGCATCCTGGCAGAAGGAGTGAGAGGAGGAAACTCAACTCAACTCACGGCAGCCAAGAAGCAAGAAGGTAAAAGCCAGGGAGACACACGGAAACAGAGACAGAATTTGCCCAGTGAGCTACTTTCAATCCTCGGAGCCCCACCTCCTGATGACCATCCACTGTGAATGAGGCAATGAATTCATCCATACATGAGGTCAGTGCCCTCCGGACCCAATCACCTCTCCAGGTGCCACTTCTGAGCTTTGCAGCCCTGAGGATCAAGCCCTTGATGCACGAGTCATTGGGGGCCATTGGAAAGGAGAGAAGCCCTTCCGGGCCACGCCCCAGTGACTAGGCTCTTCTCACCAGGTCTGACATCTTAAAAGTAAGTCACCTACAAAGCCCCAGTGGCCATTTTTAAACCATAAACTCCCCTTTTTAAAAATGGCGGTGCCTTTTTAGGAGGAAACAATGATGTTCTTTTGGTTTTGGTTTTAGTTTTGGTTTTGGTTTTGGGCAGAGATAAGATCTTTGTCTGTGACCCAGGCTGGGCTCAAACTCCTGTGCTCAGGTGAGCCTCATGCTTCAGCCTCCCAAATGCGGTTTTTGAGTCTCACATCCCATACTTCAGAAAAAGCCTCTAAAACAAAAACCGCATAGAACAAACGTGCAGGTGGTGGGGCCCGGGCAGCACAGAGGCACGTAGAGTACGTTCCATGCCGCAACTTCTGCACCTTCCCCCTGGGTCGGGGGCAGCCACACAGCAGCAGATGTCAGAGGGCAGCACAGAGTAGAAACACTGCTGTGTCAGACACAGACAGAATGTGACCCAGTGTAAGGGACAAACTGCCACTCCATGGTGTCATTAAAATTTCTGACCTGCTACCACTCTGTCTGCCACTGTGGCTAACGACCACTTTGGTTGGGCAGAAGTTCCCTCTTTGTCACTTCAAATGCTTCCAAGAGCCCTCAGTAAGGGCGGTGTGGCCCACACAGGAGTAAGAGCAGTGTGGCCCACACAGGAGACACACACACGCACACACACACATGCACGCCTATGTGCACAGATCCACTTGTACTTGGCCAGAACCTTTATCAGTGGAAATAAATCAGCATCTCCACTTATCTCCAGCTAATTTAAGTTACATAATTGTTGTACACTAACAGAAACCTTTAAAATTAGCTTTCTTCCCTGCCCAACACCTTTAGTACTAGGGACTGAATTAACCCAAGGACTTCACATGGAACCCTTTTTTATTTTTTATTTTGAGACAGTATCTTGCTAGGTCACCAAGCTTCCCAGGCTGGGTTTAAACTGGCAACC
Source organism: Cavia porcellus (assembly GCF_034190915.1). Taxonomy (NCBI): domain Eukaryota; kingdom Metazoa; phylum Chordata; class Mammalia; order Rodentia; family Caviidae; genus Cavia; species Cavia porcellus. The sequence continues at coordinate 4,489,132 of NW_026947503.1, forward strand.
ATCCGGCTTCAGACTCCAAAAGTACCAAGGTTGTCGGACTTTGCCACCACACATGGCCTTCAATTTTATTTATGACTCTGACACTGTTTTTTAGCTTATGCTGATTCAGGCACTTTGAGTACCAGCTTGTGTAAAGATTATAAGGAAATAATCATTGCCAATGATCCTTCTAGATATTTCCACATAAGCGCACATGTACACATACACACACATGCACACACATGTGGTGTCCTAGCAGGTACTATTGTCATGCAGGAAGATAGTTATACTTGAGAAGAATTTATAATTAATAAATACAGTTAGGATTGTGCCTGAGACATAGTAAGTACCTGATAGACACTAGTTACTGTTATTTATCATTGTTATCACTCTTCATAGTCTGGTTTTCATTAATTCTGTAATGATTAGATGATAAATTGCTACTCTTACCCTAATCTTGACCCATGTTTGTATCTGTTCATTCCTGTAATAGTACACAACCATTTGAGGTGGCCACCATTCTACTGAAGTCCTCCCTACACTTTGGGGTGCCAAGTCACTTCCTAATTAAAACCTGTAGTGACAGCTTTGTCCACGGATGTGCCCACCGTGCTGCCGAAGGTGCTGGAAGCCGGATTTTGAAATGCTCCCCTCCTGCCAGTGAGGGCCTTCCCGTGGGCGTGACAATCAGCGGTCCCTGTGCCCACGACTTTGGGAAATTAAGTGATTAGCAGAAGGTGGTCTGCAGCCATGGCGGGCAGATGAGGAGGGTGGGTCAGTGTGTGCACCAGTGAAGTGGGGGGTTCAGAGGGGGAGGGATGACGGGAGGAACTGAGTCCTGCTTTGTAAGTGGAACTGCTGTATACATGGTACTCCAGAGCCCAGATGACCACACCCAGTCCACGGGCCACTGCTGACCCAGAACTGGTACTTTTCTTTTTTTTTTGTTCATTTGTTTGGTACTAGGGATTGAACCTAGTGTCTCCACACTAAGTTACATCCCCAACCCTTTATCATTTTTATTTTGAGAAAGAGTCTTGATAAGTTGATAAATTGCCCAGGCTGGACCTTGAAATTGCAGTCTTCCTGCCTCAGCCTCCCAGAATGGTGAGATTACAGAAGTGCACCACCACATTCAACTAGGAAGCTGAATTTCTGCCAATTCAACTACCACAAAGAACCGGGGAGAAGCGACTAGCCCAGCACCCTCCATCTCCTGCTGAAAACAGATTTAGCAGAGGACTCTGTGAGACACCTGTGCCCACCTGAGGCCTACTAGAAGCTAGCCATGGCCAGTCATGAAGATGGCCTCCATAGTAAACAAAGGATAAACGATGGCTGATTATGTAGGAAACAGATCTGGGTTACTTCTTGTCATTGGAAAATGAATTAAGTCAAATTTTTGTGGAAGGATTTTTTTATGAGGGGAGACTGAGGGTTAGAGGCTGTGATGGTTGACATACTGTTAACTTGAAAAGCTTAGAGGTTTAAGTAAGGACTCAGCAGAAGGCCAGGGTGCTCACTTTGTAAACATCCTTATCCTGTGCAAGAGGAGGGTAGAGAGACTTTGTGAGTGCTACACTCACCCTAGTGGGTGGCAGCCTGCTTACAATGTGGGGAGGAAAGGAGGCTTTTCTCACCCTCTTTTTTGCTCTCGCTGCTTTTTCTCCCTTTTGCTGCATTGAAATGTTGGCCTGTGCCACGCCACCCTGCTTTGGAGTCAGCTGATCAAGGACTGAAACCTCCACAAACTATGAGCTAAATGAACCTTTCCTTCCTTCATTATGGGTGCCAAATATTTTGTCCCAGCACTGAGAGAAAAGTAACTAAGACAGAGGCAAGTGGGCAGTGCCTGGGTCATACTTTCTAGTCACTAAGCCACAATACACAGCACTCACTACTCTGAGGAGGAGAGGTTTACTTTGGCTCACAGTTTGCAGAGGATTCAGTCCGTGTCAGCTGGCCCCAAGCCAGCTCTGCATGGCAGAGAACAAACAAGTGCCCTGCACTCCAGTGGGAAACAGAGAGATGAAAGGAGGCTGAAGAGTGATTGACCCTCCCAGGCCACACCCCCAGGAACCACCAACCAGGCTTCACCTCTCAAATCACATTTAGCTACGAACCAATCCACTGCTGAGTATCACACATGATCCAGTCACCTTCCCAAAGCCCCTACTATGAGTGCGTGAGGCTTTGGGTGGACATCACAATGCAAATCACAGCAGTGTGCTAGGATCCATGGTTTCTTTTTCAGAGGTGGTGGAAATGCTCTAAAATAGATTGTCGTGATGTTGAAAAACTCTGAATATACTAATTACCATTGAATTGTGCACTTTAAATGGGTGAATTATATGGTGTATGAATTATAGTTCAACAACATTGTTATGAAAATAGAATAGAAGAATGCCAGGTATTCTCCCTGACCACCCACCTATGACAGGATTGCATGCAAGAGAGAGAAGCTGGGATTTTACTTATCACACAGCCTTCTTAGCCATACAATCTTTGTAAAATCCACATTCCCCTCCCGCTAAGATAACTGTATCAGTCAAGGTTTACTAGAAAAAAAGATATAACACAAGATGTACAAATGTATAAGAAATTGCAATATTGGCTTACAATGGTCAACCAGAGTCAGATGAGGGAGCCTGCAGAGGGTGTCCACATGCCGGAGCCTGAAGGGTCCAGCCCAAGGTCTGGAGCTCACTGCAGTGTCCTGCGCAATTCCGTATCAGGAGGCCGATGGGTCTACAACAGAGCACGGAAGAGTTTACCACTGAAGCCTGAAGGATCCCAGGCAGAAGCTGAACAGTCTGTGCCAGAAGCCAGGAGACAATGTCAGCTCTAAGCTCCTCTGGTCATCAGCCCCTCTTCAAATGCCTTCTATTGTATGCAGACTACTCCCCTGGGGTGGATGTAGCACTCACACCATCCGTGCCCTACTCTTGCACAGGTTAAGGATGTTACACATGATAGGGACCCTCTTGAATCACTTAATTAAAGTTCTGACCTCCTCAGAGTGACACAAGGCACAATATCATGGAGCAGTAACTGCTTGTCATCTGCACTCTAGGATGGAGAGCTGTGTGTCACTTAGTGAAGCTTCTAGACTTCCCAGTTGACACAGTGTATCAACCATAGCACTGATCCTCCACATCCAACTGAGTAATTCTGGTGAAGGCATCAAGAAGGAACCATCATGAATGGTCCAAGAAGAGGGTATGTGGGCTGGTGGCCCATCAGGGGCCTCCCCAGGATCTCTCAAACTGATGCAACAGGGAAGATGCTCTTCTTCTTGGATTATAAACCAGGGACCCACAGATTTGGAGCTGCAGACAGTGCGCTGCCCAGCAAAAGCAAATCCCCTGCTGCCTGTCCAGGTCCAGGCCACCGTTCCCCACACTAAGTAGCTTTTCGCCTAAGCTGGTGTGACGGGAGCTCCTGTCACGTGCAATCAAAAGGCCCTGCGGGATGCAGCACTTACAGGACTTTATCAAAGCCTCTATAAAATACTGCGTTTCATGGTCTCATTTCTCTTTCGTTTCTGGGCGCAACACTTTTATTACACCAAATTATCATTTAACTTACTAACAACTTTCAGCAATTATTATAATACATTTTATAATATTGTAGTTCAAACTAAAATGAAGTTTTGAAAGACACTGACAGTTAACACAAACAGGACAAGGAGCCAGATGGAAAGAGCTGAAGCAGGAAATGGGTGGACATGTCAGACCAAGGGCTCTCCCCACGGGTGACAGGAGAGAAGGAGGAGAGAAAGGGTAACAAAGGCAAGGACAGGAGACTAGAAATGGGAGTGCTAGGGAGTGATGACGTCAGACAGGCAAAAAATGTAAAAATAAATTAAATATTGGGCATATCCTCATCCTCTCAAGACAATGTTCAGAGAATCAAAAGGGAGAATAAGAAAACCCACACCTAGATTACTGCAGTGAAATTCAAGACCATAAATACAAAGAAAATATTCTAAAAGCTTCCAGAAGTAAACAGCATCTCACCTAGAAAGGAGGAGGACTCAGATTCCTCTTCAACTTCTCAACAGAAACAGTGAATGCAAGAAACAATGGAACAATGTTTTTCAATAAGTAAAAGAAAATATGTTTGAACCTAGAATAATCCTATCTCTAGACAACTGCCCTTCAAATTGGAAAACATAAAGCCAGGTATAGTGGTACATACCTACTACCCCAGCTACCCGGGAGGTTGAGGCAGGAAGATCCTTGGATCCAGGAGTTCGAGACCTGTGAGATCCGCCTCAAACAACAACAATAAAATTGAAGGTATAGTAGAAAGAATGTGGGGACACAGTTTTCAGGTAGTTTGCCATCAAAAGATCTACTTTTTGTAAAACATATTGGAGGAAAGATCTAAAGTTAAGAGAAACAAATTGCTATTGTGAATTATTAAGACTGTGAATTAAGAGGAACTAAGTATTTGATCAACGTGTACTATTTGAGATAACCCAGAATTTAAACTTTGCCCAACATCCGCATCAAAGAGGGCAGAAGAAGTAGGTCCCTGAAGACAGGAGGGTACTTTTCTTGGTAAGATAAAAATATAGATATTGGTAAATTTAAAGGTCAGTAAGAAAGAAAACATTAGAATAGATTCTAAAATAAAAGAATCAAAAATTAAAATGTACAATGTCTATAGTATCACAAAAGAATACTTGACCTATAAAATAGAAACCAGGAACAAAGAAAGAGAAGTTCAGTGTATCAAAAGTATCAGATACCAGAAATAAGGTCCTTTACGTGAGTATATGTGCCATTCATTACCTTCACCTACTCCGTAGCAAGTGCTTTTTCCTGGGTTTGAGAACAGAATGTTTAAAAATACACAACAATAAAGAAAAAAGTATCTTAAAATACAAGGATTATAAATTTATGGTCAGCAACTATGAAATAAAGAAAATTGGCAGAGTGATCTTAAGATCTGATAAATGAGAACGTAAGTCTAAAGCGACCAGAAGGGCCAGGAAATGACGTTGCACCCTGGTGGAGAAGTGGGAGCCGTGCACCTCTGGAACATGGGTCACGCCCTCGGTGTGTGGAGCCGCGGTGACCACACTGCTGGGGAGGCAGGGAAATGGGCCGCTGTGGCGGGGGATACTAGCACATCCTTCTTAAAGACGGATGAAACAAGAAGACAAAACCATAGATATCCCAGATGAAAAAAATATGACCGATAAGCTTGAGCTATAAAGAACATTGTGCTCAACTGAGAGAGCACACATGTTTAAATCCACATGTATAAATTTGCACACATAGACCAGCTATTCAGCTAAAAATGGATCAGTTACATACAGACTAAGTACTCTAGCATCGTGACAAAGGTAGAAATTACCAACACAGTGGTGGCTTTTAAAAAGGCCCTTTGCTTGGAAACTAAAAAAAATACTACTAAATAATCCTAAAGTTAAAAATAATTTGATGTTTAAAATTACATGGTCATGAAATCACCACACAGCAAAAACAATATGAGACATAGTAAAAGCATTACTTAGGAGGGAAGCATATAGAATTTCTAGCCTTGAATACGTTTAGGATGAAATGAAATTTAAAAAGCGGCAACAAAACTGAAGCAAAAAACAAAACAATGAAAATAAAGCTTAATTCAGTGAAACAGAAGACAAAAATACTAAAGAAAGTAAAAAAGACAAAAACTGGGTATGAAAACAACTCAGTTAACAACCTCTCTGGCCAGCAGTGAGACTTGGGAGCAAATGGGGGATTGCAGAAATGCAACATCTTTTTAAAAGATGGTTTTGAACAGTATTTGCCAATAAATATGCCGGGTGAGTATGAAAGAAAAATGCAAAATTTAACACAGGAAAGAGCAAGAAAAATAAACAAAGCAACAGGTATAAGATACCGCTTATGACCTCCCCTTCCAAGGCAAGAGGGCTTGGCGACTTTTCACTGTCAGGCTTTTATGGGAGACAATTTGCACACTATAAAGTGCACATATTTAAAGTGTATCACTCAATGCCTTTATAGTGCTGTGCAACCAGGGCCGTAGTCTAATCTTAGAACATTTTCACCACCCCAAAAGAAACTAAAAAACCACTTCTCATTTCTCTCCCCAAAACATACCCCACCTCTACCTCCAGCTGCAGGAATCCTGAGTCTGTGTTTGTCTTTGTAGATTTGTTTATTATAGACACATTATAAAGAAGATATATCATATGTGGGTTTTTTGTGACTAGCTTCCTCCAGTTGTTTTTAAGATGGATCTATATGTCTATATTTCTTTTTATTGCCAAATAGTATTCTATAAAGTAGATACATTACATTTCATTTTCCCATTCATTAGTTAATGGATGCTTGGGTTATTTTCACTTTCTGACTATTACAAATTATGAAGCTATGAACATTTATATACAAAATTTTATGTGAGCATATGTTTTTATTTCTCTTGAATAAGTAACTAAGATTACAACTGATGGATTGTCTTAGTTACTTTTCTCTCATTGCTGAGAGAAATACTCAAGCACAAATTTAAAGGGGGAAAGGTTTATTTAGCTCACAGTTTGTAGAGGTTTCAGGTCATAGCCAGCTGGCTCCAAAGGCAGGGTGGTGCATGGCAGGGGGCATCACAGAGGAAAACAGCTCATGGTGGGCAAAGGCAGGATGGGAGCAAAGCAGTGAAGAAGTGAGGAAAGAAGCAGTAAGTAACCACAAAAGCCCTCCGTCTGAGGCTGGGGATTTAGCTCAGTGGCATAAGCACCTGCCTTGCAAGCAGGCGGTCGTGAGTTTGATCCCCGGTGCCGAATGAAAAAAAAAAAAGCCCTCTGTCTGTCTCCTATGTTATTCCCAGTCTACACGCCTTTCGTGTGGGCAGCACTCACACCTGGGACGGGCCTTTCCGTTGTCCACACTGAGACCTATGTCAGACCAATCAGTGGGCCAGCTTAGTGACCACACACCCTTAACTCCAGCTTCCCACACTCTGGGTCCACCACCTCTGAAAAAGCCCCACCTAGGATCACATGAGGCTCTGTGGGGGACATGCAGACACATGCCGTAGTGGGGATCACGTAATAACCCTGTGTTTAATGTTTTCAGAAACTGCAGAGTTGTCAAGGTGGTTGCTAGTTTCCAACGTCAGTGCTACGTACATACAGAAAAGTTGTGATTATGTCAAAAAGCCAACAGTGCAAAAAGATGGTATTTGAAGAAAGTCAATATTCATTTATGAGTTACAAATAAAATATCTTTCAGAAACTTAGATAAGGGAAGGAAAGATCCTGAACTTAGCAAAAGTATATCTTTGAGTTTAGGAAAAATCAATGATCCTACTATCATGCCTACATTTTACCGTATTTATAGCCCTCATCTACTATAAAGAAAGGGGGGGAAAGTGGGAGGGAAGAGATAAGGCCTCATTGCATTTGATCTCATTGGTTATCTAAAAGTCAAATATGAGCCTGGTGTGGCTGTGCATGCCTGGACGCCAGTGCCCTGAGAGGCAGACGAGCAGAGCTGCAAGTTCGTGTTTAATGAAATTTAAAATTGTTTAAAGGGAAGAGGATAGTTCAGCACAAAGACCCTAGGTTCTACCTCCAGTACCACAAAATAATACTAAATGTCAAATACATATTAGAACGAGCTAGGTTTAATTATGTTGTTAAATATGACAATTCTATAAAAAAACAGCATTTTTCTATACCTGCGATATCCTAGTAGAAATTAAAATTTTAAGAACAAAATTTATAAGGAGGGCAACAACTTAAAGTAAGACAGTACAGCATTGTTTCCAGATCTTGGTTTCTAAACGCATTCTCCAAAAGGAAAGCCAGGCACCTTGGAGAAGGGCTGCTTCCGGGGCTGTGCATGGACAGAAAGGGTGCGCTGGCGTCCTCTGCAGGGTCGGACAGTGGAGAAGGGCTCAGAACTCCACGAGAGCGCACCAACCCAAACAGGAGCTATCTGCACGACTGGATCCGGAACACGCTGGGCAGCACAATAAATAATGGCTGTAATGGATTCTTTCTCATGCAATTAAATTAATGTTCACTCATTCATGCTGACATAAAATGTAATTGAATAAAGAAATCAATGGGGAATGTACAACTCTTCCTTATAGTAGAATCTCAATTAATAAATGTGGAAGGAATGATGGATATGTAAAGTCTCTATTTGGCAAACACTACTGTAAAATGTATTGAAGGCGAGGAATTAATGGATCCTAAAATTGATGGACAAAAGTATGATGAGAAGTAGTATTTTGTGTGCGTGTGATGCTAGGATTGACCCGAGTCTTGTACATGCCAGGCAAGAGCTCTACCACTGAGCCACGTCCCCAGCCCAGAGGAAGTATATTTACAAAGATTCAAATGCATCTCTCTACAATATGCTTACTAATTAAAAAGGGGAAAATAACACATTAACTCTCGGATGGGCAGGCACTATTCTAGTCTACAATTCAGAGTTATTGAAAGATATCAAAATGATGTATAGATCCCTTCATATGATATGAGTGTGTCACAGCAGGATGTACGCCTAGGCTTTCCAGATTAGTCAGATAACAATGTGGAATATCCAGCTTGATATGGATTTAAGACAGGTGCATATATGCTCCAAAAATATTTGGGTGTTGTGTACTTTATCTGTCCACCATGGTTATAGAGTACTCTTGCCACAAATGTACAACCTGAACTTAATCAAGAAGGAACATTAGACAACCTTCCTCCTGCAAAAAGGCAGTCTACAAAATAATAGTTTTTCCTTCTTCAGTTACTTCTGGAAGCAGTTAAATCAATGCAAAGAAACACTGAGAATGTACCCCAGATTGCTGGTGACTTGGAGGGCACAGCAATAAGTGCCAAGGTGCTGCTGGGTTGGGCCTTGGCCCACGGAGAAGTCACAAGTGGTAGATTTACGTGAAACTTGCAGAATGCTGTTAATTACTAGGTACAATGAATCCATGTTCATGAGCTGCTTCAATTCCTGTGCTGTTCATGAAATAACAACTCTCAGGGAAGGGAGTACGGGAGCATTTTTATTGTATTTTTGCAGCTTTTTCATAAGATTGGAAATGATTTCAAAATGAAGAGTTAAAAAGTAAAGTGAGTAAGCAATGACACTCCATTTTGTGTAGAATAACAATATTTTAGATGCTTTCAATTAGCTGCAAATTTATATATAAATCCTGTGTATATTAGTGAATCTAAATTCAAGCTGAATTCTCTTAAGAAACCTATGAAACAGTAAGTCAAAATGAAAGAAATATTCTTTGCTGAATATTAAGACAAAATCCCAAGTCTACCTTGAACGTGTTTGTTTGCTAGTTTGGGTGCACAGGATTGAGGACTTTGCACTGAACTATGTCCTTAGCTCTTTTCACCTTGTTAATTTTTTGAGACAGTCTTGCCAAATCACCCCGTCAGGGCTGGAACTTTCAATCTTACTGCTTCAGCCTCCCAGATAACCGGTATTACAGGCAGATCCCTGTTTTTATTAATATGAAAACAAGTCAAATGGTGGGAAAACCATTCTGATGTGTGTCCAGTGATCCTGAACCCACTGAGTCCTTCTGCACGCACACTTGGCCGAGCTACCCCGAAAAGCAGCTGAGCAGCCCCGAGACAGAGGGGCCCTGTTAATCAGGACTCACCAACTTGCTTGAGAAGACTGCTCACAAGTCCCCAGAGGAAGGACAGTAGCAATGTGGGATCCAGCCTGGAAGAAGGGAGAGGCTATTCTGCTAAGGACGGGGTTTTGGGGCACCCCAGTAGGAGGCAGGCACACTGACATAAGTACGTCGTCAGAATGAGCGGACCCCAGGTGCATGATCCTGATGAAACAAAATAAGCAGAGCAAAACACCTAGCACAATACCATTTACACTTATTTAAAAAACCACAAAACAAGATGATAATATCTGTCTCAAGAAGACAGATAAATCAAAAAGTACACATTAAATGCAATACTGTGACTGCCAGGAGTGGGGAGGGCTTAGGAATAAAGTGAGGGTAAAGGAGGATAAAGAACTGATGACATGCAGAAGAAGCCCTGCCTGCCTGGAGGAGGATGGAAAGATGTGACCTGAAGAGGACCACCGAATGAACTCCACGCGGAGAGGGAAGAGAAAACCAGGAAGGGACCAGGTACCAAACAAGGGCGCAAGTTGTATGACTTCAGGTCATGCGTCTCTCTGGGAAGCTTTAACACTGGGAGCAGGACTTGCTTTGCTCTCACACACAAATGCCCATTAAAATAAAAGCTTAAGAAAAGATGCTCTGTAGTACCTAGAATCCTCCCCCAGGAGGTTCTATTGTCTCTTGAAAAACCTCAAAGGATTTGTTCTCTTGGTTACCACATCCTGTTCACCCAAGAGATCTGACGGCGGATTCGAGGCTGCCGGCTGCCACTAACTCACATGCACTGCATTTTCTGTCCCATGCACCTAGCTTCTCATAAATGTACAATTTATGCGACACTCTGCTTGATTACTGCATCTTCGTGGAATTCTCCTTCACCAGCTATTGAAATCTCATGTGCATAATTAATAGGGGTTGCAAATTTTTGCATCAGTTTCTATCAGTGTGTACAGAAGGATGAGGCAAAGCATTGCAGGGAGAGGGTGGGACCACGCTCTTTGAGAAACAGCACTCTGAAAAGAGGCCACGCAGGAGACCACCACAAACTGTCGGAGAAATTTCCAGGTAGCGGCAAGGATGCATGTCTTAGCCCCGAGAGGAGGGCTCTGAGCGAATCACCCAAGGAGACTGCAAGGTCCTTTCCTGGGAGATCTTTAAGATGGTGGTGGAGACAGAGGAAGAAAATGATGCCAGTACTCTTGTTTTCCAAAGCTCCTCTTGCTGTGCGGGCAGCGCTGGGCCGTACATGCTATGTGAATTCATGTAGAGGATGAAAGCTGTAAAAATACAACAGAATTATTTTTAATAATTTAAATTCCCTTTATGTCCTGTGCTTTTTTACATTAACATCATGTAGAATTTGCTGAGGTATGTTTTCCTATGCTATAGAATTCAGGCCAATCTGCACATGTTGAGATTAATTGCATAGTTATAAGAACCATACTTGAGACTCAAGTACGGAGAGATGAAATAAAACAAAATTGTACACCACCCAGTCTCCTGGTTTTTGCAGCAGCCTCCTAGTTATTTATTTCCAGTGAACCTTTAGTTTCCTCCCCTGGTCCATTGTTAGCAATGGTGACAGCACAGAAAACCCCTAACACAAATTTTACCAGAAAGGGTGGGGGGGGGGGCTACAAAAGTAAAAGAATAGATTTGTAATCAAAGCCTTAAAAACAATAAGCACAAAAATGCAGTTCCAATCCTGAACAGCGACCCTGCCGCTTCACAGGAGCTGGCCTCTTCCTGAACCTTCCTGCTGCCGTCTCACCCTGAAACCCAATTAATCATGACAATTAAGGGAATAAATGCAGAGGTGTGCATGTACTTACTCTGTTCCCCCCGCCACCACCCCAGGAAGAAAAGCAAAGGTGTTGGGAGAGATGAGCCTAGGATGAGGAGGGGCCCCTGCTCATCCCCACCAGCCAGGCTGGGGAATCAGAGCCCTCCGTACCTGGATCTTGGCACATTTTAAACAAAAGAAAAACATGCTCTCCCCGTGAGCAGTTCTCTTTCCCGGGAAGATATTAAGGGGCGGGAGAAGCATGACCTCAGCTCGGCTCCCATTTGCTCAGAGATCTGGACTCCTGAGCGGCTTGGCCACTCTTCTCTACATTAGAATTGTGTCTGACCTCGGGCTCAGACTGGCCACCCATTCAGGGCAGCAGGGGTCCTGGGGCCAGGCCTTTCGCCTTCATGGGGACCACAGAGAGACCCTTAATGAAATATGACAAGCAGCACTGTTTTAATCCCTCCTTTGAGCTGGGTGCAGAATAAAAAGCAAGACGCACTCTGATTTCCTCACCAGCCCAGGAAGTGGCTACATGATTTTGACTTACGCCTTGTGTTTACCGTGTCCTGCAATTTGCTAGATAGGAAAAGCCCATCGACCCGATGCTGCAAAATAAGAACAGAGTGCATGTGAGCTGAACCCTCTGCCCCGGCTGCAGAAGTAGTCCTGACGGTTGCAGGGGCCGGGTGTGCAGAGAGGCTGTGCTGTGCAGGCCAGCACAGCTGCTGGACCCGTCCTCGCGGTGTGAGCCTTCTACTGCTTCTCTGCAGGAACCGGGACACACCTTCCCTTATTTCTAATCACAGTCCCCTTTTAACTCTGAAGTTGTCATAACACTATCTTATTTTTTTCCTTCTTAAAACTGCTTTCTTCAGTCACTTAACTATTCCAAAACATTACCCCAGGACCATTTCCCTAGATACTTAAATAGCCTGATTCATCACTTGCTCCTGCACACACCCCCACTGACACACACACACAAATACAATACATGCACACACAGCTGTGCACACATGCATGTATACATAGATACCTACACACAGAGACACCCATGTACACACACCCCTGCACTTCCATCAAAGTCGTGGCAGGAGTTGGGGTGGATTTGTAGAACCACACTGTTCTGTTTGCTGCTCTTCAAAATTTATTTAGTGATCTGTACGCAAATCATTCCTGGGCAGGTTTTTTGTTTTGTTCTGTTTCTTTTAGTTCAGGCGAGCCTTGAATTCACTATGTATTCCAGGCTGGCCTCGAACTCACAGCAATCCTCCTGCATAAGTGGAAAAGCAAGTGATCGTCCCTGGCCATGGGCAGGGATTCCTTAGGTCCAGGTTTATCATTAAAGGCCCTATGAAAAGCTGGGGACATTTGCTATCCCTGCCAAGTTCCAGAGCTCCTTCTCCTCCTGCTATGTTTACTGCTGTCCTGAAGTCCTTCCTGACTTCTTTCTACTAGTCAGACCTTGCACAGGGAGCACCAGGAGGGCAGTGAGCTGATGAACCAATTCACACCCAGCTGCTAATGGGCAGCAGTGGCTTGAGAGGCTGCCCTGCTCACCCAGCAGGGTGCTCCATTTCAAGAGTGTATGCCAGATAGAAGGCCTCTTTCATCCGAATGTTTAGCAACATCATTCCACAGATTGGTGGCAGAGTCAGCACTCCATTCCTGTACATAGGTCCACCATGCCCAGTCACAAAGCAGGAAAAAGAATACATACATTCTTTCAGTCACTCAACAAGCATTTCATGAACCCCTCTGTGTAATAAGCATAGGGAATAGAAAGAAAAAAAAGATACCTACGCTTGCCCTAAAGATCCTCTCAATCAAAAGAATGAAACCAAGGGATATACTGGAAAAAATAAATATCAAATTCCTAAACCAATGAAGTCTGGCCGCCTGCTGTGTTTCTGTGATTTCCACAGACTCACCCCACGAGAAGCCAAATCCCTCACACTTGTTATTTAAACTGATGCTTTCATGAGCCTGGTTTGTCTGATTTGCCTTGAAGGATTCTCCAACCCATGAGATAGTATATTCACCAGTGTGGCCAATTGTATCACCATCACCCGTCACCATGGGAAACGGGCAATACCTGGCCACAGCTGTTTCCCTGCTCAAGATGTCTGCGACAGAAGGCCGAAGGCTCTGCGATGAAGGGCTGAAGAGTCTACGCTGGAAAGTATAGACTCTTCAGCTTTCCAGTGTAGACTCCTCGACCTTTCATCCCAGAGCCTTCGGCCTTCTGTCGCGGACCCCTCAGCCTGCTGGTGCGGACTTGCACAAGACACTAGGGTGAACTCCAGACCTTGGACTGAATCCTTCGGCCTCCAGTGCATAGACACCCTCTGCACGCTTCCTCATCGGACTCTGTGACTGATGATCGTAAGCCAATCTTGTTGTTTCTGTGTATCCCGAGTTAATCTGTTCTTTCTAGTAAAACCCTGACCAATACAGTGGGTGTGTCCATGAAGCTTTATGAACTGGGAAGACAGATTCCAGGGTCGGGCATTTAAAAATCATTCAAGAGAGCCAGGCCAAATCATTTGTAAAATATATATATCCTGATGTATAAAGAGGTGAGCAAAAGCATTAAGCAAATGTTTAATATTTCAAGAGCTAATATTTTGTGTAGGGCCTATTGACCCTGCAGTAGCACTGTGATTTCTCATCATCTTTTTATATGCAAATGCACAAACACTAGAGCTCCTACACAATCACGCCGCTCAATCTGCACATTGTCTGAGGGCAGCCGTATAGAATAGGGCTAAAGTACTAAAATGGAAATCAGAAAATACAAGTTCTAGACCGAGATGTGTAATTAACCTCTTTGAGACTCAATTTCCATATCTTAAAAATAATGTTAGATTAATGATTGCTTAGGTACCTTTCAGTTCTAAAATGCAGTGACATAGAGCAGGATTTGACTATTTAAAATTAGCTTGGGCACCAGTAATTACTGCAGCTTTGCTTCTATGACACCATATGAATCATGGGCATATCGTTCATCTGGGCCACAACCTCCAACTAAAACATGCATGACAAGAGCATTCAGTAAACCACATGGAATTGCTTACATTTGATCGTTTTAAACTTAGCGAATGGAATTTCATGTCATCCAATTATTGCTTCTTTTAAACCCATCTATGCTAACTCAAGATTTCCAGATATACGATGATTTTTTTAACTAAGTGAAAACGTACAATGACCCTGAGAATAATATATGTGCTATAATGTCTCACAACTTTACACCTTAAAAGTGAACATAAAGTTTCTCTCCCCATATTCTCTTTTTTTTTTATATTTTTTTTTTTGTCTTTTTCCTTTTTATCGGTACCGAGGATTGAACTCATGACTGCCAGCTTGCAAGGCAGGCGCTTATGCCACTGAGCTAAATCCCCAGCCCCTCCCCATATTCTCTTGCTACTATAAAAACTGTACCACCATTTGCTGGGTGCTTTGTCATTTAAAGTAGCTCCTCACACAATTCCTCACAGTACCTCCAACAAATGGGAAGCCACGACACTGCAGTGTGACAAAGAGGAAACTGAGGCCAGGGGTATTTAGTCATCTGCCAAAGATATGGGGTAGAGTGGGGATTCAAACTCAAACAACAGGAGTACAGAGGCCTCGTTCTCTCCCCTCCCGCCAGATGTCCAAAATGAATATCAACAATTAAGAAAGAGTCACACGCAGGCTTAATGATCACTGAACAAGTTGAAATTGAGGGGGCCCGCATACAAATGCAATGAATGCGCATTCACGCGAGAGCTGCTCACACTGGCCGGATTGTCTTCCTTGGGGTCTTGTGTCCTCGAGTCCACAGAGCTCATGCCAGTGTAGATTCAAGGGCTGGTCACCTCCTGGGAATTGAGGCTCCCCTGTGAAAGCAATGTTTCATAAGCCCCCCAAACTTCTGCTTAGAGACTGGCTCTGAGACCCTGAGGCAGGTCTCACCTACTACCTAATGGCTTCCTGAAAATCTGTCAGCAGCATGGTACCTTGTCACAGGGGTGGTACCTTTCCTTGAGAAGAATGTGTGATCATTTAGTGAAAAGCTACCTTTTAGGAATGCAGAGTTGATCACATCCTGTCCCAACATTTCAGAGAGGCAAAGGGAGGTGTGAGGAGATGGATCCTGGCAATGGTTGTCACGCATAAATTACTTCATATAATAAAGCTGTCTCACAGGTTTCAACAAATATCAAAGGACACCCCACTGAGCTACATCTCTGTTTCCTTCTCCTTGATTTAATTTTACAGCAGTGTCTCACTAAGTCACCAGATTGCCCAGCCTGGGCTCAAATTTACAATCCTCCTGCTTCGGCATCCCATGGTCCACCAGCTTAATGCTTTTTGAGTTATATATATATATATATATATATTTTTTATAGTAATGAAATCTAGATTCAGTTGAAAAAGACAAATACTGGATGATTCTACCTTGTATTACAGTCAGAGAGACAGAACCAACAGAATTGGAGTATATATTCTATGTATATATTCTCTCTTTTTCTCCCTGCCAACCATATATAGCATCTTTATGAGGTGTGGTTAAAAACAGTGAATGTTACTGCCTTGGGTCATCTCACGGAAAGGCAGGTTGATAAAAACATTACTGTGTGTCCTCTGGCTCTTCTCCAAAGCTAAAATGACCGGGAAAGGTAAATGTTTTGACTCAGTTAAGGACATCCGAACGGCTATGACAGCCCAGCGGAAGACACTCGTGAAGGGGATATTCCAGCACCGCTCCAGAAAGTGGCAACCACATAGAGTGTCTGGGTTCAAGCAACGGGAGAGGATTGTGAGGATTAACGGCAATGCATCTTTTACTATAATAAATTTTTTAAATTTAAATGCACATTGTATTTTTCAATCACACATTGTCATGCTAACCATGATATACTTGGATAAAATATTTAAAGCAGGCAGATTCACAGAAACAGAAAGTAGATTAAAGGTACCAGGGACTGAGCGAGCTAGAGAGACCTGCAGTGGATGGCTTTATATTTTACCACAATTTTAAGACAAGTAGGTAAATAAATAAATACATGTAAAAAATCATTCAAACATGCTGGCACTAACTTTTTCCCGAAACACATTTTCTGGTAGAAACACCCACATCTGTTTTGTTCGGCAGTGGAAAAAAGATCGTCCCAGAAACACTCAGTATCAGAGACGGTGGAACCTTTCCAAGGAGAAGCTTGCCTTTTTCTTTCAGTGACAAATGGGGAACCAGCCTTTTTGCCCCTTTTAAAAGTCTGGAAAATATGAAGTTTACCTACATTTTAAGTCGGCAGAGTGGTGCATGCTTGTAATCGCACTACTTAGGAGGCTAAGGCAGGGGCATTACTAAATTAAAGCCAGCCTGAGTAATTTAATAAGAATCTGCCTTGAAACAAAATAAAAAATACTTAGGAAAATGAGAGGAGGTGGTGCCTGGGACCCAGCTGAGCAGTGGAGTACCCTTGGCTTCAATACCCAGTACTAAAATTTAAAAATCCTTAGCTATTGCTTTTGGAATGATGTATGAATTTTAAAATTGTAGTAAGAATGTCAGAAAAGTATTTTCTACCAAAAATAAAACAAAAGAAGGAAGATACAAAAAGAATGTATCACATTAAGCTCTAAGTCAAGGAACACTACAGATATTTAATGGTCAGTAAGGGTCTCTGACTTCAGTTACAGGCCGGAGTCAAGCCCTTCATGTCAACTCCAGTCTGAGTCTCACAGAGCAGAGGGTTTGCTGCCTTTGGCCAGCAAGGACCTTGGGTGGCTCAGGTGTGGTTCTAAGAGAAGCAGCCAGGAGCCACTCGCAAGGAGGACCCAGGTGTGTGTGTGTGTGTGTGTGTCTGTGTCTGTGTGTCTGTGTAAGTTCTAATTTGGCTACAAGACAAAGTCTGTTTTAAAAACAATTGTGGAGCCATTCCACACCCACCATCCCACAGCCCTCTGACCCTGGACCACCAGCAGGCAGGGACAGGCTGCTTCTGTGCCCACTGTTCCACCCTGAAGGATCCCCCTGCCACCTTCTGGGCCTAGTATTGCTGTTGATGTTCAGCTCCCACTCCTACCCCCAGAACCTTGGACTGAAGTGGATTAACTGTGTTGGCTTGATGGGAGATTCAGTAACCCCCCATCCAAACAGAGGACCTCAGCAGGCTCCAATCAGGTGAGTTTGCCCCTAAAATAGAGGTCTTCAGAGGGTAAATATGAGCAATAGTGAAGTCCCCTCCAGCTGCAGGACCCTGGCGAGCCTGACAAGAGTGTGGGTGACTACTTCCTCCACCCAGAGAGTGTCAGGAGTTCTCATGTCAGAGAATGTGAGGAGTATGCCAATAAGCACTCCCCAACCTGGAGAAAATTAAAAGGACTTATGAGACACCCAGTGACACAGTCAGGTGACCCCAGTAGGGTCCCAGCCAACACAAACAGTACAGACAGGGAGATCTGGTGATCTGGAATAACTTGAAGACATAGTACCCACAGAAACTAAGGGGTGACCTACATCAATACTCCTAAGCTAGTCAGCCCAGGAAGATACAGGACTCACCCAATAGGACCACAGGACAAATTCAGATGACTGGCCCTCCTCTTCATTGTGGAACTCAGCAATCAGACAAACATCAACCACACAGTAGGAGCCTAAGATACACACTACTGACGAGTGAGACGAGCGGGATTCAAAGACCAAATATTAGCCCAAAAGGTGAAAATGACAAAATAAAAAAGCAAAATGCAATATCAAATAGCTAATCCATTAGGAGCAAGTATAGGAGACATTGAAATAGAGAACTTTAAAAGTCATACATCAGAAATCTCTGAAAAGATAGGGAGTGAAATAAAGAAACAAATCCATGAGGCTATAGAGGAAATCAAATTGGAAATAGTTTCTTACATAAAGACAGAAATAACAACCTTAGTAAAGGAGTTGCTCAGCACAGCTACAGAAGAAATAGGTATAAAAAAAAAAAGTACAGGAGCATGGGAAACTCATTGAAACCTTTCATGAACAATATAGAAAATAAGCAGAGTCCATGAAACAAATTGAAAGAGTTATTCCAAGAATCAAAAATTCTATTGAAAGCTGGCAAAACCATTTAAATGAAGCTGAGGATAGAATTTTGGACCTTGAGGACAGGATTGCAGCCAGTGATCAAGAAAGGACAGAGCTTTAAAAATAACAAGGGAGCATGAAATGACAATTCAGAAGCTTCAAGATGATGCCAAGAGAAACAATGTAAGATTAATAGGCATCAGTGAAGATGCAGAGGTCAATTGGAATGACATCGGTAAACTATTCACTGAAACAGTAGCAGGAAATTTCCCAAACACGGGGAAAGAATCAGATACACAGATAAGTGAGGCATATAGAATGTCAACAGTCACAACAACATAAATCTACACCCAGACATATGACAATTAAAACATCAGACACACAGCATAAAAACAGAATACACAACTCACCTATCAAGGAAAGCCCATTAGAATCACAGCAGACTTTTCAGCAAAAACCTTCAAGTAAAGACAAGCTTGAAGTGAGGTATTTCAAGCCCTGAAAGAAAATAACTTTCAACCCAGGCTGATGTACCCAGAAAAACTTTCTTCCAAATTTAATGAAGAAACAAGATACTTCCATGACAATAACAGCTGAAGAAATTCATATCCATTGAACCAACCCTAGAAAGAGTGTTGAAAGGCATACTGCATAGAGATAAAATGACCACAATTCCCAGAACAACAACAGAAAGAAACCACCAGCAATTAAACAAGGGGGAAAATAGAAAACCAACAACAGGAACATAACATGACAAAGTTAAGCTGGGATATATCAGTTATATCCATCAGTGTAAATGACCTCAATTCGCCTATTAAAAGAAATAGATTGACAGAATGAATCAAGAAACAAGATCCCACAGTATGCTGTATACAAGAAACACATCTGACTCAAAACGAAACTCATAGATTAAAAGTCAAAGGATGCAAAATAATATTTCATGCAACAAGAACCCAGAAAAAAGCATGGGTAGCTATTCTGTTAAGAGAAAAATTGAACTTCAAACCTAAAATGATTAAAAGAGATAAAGAAGGTCACCATATACTTGTTAGTGGAAAAATTCAAGAGGAAGAACTAACAAGTATAAATATATATGCACCAAATACAGGAGCACCCAACTATATAAGACAAATACTAATGGACATGAAAAATCAAATACACAAGAACACAATTATAACAGGGGACCTTAACACCCCATTTTCACAAAGAGATAGATCAACTAGACAAAAAGTCAGCAAAGAGGGGCTGGGGACTTAGCTCAATGGCACAAGCACCTACCTAGCAAGTGCAAGATCCTGAGTTCAATACCCAGTACAAAAAAAAGTCAGCGAAGATATAACAGAACTCAGTCATACCTGTGAGCAAATAGACTTAGTAGTGATGTGCTTTACAGAGCATTCCACCCAACCACATCAATATATACATTCTTCTCAGCTGCATATGTAACATTCTCCAAAATAGACCATATATTAACCCATAAAACATTCTTAAGTAAATGTAAGCATTTCTTAAGTAAATGCAAAGCTATTGAAATTATCCTATGCATAATATCTGACTATAGTGCACTGAAATTGGAAATTAATGGCAAAAGAAATTGCAAAAGCTGCATAAATACATGGAAATTAAATAACGACTTTCTGAACAATCAGTGGGTTACAGATGAAATTAAAGAAGAAATTAAGCAATATCTACAATACAATGAAAATGCAGATACAACATACTAAAACCTGTGAGATGAGATGAAAACAGTCCTAAGAGGGAAATATATAGCAATAAATTGTCACATCAAGAAAACAGAACAAGCACAAATAAACAACCTAATGCTACATCTCAGAAGAGTATGTCAAAACCAAAGCTCATAAAAGAGAGAAAATTGAAAAGATCAGAGCAGAAATTAATGCAATTGAAACTAAAAAAAAAAAAAAAGAATTAATGAATCAAAGAGCTGGTTTTTTGAGAGAATAAACAAAATTTATAATCCTCTATCCAACCTTATAAGAAAAAGAAAGAAAAAAACTCAAATTCATACAATACGGACTGAAAAGAGAGAAAGTACTACAGATCCCATGGAAATGCAAAAGAACATAAATACCTACTTTGAAAATCTCTACTCACATTAGGGTGGAAAACACAGAGGAAACTGACAGATTTCTAGAAACATATGAACCACCAAAGCTCAATCAAGAAGATATTAACAATTTTGAATAACCAAATATCAACTATTGAAATTGAAAATGTTATTAAAAAAACTTACCAACAAAGAAAAGCCAAGGTCCTGATGAATTCATAGATGAATTCTATAAGAAATTTAGAGATGATTTGATGCCAGTACTCCTTAAATTCTTCACTGAAACTGAAATGGAAGCAATTCTCCTTAAATCATTCCTGGAGGCAAGTATTACTTGATACCAAAACCAGAAAAAGGCCCAACCAAAAAGAACTATAGGCCAATCTCACTAAGGAACACTGATGCAAAGATTTTCAATAAAATACTGGCAAATAGAATGTAGCAAATCATCAAGAAGAGTATACATCACGACAAAGTGGGATTCATTCCAGGGATGCAGGGATGGTTTAACATACACAAATCAATAAATGTAATGCACCACATCAACAGGGCCAAAAAAATCACATAATCATTTCAATAGACACAGAAAAAGCTTTTGATAAAGTCCAACACTTGTTCATGAAAAAAAAAAACCTACAGAAACTTGGAATAGATGGTAACTAGCACAATCTCATAGAGGCCATCTATGACAAACCAACACCCAACATTATACTAAAGGAACAGAATCTGAAAGCTTTTACTCTAAAACCAGGAACAAGACAAGGATGTCCACTATCATCATTCTTATTCAATATAGTTCTGGAAACACTAGCCAGGGCAATCAGACAAGGGAGAGAAATAAAAGGAATAAAGATAGGAAAGGAAGAAGTTAAATTATCACTACTTGCAGATAACAGATACTTTATATAGAAGACCCAAAAAACTGCATTAAAAGACTGCCAGAGGTAATAAACAAATCCAACAGTGTAGCTGGATACAAAGTCAACACTCAAAAATCAATAGCATTCCTGTACACAAGCAAAAAACTCACTGAAAGAGAAATTATGGAAATATTGCCTTTCACAATAGCATCTAAAAAAATGAAATACTTAGGAATCAGCCTAACCGAGAATGTAAAAGACCTATATGATGGAAATAATACTAGTCTTAAAAGGAGACTGAAGATGGTATTAGAAAATGGAATGATACTCCTTGCTATTTGTTAGGAAGAATCAACATTGTGAAAATGGCCATACTCCCAAAGCTGTTTACAGATTTAATGCAATCCCAATCAAAATATCATTAACAGACCTCACAGATCTAGACAAAACACTCATAAAATTCGTTTGGAAACAGAAGAAACCTAGAATATCAAAGGTGATTCTGGGCAACAAAAGCAAGGTGGGAGGCATCTTAATTCCTGACTTGAAACTATACTAAAAAGAAGCTACAGTGATAAAATCAGTGTGATACTGGCAAAGAAATAGATCTGAGGACCTATGGAACAGATTAGAATATGCAAACACAACTACAAAGACACTCAGCCCCCTGCTATTTGACAGAGGGGCTAAACATGTTCACTGGAAGAAGAATAAATGGTGCTGGAAAACTTGGCTTTCTACACGTCAAAGACTGAAACTAGACCCATGCCTGTCGCCATACACTAAACTAAAATCTAAATAAATCAAAGATCTAAATATTAAAACGGAAACACTAAATCTACTGGAAGACAGGGTAGATAGAAATCTCAGAGACATAGGGATAGGCAGAGAATTCATGATGAAAACACAAACCACATGGAAAATACTTCAAAGAATCAACAACTGGGATCTCATATTATTAAAAAGTTTTTACACTTCAAAACAGATCACCAACAGAGTGAAAAGAAAGCCTACAGAATAGGAAAGAATTTTAGCCAACAATCCCGCAGACAAAGGACCTATATCCAGAACATATAAAGAATTGAAAAACATCGAGCCCCCCAAACTCAAAGACCCTCTCCAAAAATGGGCATCTGAGATGAACACACACTTCTCAGATGGAGATATACAAATGGCAAATAAATACATGAAGAAATGTTCACCATCACTGGTCATTCAAGCAATGCAAATTAAAACAGCACTGAGATTTCATCTTACCCCGGAAAGAATGGCTACCATCAAGAAATCAACCAATAGGGGCTGGGGATTTAGCTCAGCGGCATAAGCACCTGCCTTGCAAGCAGGCGGTCGTGAGTTCGACCCCCGGTACCGATAAAAACGAAAAAGACAAAAAAAAAAAAAAAAAAAAAAAGAAATCAACCAATAAAAAATGTTGGTGAGGCTGCAGGGAAAAAGGAGCCCTTCTCCACTTTTGGTGGGAGTGCAGACTGGTGCACCCACTGTGGAAACCAGTATGGAGATCCCTCAAAACTCTAGGATTGGAAGTTTCATTCAATCCAGCTATTTCCCCCATGGACATTTTCCCAGAAAAATTGAAAAGGTCATGTCACAGGGATATATGTGCACTCATGTTTATAGCAGCACAATTTGTACTAGCTAAATCTTGGAAACAACTAAAATGCCCATCAACCACAGAGTGGATGAAAAAGGTAGGCATTTTTATGCAATGGAATATTACTTAGCTGTAAAAATGATGTTGTTGAGGCTTTTAGAGATAAATGGAGGCAACTTGATACTATCCTCATAAGTGAAATAAATCAGACTCATGTTTTTAAATATCACATTGTCTCTGAGTGTAAAAAATAACAAAAACTGAAGGAGTAATAAGATCCAAAATGGATAATAGATA
The DNA here is from genome assembly GCF_034190915.1 of Cavia porcellus. Classification (NCBI taxonomy): domain Eukaryota; kingdom Metazoa; phylum Chordata; class Mammalia; order Rodentia; family Caviidae; genus Cavia; species Cavia porcellus. The sequence continues at coordinate 4,512,418 of NW_026947503.1, forward strand.
TTATAAAAATGAAAGGGAAGCAAAGTGCTCTAAAGGCTATAACTGTGGGTTTAAGTGTGTGAAACAGATGACCACATTACTAAGTTTTTGTTGGATTGTCAATCAGAATGGTTTGCACTGTCATTGTTCGATTGTCCACTTTTTATGCTTTAATTTTGTACCTTGAAGAAATATCTCTAAGATGACAAAATGTAATTTATAGTGATTTCTTAGTGTCATTTTTAAATTCTGTATTATTTCCATGCTTTATTCTGTTTTGCTTTTTTTCTCTAAATAAATACATAAAACAGTTGTGGAGCACACACACCTAAAGGCTGCAGCAGGGTCACATCCCTTCCCACACCCTTATCGATTTAGAGCTAGACCAGGTCGCACCACTGCCCACAGAGGACAGTAAGCTGGATAACGGGGTGGGACCAGCCTCAGCAGGAGCGCGGGACTTGTGCAGGGACCCAGAATCTCCAGATCCTCTCCACTCTGGACTCTGGGTCTCAGGAAATTTGACAACCTCTGCCTAGTCGAGAGATATTTTCATCACAGTGAAGGTGCAGTTTCACGGAACATGCACATGAGAACCCAGAAGTTTCAGTTTTTCCTTTTGTTTCTTAGTTTTTTTGAAACCCTACATGCCCAGTCCCTTTCACTCTTTATTTTGAAACTGTTCCAGAACAGTGTGATGTGCCCACCTGTAATCCCAGCACTCTGGGAGGCCGAGGCAGGAGAACTGAAAGGTGAATCCAGGCAACACAGCAGCTAAGTGAAACCCTGTCTCAAAGGGAAGGAAAGGCGGGCGTGCTGTTCTGTGTGAGGGCCCTGGGTTCATCCTAAGTACCATCCACCCCAGAAGACCATTTCAGCAAGGTTTCCTGTTGGGGTCAAATTTGCAGTCCTCCCGCCTCAGCCTCCTGCCTCAGTTCCAAGAAGCTAGGATTCCGGGTGTGTGCCTAGCCAGTTTGCTAGTTCTTAAAAGTAAAATGTCTACTATAGAAATTACAGTTTAATCAAAGAAAGTTGGAACGATTATTTTGAAGCAAAATGAGCAAAAGATTAAAGTGCTCTGTCACAGTCCACTGTATCTCCGGCCACGTTCCCCAGAGAAGTAGGAATTCCCCAGCGTTGGAACCATGTCAAGCAAAAGATGTCACACTTGCCTTTAAGATCTTGTGTTTATATGTGAGAGACTGCATGAACCCGCGTGCGTGCACACACACACACACACACACACACACACACACACACACGCCCCTTGTGATTGTAAGGAGATAGATGAGAAACACACATTCAGTTAGTCACGGAGTGCTGGGATGGGCAAACCCATGGAGGAAGAGGGAGCCCCGTCTACCCTACTGGCTCTGACGCCACTGTGAAATGAACTCAGGAGGACCAAAGAGGCAGAAGATGCAACTCTGCACTCCTAACCACGGGATGGAATGTGCCAGGGACACAGCTTAAACGGTGGGAACTTTCCCATGGCTTAGATCACCACGGGACTTTCAGATATCCTTCAGCTACTTTGAGAGGTAGGGAGGAGGTCCCGAGCCAGCAGAAAAAGTCCTGGTGGCAAGAGAGATAGACATATAGCCCGAGGAAGGAGAGGCCTGGCCTGCCCAGGGCTGGTGACAACCAGCATGGAAATGAAGAGGACCGGCCCAGTTACCATTTATTTTTGTGCTCTCTTGGTGGTGTTTTGTGGAGAATGTGAAGTTCAGTTGTTAGTGACCCTTGAGTTCAATTCTGTGCTGGGGATTTGAACTCAGAGCCTTTGCACTTAACTACATCAGCAGCCTTTTATGTTTTTCATTTTAAGAAAAAAGTCTCAAAATTGCTAAATTCCTCAAATTTGAGCTCTCTGGGAGTGCTGTGATTACATGTGTGCTATAACACCTTCTTAATGTTTTAAAAGTGAACATTTGGAAGAGAGAAGTTGTCGCCTGCAGAGCCTCCCCTAGCATGTACCCTAAATTTAGTCCTCAGCAGAGAAGAAAGAAAGAAAGAAGGAAAGAAAGAAAGAAAGAAAGAAAGAAAGAAAGAAAGAAAGAAAGAAGGAAAGAAAGAAAGAAAGAAAAGAAAAAAGAAAACAAAGCAAGCTAAAAGTTGCCTCTGGGCACCAGAAAAGGACAAAGCGGCCTCAACATTTAGGCGTGTGAGTTGTGCTGAGCCAAGCTTGCAAACATCATTGTGTCCCAGTGCGCGTTGAGAATGCTGCAGCTCTCAGCACCTGACTCTGGTGTTGATGCACAGTGTGCGGTGGGCAGCAGAGGGACTTTGCCTCCGGAAATGAAGGAGACATGGTGCCTGCAGTCTGAGCGATGGGTCAGCCTGAGGGGAGGGTGGGAAGAAAGGCTATCTGAGCAGAAGAACCAGCCCCTCGCACAAGATCTGGGTCAGCAGAGAGAGGGGAGCAGACAGAGCCCTGAGGAGTCTCGCCAAGGCATAGGACTCCATCAGGGCCTCAGATACCAGCTCCGTCCCTTTCCAGCACTGGACAGAAAAGTAGTGCTGGTCTCCTTCTCTGTGAAGCAGCACTAACACCAATATTTAACAGCTTTGGTTATCAGGAAAATTAAGCATGATCACCCGTCCCAAAGACTCAGGACAAGGCTCAGCACTGAGGGACAGACCCACGCCCTGGGTCTGCAACTCTGTGGCACCAGCTTGCCCACTGTCTTCCATCAAAGCACTGATCTTATAAGCACAGCTTGTTGGGAAGGCCCAGAGAGGAACAGAACGCCTTCAGTCTGAGCACTCAGTGTGGGGAGAATGAGATGCAATGGGCCTCACATCCACCATGCAAGTGTGTGTGTGTGTGTGTGCATGTGTGCAAACACACTGTGGGATTCGGGGGTGAAGACCATTAAGCATCATAATACTAAGACAGTGCTGCTAACCAAGCGCTAATCATAGCAAATACTGGAGAACTAAAGGAACAAAAGAAAAGCAAAAATAAACCAAACACTTGGGCTACGTAAGAGGGGAAACACCATCCACTAGCTAGTTTGCTGCCCTTCTTGCCTGATGATCACACAAATGATGTGTGTCATTAATAATGTGCCAGATTGGCTTGTTGCTTTGTGCTCGATTACTGAGAACTAAACCGTGTTTACACATGATTATGTTTTATGATTCCTGAGATACACAGCCAGGTCGTATACTTGGACCTATGGAATAGAAAGGAACATAGCTCAGAGTCCAGTAGCAGCTGAATATTTTTTATTATAATTGGAATTAAAAATGCTAACTGGACAGGGAGGTACATGCCTACAATCTAGGTACTCTGGGAGGTTAAAGCAGAAAAACTGCAAGCTCAGGCCCAACCTGGGCGATTTAGTCACTAATTGAGACCAAGTGTCAAAATTAAAAAATTAAAAAGAAAGAAGAGCTCAGGAGGTAGCTTCCTTTGAAGGGTCTGGGTTTAATCTTAGTACTGAATATATATATATATGAGGAAGTCCAAGCTTGTCTTCCCAACTGCTTCATTCGCCCTATGCCTCAGAACTAATTGTGACAGCTTTTTTCAGGAGGATCACTATGCTAATCAGATTATCCATTGCTGGGACATAATACCTAATCCTCACAACTTACAGAAAGCAAGGTTTAGTTTGGCTCATGGTTGAAGGAAGTCAGTCCATGGTCAGCTCCCTATAAGACATAAACACCATCGTGGAAAGGCATGTAAGAGGAAAGCTACTCACCTCAATCTAGCCAGGAAGCAGGGAGAAAGGAAGGAGCCAGGAACAAGGACATGCCCCTCCGACTTACCTCCTCAGGGACTCACCCCTTCAGGCCATCCCTCCTTCCCCCACCACACACTCACATGTGCAGCACACTCAGCTAAGAACTCATCAATGGATCATCTGTAGTATCCTTCTGATCCAATCATCTTTCTAAAGCCTGACTTGTGAACAGATAAAACATTTGGGGAAATTATAGAGCTAAACATAACAGTCACTGAACCCTCTCCTCCAAACCGGTAGACCTCCATCTCTATGACCAAGACCAGGGGCATCAAGAGTCCCCGGGAACTTTTCAGAAGAGCAAATTCTGCTCATTTCCAGAGCTGCCATGAGACCCAGTGACCTGAACACCCACAGGTGCCCTGGATGTGCATATGTGCTGTAGTGTGAGCATCCTGCACACCTGGGACCCATACTGTTTGTGCTTGGAAACAAATCATTACATACCTAAAAATGCCAAAAGATTGTTCCAATCTGCTGCTTTTCCTCTTGGACTGGAGTTTTAAGAGGAGAATGGATGGTTAGAATGTATTAAGTGTTTTACATGGCACTAGAAGAAACAGGGCACTGGACAGAGGTAGGAGTTAACTGGAACTTTTATTGTTTTGTGGTACTAGGGTTGAACTCAGGACCATTCCACTGAGCTAGAACTCTAGCTCTTTTTTAAAAAATTAAAATTAAAAATTAAAATTATTTTTTTATTCTGAGACAGGGTCTCACTGAGTGGCAAAATTTCCCAGACTGGGCTTGAACTTGCAATCCTCCCTCCACCTCCTAGAGTTCTGGGATTACAGCCATCACCACACTCACATATTAGAAACTTCTTTAATGCATAAAATTGCTTCTATACATCTTTACATATGGAACAGCACTTGTGCACACAAAATAACGACTTGTGGGCCTCTGCAGTTTTAAGAAAAAAGACACTGCCAGGCCAGTTGGTTCAGCCAACCTTCCCAACCCTTCTGTGTCTAAACTTAGGGACAGATTGGTGAATAGTTCTGGAACTGACAAAACTCTGTTTCCTATACTCCTGCAACAAGGAGAGATTCACTGCTGGCAGAGCCTGATTCATTTAGGTGACGCAGCCAGGAAGTCAGCTGTGGGGAACAACAGCAGTGTCACACAGGGAGGTCCAAAGAGCCACAGGACCAGAATGCTTGAAGCAGAAGCCCGTGGGCCCCAAGTGATCGTCCCTCCTCACTGGTGGTTCCTCATACACAGAGATGGGGTCCAGGAAGACCCACCTCACAGCACACAGTGGGCTCTATCACGGGCGTGCGGGGATAGATGGGGCCTCTGTAGTTGGTGGACAAGGTCTGGGTATTCATGCTTCCCCCTGAGACGCTCTCCTGCTCCCAGTCGACTCTGCAGACTGGACAGCCCCATATCAAACCCAACCAAACCAGCGCCGCTGTGGATTAACTATCCCTGAACCTGACCACCCTACCAGTTCTGCATTTCTCCAAGAAGCATTCTGTTTGGCTTCCTCCAGTGTGTCTAGAATTTGTTCCAAACTCAGAGAAATGAGACACATGGTGCAATCAAAGGTGACAACCATCGAGGAGAAATTTCAGGTGTTACTGGGTTGCACGCCCACCAGTGCAGCCAAACAACACAAGTTGTGAGGGGGCTGCACCGGCATGAGTAAGTTTACACAAGCAGGGAGGAAGCATCATCATTTTAGAAGGTTTTCAAGAAAATGCTCTTCTCTCCCTGCGCAGAATCTGTCCTCACTCTGCCGACGTGTGAAGTACAAAGATACCAAAGTGGTTAAACGTCACACTGTTTATTCTTCTGAATATCCTGAAAATGTCCTATTTGTTTATTTTAGGAGTTATTTTTTTTCTTTACTCACTGTTTTTTCTTTTAACTTCTAAGTTACCTGCTGTATAATTTTCTAGAAAATGAGCAAAGTGAAAAAAAAGAGGCGATTGAAGCAAGACTTCACCACGTTTAATATGTGTCATTCATGCGCTCTGTTGATTAAGATAATCCTACAGGACGCACCACTGATACAGCTATCCTGAAACATCAGGGGGATTTCGTCTTGGGCCAGGTCTACGCTGCAGCCTTCTTTACAGGGCACACAAGTACGCACGGAAGCCGCGCTGAAGGGAACGTGAAGCTCTAGCTCATCACAGAGTGGGAGGGGGAGGAGGAAGACTACACTGGGCTTTCAGCTCCCAGCACTCTGGAGGGTTACAGGTAACTCCACTGCACAAACACTCTAGAATTACCACTGCAGGCAGGTCCATCTGTAATGCCAAAGGGCTGTGGACACAGTTCAATGGTAGAGCACGTGCTGAGTAGTCCAAGGCCCTGGGTTCAATCCCAAGCACCAAAAACAAGTACAAACAAATACAATGCCCATTTAATGTCACTGATTGAATCAGAGCGAGGACCCTGAATAGGCGAACAAGTCATCAAAACTAATATCCATGGCCAATGTAATCACATGGATGTTACTCCAAAAGCGCTCATTGGGGCGGATTTATGTGAAATTTTAATGGTTTTTTCCCGAATCTGCAAAGGTCAAATATGTTCACTTAGATAGTCATGTTCTCCTGGAAGGTATTGTAAGTCTTTAGCGTTGAAAGTGAGTCTAATCAAACCGTTTCCCTAGTTAGCTATGACTGGAGGCATGGTTATTTGAGGGTAAAACTGTGGAAGCCCCAGCAACAACTGCTTGCTTTTAAAAGTGTGTTCTTCTCGGGGATGGGGAGATCAGGTGCTGCAGATTATGCAGTGTCACTCAAACAGCTGCTGCTTCCCGAGCCACCAGCTTCACAGCTGCCTGGTGCACAGAAGGGCTCTGAGAAAAGCCACATACCTGTGCCTGTGGGCGTGCTGACCCGAAGCTCTCTCATCCCGTGCTGTGGCACGGTGGCCTGTGCTGTCCGGCTGGCCAGGACACAAATGCAGGTTCTGAAGACAAATGATGCCCTGAGATCAGGTTTCCTTCCTTGCTAACTTTCTAGGAAGCAAAAGACCTCTGGATGACCTTGTACAGCTCCACACTTCCATGACAAGAGAAGCATAGTGTTCTTGAAAAATACCAACATCTACACATCCTTGCTTTCAGTAGTGACATTTCAATCAATGCCCAGTTTACAGGTAAATAGACTGAAATGGAGGATAAAATACTTTTTCTGTGTAACAAATCAAATGATTGTATGCTTTTATGGTTCTTTTCTGTGGTGTCTCAATACAACTTTGAATCAAATTTGTTTTATGGAGTCTTTCTAGAGCATTTATATTTTGTTAGGCTTTGTCCCAAATGCTTTAAAAATATAAACACTTAAATCTCATTGAACTCAAGAAAGCCTTCTATTCATAGCCTTTGGAAGATCAAGATTTTAAGACATCTCAAAGGTGACCAGCATATCACTTCCCAAGAACTCATAGTCTAGTGGAGGATTTTCAAATGCGCAGTATACACAGTATACACCATCCCTGGGATAGCTCAAACAAGCCTGAGGAACAGTGGAAGAGTGGATCCCAGGACCATTCCAATCAAGGGGACCCTAGAAGGCTTCCGAGGGCAGAAGGTCTACATTTTACACAGCAGTCAGGCATTTGTAGAGACCATTGTAGTGTGTCACCAGCCCTTCAGGACCAGGGACTTCGTCCCCAGATGCAGAAAGTATTGATCACTGGCAGCACCCAGCTGAGGACTTCTCTAGGAACTGCTCTTTCTGGGGGGCTGTGCCCTCCCAGACTTTGCACCTTCCCTGAACTCAGCCCACGTCCAGTGACTGGCGGGGGTAGGCTATGAATCGTGTTCTCCAAGGCTCTACTGGGTCATTCTGTTTCCTTCAGGAGGATGAGGCCTCTCTTGATACTGTCCCATACTTGTTCAGCTTCCCCGTTTCCCCAGTTCTTCAGGTACAGCTCCTAAAGGTACAACCAGCCTGCACTTGGCATAGAAGTCACACCAGTGTGAATATTCACCCTCCAACATTTCCTGCCTCCGGGGTACTCCTCAGCCACTGTCCTAGGCTTCCTCACCCTAACACAGGAGCATCTGGGTCCTTAATTCTAGAGTCCTCATAGTGTCAAATGAGGAGAAGCATGTAGGGCCTGAGCTCAGTGCAAATCGTGAAAAGTAGCGACGTACATACTCTCTGTAGAAAGTGTGCCAAATGGAGGAGCACAAGCAGAGACTCCAAGTCATTTGTGGTCCACTGCTGGAAAATAAACACCACCAAGATTCAAGGGTGTGTGCAAACACACACACACAAGACTCCATAAAACAAATTTGATTCAAAGTTGTATTGAGACACCACAGAAAAGAACCATAAAAGCATACAATTATTTGATTTACACAGAAAAAGTATTCTATCCTCCATTTCAGTCTATATGTTCAGAAAAACATATAAACATGCTTGGGAGTTCCAAAACATACACACTGTGATCACACAACACGTTCATGCCACTCTTAGGGCTGCCCACGCCCTGTCTCCCAGAAGCCTGCAGGGTAGGGAGGTGGCCATGGAGGTGGCGGCAGTGTCATAGTAGCCAGGGTCGCCATTGGCATGGGGGTGGTGCTCTGGCACGGGACAGTGGTTTGAGTAGGAGGCCTCTCCAGGCACAAGAGCATTTTGTCTGTTCAGAGAATCTGAATGGAGCTGTTGACTGAGAGAACAGTGGAGCGCTGAGTGGGGGTACTATCACAGACTCTGCAGCATCGTGATAGATGACCAGGGGATCAGGAGGGGCTGACCTCAGGAACAGAGGGAATGCTTTTTCTCTAGGACAGGGGAGGTGACTTAGAGCTGAAGAGAGGAGAGTAGCAGTTCCTTCCTCTAACATCTGTCCTATTAACAGTGGTAAGTTTGTCACCTGAAGAGACTTCATGGGAAGAAGACAGACATATGAAGGCAGACAACACTTTAGCTTAGTTTGGGGCCAGACAAGGTGGATGACTTAAATCTGCAGCATGTTGTGAGCACTGCTATGTGACTCGACAGCAGGTCTCAAAGGCTGGTGTTACGGCTTGTGTCTAAATTGTCCCTCCGGAGTCTCATGTGGTCATAGGTAGGGTTTTCAAAGGTGACTGGATCTAAGTGTGTGATCCAGGGTGTGTGGTTACTAAATTAGTCCACTGCTTGGTTTGGCATAGTTGTGGGTTGGACAATGAGAAAGCCCACCCGGGTGTGAGTGCTACCCAACCTAAGGGCGTGTAGCCTGGATGGAATGGAAGGCACAGAGAGAGGATGCTGTCCCACGTGCTGCTTTGCCATTTTACGGCTTGACGCCTCTTTGCCTTCTCCTCTGCAATGCCCTCTGCCACGCCACCCTGCCTGGGAGCAGCCAGTGATGTGCTGAAACCTCTGCTAACTGTGAGATGCAATAAGCCTGTCCTCCTTTAACTTCCGGTGTCAGGTATTTTGTCTCAGTAATGAGAAAAGCAGCAAAGACAGGCAGAGTTGGCCTGGGATCAAGGGGGCCGTACTGACTCAGAGTCACCTGAGCAGGAGGCCCGAGGGGTGAGGCAGGTGAACAGGGGTGGTGGGCAAGGAACCGGACACCCTGCTGACTTCGTATTGACCTTGGGATCATCCAGAAGAGCTTTCCTGCTCCAATCGTGGCACCTAGCACAGGAACGCTCTGCATGCTGGACAGGAAGTGTCCTGAGCCTCATCAGCCACTGTGCCCAAGTGAGGAAGACACCTATCTTTGTGCTGGCCCCACCCAGCCAGGACAGCAAGCTGGGTAGGTCTGGCAATACTTTGCCACATGGACTGTGGAGAAGATGGTGGGCCGCAGCAGTGGCATCCCACTCCCGGGACTGGGGTGGTGGCGCCATGCTCCTAGGACCCGTACATGGCTGGAGGCCTGGGAACAGTCCCCAGTGGAACTGGAGACCATTTGCATCTACAAATACTTTTCTCGTTGCACCTGAAAGGTACACACCTTCCAAAGAGGACACATTTTTCAGCTCTTGTGTTCCTGGATCATCCAGTATAATGTGACTTTGCAAGAGAGTCGCCTAAGGACTCTTGCCAGGACAGTCCAATCCTTAATACTGTGAAGACCAGACATTGCCACATAATTTATTTTTTATTAGGAAAAACACCTCAAAATGTGACAAAATTGTGGGGGGGGGGGCAAACTGCTTAATATTCTATGATAAATATTTAAAGGAAATATGTTAAAATTGTGTATTAATGTGTTGGTGGGGTCAGATCTTAGACAAATTTTATTTATTAAATTCACAATGAACTTTATTGAAAAAAATAAATGGGGATAGATATGTGTTGCTTCAAAAATTATATTTATGTACTTACATATATTGTGCACATATCAAAACCATATATAGCATATATGCAACATGTATGACACATGTATGACATATAAAACAGAGACAGAGAGTGTCAAAAAATGTGTACACACTTCAGGAAAAGAAAAATAGTATGAATTTGTTTCAACAGATGAAAAAGAAGAAATAGAAAATGTTGTGCAGCAATTACAGTGATCAAGGTTCCCCAAGCAGCAGTTCACCATAACACAAGTCTGGAAGCCAACAGCGACAACTGTGAGCAACTCCTGTAATTGCAGAGGTCAATCTCATGATGGCTCAATAAATTTAGTATTAAAATATTTATACAAGTTTTTCTTTTCCCAAAGTGTATATAACATTTTTTGGCAGACTCTGTATATATTTAATACATATAAATGAATCAGATCACAAAATCAGGAATTAAATAGCTCATCCATTCTATTATGAAGAACATTGATCAACAGAAGTTACTAAAAAATTCCTACTAGGCATAACCCAAGGAAGAGCAAGCCTGGCCTTTGGAGTTCTGGAATATTCTACCTTGTCTCAGTGAGGGTGCAGGGCAGAGGGCTCAGGAGTGAGTGGGAGGCTGATGAGGAGAGCCTGGGGCTCACTGAGAGGTGCAGTCCTCTAGGAGGTGAGAATGTCCTGGCACCAGGGCAGTCACACCAGGGTGACAGAATTCCCTGTCAGTGCTGCTTTCTGACTGAAATTGGCAGCTGCCCCGGCTTTCCACGCTGCAGGAAGAAGACCCGGAGTACTCACCAGATTCCTCCCACCAGGCCCCTGCAGGCCCGCCCCCCACCAACAGCCAGCACACTTCCGCTGGCAGTCCTCCTCTGAAGGCCTGGGCCCTTGGCCACTCTTCCTCTCGCAAGTCCCAGCTCTTGATTTTCCCCAGCCTCTTCCTCAGGAAGCTGTCCGTGTCAGGCATCACCTTTAAGGACTGTTCCCCACGGACACTGTCCCCTCCCTGCCACAGGAGTCCCTGTCCCCATGCTTGTACCCAGAGTCTCCTCTACTCCCCTGCTCCTCCCCAACCCGAGCATGTCTTAAGTTTGAGGCCCACTGTTCACAAGGAAGGAGCAATCCCCGTGTCCAGCAGCCAGAGGAAAGATCAGCAAGTACGGTCTCTGCTCACAACAGAACATTGTCCAGCATGAAGAGGAGTGAAGCAAGTGTCCATGCTACAGCGTGGATGAACCCGAACATATGATGCTAAACAAGAGAGGCCACCACAAAGACACACTTTCCTCCACCCCACTTACGGGAAGCATCCAGAACAAGCGAATCAGTAGAGACAGAAAGCAGATTAGTGTTTGCAGGGGTAGGAGGCAGGGGAGTAGGAGATAACTGCTCAGGGATACTTTTTATGGCTCTCTCTCTCTCTCTCTCTCTCTCTCTCTCTCTCTCTCTCTCTGTGTGTGTGTGTGTGTGTGTGTGTGTGTACCAGGAATGAATCCAGGACCTCACACTTACCAGGCAGGTACTGCACCACTGAGCTATATCCTGACCCTCAGGGATACTTTTTAAACTGTGAAAATTATTTGAAACTAGACAAAGGTGGTGGTTGCACAACACTGTAAATGCACTACATGCCACTGAACTGCGCACTTTAAAATCACTACGCAGGGCTGGGGTTTGGCTCAGTGGCAGGGCACGGGCTAGCATTCACAAGGCCTTGGGTCTGGCCCTAGCATTGAAAAAACAAAGGTCAATTTTGTGTTGTGGTAGTTTTGCCTCAACTAAAAAGAAACTTAGATGTGGGGGGAGGATTTAGGGGTTGGAGGGTGAGATGAGGATTTGGGATTCAAAAGAGACTGATTTAGGAACTTTGAATCCCAAATATACGTCCAGCATTATCAGGTGACTGGTGACCTCTGTGCCAAACACAATGAATAATTTTGTTGCAAAAGAAAAAGCATTCTTAGAAGCAGACAACTGATTTATAAACAAAATCTTGGAATATAATATTTCCCTGTTTAATTGTTGGGACTATTCGTAAATTAGTCTGTAGGACACAGTTAATCTTTGGCTTTGGTTCTGAAATAATCAATAAAAAGACATCATAGTGATAATCTTTGGGGAAGTGAAATTCAATTTAACCCATTTTTTTCTATTGGTTAGCTTCTCCGATAATTGGTTTGATGGGGGAGAAGTTTGAAGTTATTGGTTAAATAGAGGTTTTTGGATTATCTGTGAATTTTAATTATCCATGCTTCACCTGGCCCCAATTAGCACTAATAATTGAGTTAGCTGAATAGAAGTCATTTCCCATCATATCAGTTTTACTATAAAATTCTTAATTGCTTCACTAATGGAGCCCCCAAACACAAAGCCCCTTTCTACCATATGTGTTCACCCCCACAACACCACGATTTGTAAAATTAATGCTGTATAACGGCAGAGTGTTAACTGCATGGTGAATAGTAAGGCACAAATGCCTTTAACAACAAAACGTGTGTAGCCAAGAAGTGAAACTAGAAATTCTAATGTGCATTTGGTAATCGTAGCAGTGATGGCCAGAAGGTATTACAAAGCCTTCCTAAAGCATAGTCAAAAATCTTAATCAATGTTTTCAAGTGATTTGTATTTTCAATTTCAATGGAGGTTGTCACTGTCTTAATTTATCCCAATTTAAATTGAGACAGCCTTTTAAAGTGCCTGTTAATTTTAGCCATCAACCCACTTTCAGAGGTGTTATTTTTATTTACTAACCACCATCGACATGCCTTTTTAAGGTTTCAGTTTCTCTTCCTGGACATATTTGTATTTATACTAAACACAATAAATATCTCCAATTCCAAGAGCCCCCTTTGACCTTCTTTGATCTCTGAGTCCCAACCTCCCTTAACTTGACATATAAATTAGCCCGGCCCCTCCCAGGAGGCCAGAGCAGAGGGTAGTGTTTCACGGGCTCTCTCGCCCCCTCTCCAGCCCCCAGCATCGTGTTTTCCCATTGCCATGGAGATCGAGCTATGCACACAGAGCCCAACAAACCCAGCAAATGGGAAAAGTCCCGGCCAGATAGAATTACTAACTAAACAAACGCTATTGGTAACAGAGTGGGGAGTGGGAAGCCCAGTTCTCCTTTTCTGCCCACAATCAGATTACAGGTAAAAGTGCAAACAGCTAGATGAAAGCTGACACGGTGGTTCTTTTAAAGACACAGCGACATATTACTCCCAGAAAACATAGCGACTAGTGCAGTCCAAGTGGCCTGTGAGCCGGCCTCAGTGGAAACGTGGGAGGGCCCGCTCTCCTTTTGCGGAAACGTTGCTGTCCTGATGGCTCCAGACCAGGGTCTTATTGTTATCCAGAGAAAATCTCAGCCCGGTTGAGCATCCAGCCAGAGGCCGGGTGGGTGGGAAGCCTGAGCACTGCTCCCTTCCACTCCTTGTTGGCATGTGTGGGGTGAATGATAAGCGGTCTCTCGCTCACACTGTAAGATGTCATGCGCTAGGGCCATTTCTCCAAGAATCAATTAATTAACACCAAGTTCTTGTTATTGTTTCTGAAAGAAAACCGCCTATGCAACCCTGAGAGCATAGATAAACAGGATTTCAAGTTTTGCTTTGCTTGGTGTCACTGGTGTCTTTTCTATTTCTTTGTACATTTGGTTTTGGTTAAAGAACTGCTGATCAGTCTCCAAGAGACATTTTTTTTTTTTAAAAAGCTGGAGGACATAAATATTTGATGCAGAAGTAAATGGAAATTTTCATTTAAAGAGCAGTATTTTTCAGATAGGCAATCTGCAAAGGTTTTCTAAATGCAAAAATTATATAATGAAGTATTAATTAAGATATTAATTTATGTTGCTATTGTAAATGGAAGCTGGTCATAAAAGACTTCAGGGGCTGGAGATGCCGACAGTGGCAGCACATTTGCCTGTTGTAAGCAAGGCCCTGTAACACTGAATGGGAAATTGATTTTACCCTATTACCGAATTTTTGTGGCATACCCCAGTCTCTTTTGGTACAAAACAGAATTGAGCTCTTCTGTGTGTGGATTATCATCAACCTTTCAACTGCGTCGCTTTACTATTTGAAAACCCCAAAGCTGTTCAGAGTAACCTTAATATCAGCACAACACCCATATAATAGCTCAAAGTGTCCTACACCAGGACTTTCAATGACTTTCAAAACTGCATCAGTTACACTGCATCAATGCATGGACAATTGTTAAATAGAATTATAGACAGCAGTGATTTCTCTTAAAAACAGCATTTGTTATTCTTCAAGACTGTTTTCTATCATCACTTCCCACCTAAGTTTAAAAGACCTAACATGTTTTTAACTTCCGTCAGAAGTTGTTACTGGATAATGCAAATCACAATTAAGAAAATGCTAAAGTCAAATTGAGTGTGTTTTTCTAAATTTAATACATTTAGCTCACTCTCTTGAGCACATCTTGCCTCAGTAGAAGACTGTGGCTTGTGTTGATGTAGCTCTGCAACTCACGTGTCAAGCCTGTCTGAACGAAGTGGTCTCTTTACAATAGAGACTACTGTAGTCATTTCAGGGCTTCTGCGGGTACAGAATTGGTCCTCCGGGAGGCTCATTTATGAGAGCAAGGACCCCTCTCTGTGAAGTCCTGCTGACAGGACAAAACATCAGTGCAAATGACCAGCAGTCAGGCTGGCAGGCGGGAGTCAGATGCAAAAGGATCATTAAAATTACTGATATTTGACAAATATTCATCTATACAGCATTACACAACCGAAACATCTGTTTCCTAGCAACCTGCAGACTAGGGAGAGCCAATCTCTATTTTAGTTTGCTTAAATGAGATATGAATTACAGAAAATAAGAATATCAATGGAGAGAAAGAATGTGTCATAACTTCACCAGGTTTTGTCATTGTGGCTGTTACAGGACAATTATGAGCATTATTGTACATAAAGTACATTTTATAAATGGTCTTTATCTCATGAGCAGGATGTCTGGTAGGGATTCGGCCCATCCTGTGGCTTCTGTCAGTTTTCACAGGCGCCTAGGCCTAGAGTTCCAGGAATCACTTTGCCTGACCTCCAAACAAGATGGAAAAGGAAATGTCAGAGAAGCACCTGAGTCCCCACGGCCCTGCCTCAAGAAAGCAAGGGGCTGCCTGGCCCAAAGTGGCGCTGAGCCTGGAAAGGCAGCAGGTTCAGCTGGAGATCAAGGGCCACAGCTCTGCACACGGGCAGCCCTTCAGATGCCACAGAATCTGCTCTGGTTCCACGTCCCCAAATAGGCTTTGCTCAAAGAATCCACTTCTTCCCACCCCCAACCCCACCCCATTGCTGTAAAGAGACACACAGCAAATCCTGGCTGGATGTGCACTGAAAGGGATTTTGGGCTAGGCATGGTGGCATAAGGTTGTGATCCCAGCACTCGAGAGGCTGAGGCGAGGGAATTGTTGCAAGTTTGAGAACGGCCTGGGCTACAAAGTGAGCTCAAGCAAGGCCAGCCTGAACTGCATAGCGAAACCCTGTCTCAAAAACAAAAAAAAAAAGTGGGGGCTTCAGGGGCTGGAGAAGTAGCTCAGTGGTCATGCACTTGCCTAAAATAAGCAAAGCCCGGATTGCATCCCCAGCAGAGGTGGAGATGAGAAGGACACAGAGAGACAAAGAGACGGGACGTTATTGGAAGATCCCTGTGTGCGCCATATGTTAATAGTCTTCTCCCCTCTTCCTAAAGGCCATGTTCATTTAAACTTGCTCCTATAAAACCCTGGTCTTGTCCTTGTCTGTCTTTCTGCACTGAGAAGAGGATCGCTAAGTTTAATTTATATGTGGCTTAAATTTCTCAAAGGCTATCAATATATGGCATGGATGGCTAGAGATCAGTGGCATCCTTTTAAATCGACATTGTTTTTGAAATAACAAAAGAAATCTCTTGGGAGCCATTTAGAGGCAGTTTGTTATGACCAAAGTTCCCAAGTTCTTTAATTGTACTCTTCCTGTTAGCCTATACATTATGGTATGAAGAATGATGCGGATACTTTGTGGACTGCAGGGGGAGGGCTCCACTAGACCGTGCGGTGTGCCTTTCGAGACACCTCTGTCATTGCCAACTGGAGCTGTGTTCACAGCCCTGGACTTCCGAGGGGGTGCGGCCAGGCCTCCCAGCGGGCTGATGTCCAGGACCCATGTGCCTAGGAAATCCATGTTACTGAACCCAAAGAATAACTTTAAAAATATAAAATGAAAAACAGCCTTATGAATCAATCCTGCTCCACAAAATAAATAAAATGGCCAAAGAAATATGAAGGCACCAAGATACCGGGAAGGAAGTTATTTGAGAATGGCAATTGTTTATGACACCAGAAATGTCAGTCCAGAAACGTGGAAATGCAGTTTTGCAAAATAAACCTCCTATATCTTGGCAGAGACAATAGACACACAGCTCTTTGGTTTTCATGTGTGTGTGTGGTTTTTTGGTTTGTTTTTTTCACACAGCTCTTTGTAATGTTATGCTTTTAAATGTTTTTTCCAGTTACAAAAATATGATATTTTTTAGGTATTTATAATGTGATATTTATAAGTAGCTTCTAGATAGATTGTCATGGATGAAAATGATATAATTTTTAAGATCTACTGACTAAGAAAATAAGTAAGCACTTCTGGAAGGCAGGCAAATGCACTGTGGTCAGGGCAAAGCCTCTGCTCTGAACAAGATGTTATGTTCTTAAGTGTCAATCCCTAGGCTGCCCGCTTCGTAGCCAGTACATAACAGTGAAGAGGGCAGAGTTGTGCATCTTTGTCCACCGATCAGCAGCTTTTTTATTTTTTACACTGGGATCCAAGCCTCGCAATTTTTAAAGTTAATCATTAACTTCTTTGAAATCTTGACGGCATCTCAGTGGAGATACAAATATGTCACTTCCCCAGGTTCTTCCTTATAATTCTGTATTTTACCCTAAAAATCTAGTTAAAACCTCATCTTATTACGAACACTGTTGGTTGAGGTAGAGACTCAATCTGCACTCACTTGGATGGAGTATTTGGGTTAAATAAAATGGGTAAAAGGAAAGCTGAATACTCATACTGAATACTTAATTTGCACATTAAAAGCTGATCATTAATCCTATATTTTAACTCTACAAATGTCAGGAGCCATTCTTTCCTGCGGAGACTAGAGGTTCTCAGGATAAACCGGGCTGTGTTCAGTTACAAAGGCCCTGAATGAACACAAGGATAGTCACTGCGCCGGACCCAGAGACCATTAAGTAACGCTTTCCAAGCCTTTTGCTATCATATTACCACGAAAGGGAGGAATCCGAAAGCAAACTGAACCAAAGCAGTATTGTAACCGGAAGAGAATGTTATTAAAATCCAGTAATAAATACAGTACCTAAAAAATATACATACATCTGCACATGTGTTATGGTGCTGAGATGCATGTCTGTAGTTTCATGCTATTTAAATAAAGTGAAGGAAACATAAGCTTTCTTGTGGCCCAGGGACATTGAAGCTTCTTGTTTTTAGTGTTTGAGAAAAACCAGAAACGGACATCATGCTAAGATGTCTCAAACATGGTAGGCCAAATGATATTTTCACATAGTTCTAACATAAATCAGTATGACCCGCAATCATTTACCCAATTCTGGGAAATTAGCAAATCAAATAAATAAAAGTGCTGTTTTCAGCCCAAATTGCAGTTTCTGACAAGACTGCCTGGTGAGTATTATGCGGGTGATCATTAAGCCTTTAAAGCTGGGGTTCGCTAATGCCACTTGAAAAGGGTGAGCAACTGCAATCCAAATAAGGCACAATGCTGCCTCTAAGCTCAGTAAGTTCAAGTTTTACATAAATAGCAGTTTCAAACGGTTTGCTTGAAAATGTGCACATGACTACCAGAGTAAGTTCCCCACACCACACGGAGAAAGGGAAAGGAAAATAGAGCTGAGACAGTGCAAGAAGGGAGGTTGCTGAGAACTTTGTTTTGAAATAGCACATTCAGATCTTTGTCTAATTTTAGCAGGACTTAAGGTGTAGCAGCCTTACACAAAGTTCCTTAGCAAACTAATGAGTGTGCTCTTTGCAAGTAGCCTGAAATTATGATAGCAGAAGGTAGCGAACTTCCCCCAGAGTTTGCTTTTATATTCTGTTAAATTTCACCAGGATTTAGAGATTCTAAGAGAAAGTTCAGAGAAAATATTCTGCCACTTGTGAAAGCCACAGCTCCATTCATTGTGTTAACGTGGGGACACACGGTTATTACCTGCAGCTGGTTGCCAGTGTAAAGCACAGCGTGGCTCGGGTTCCTTTGGCCACAGAACTCACTGGGAAGCCATTGCTTTCTAGTCCAGCCGAGGAGGGAGGGAACTTGGAGCTTTCAGGGCCGCTGGGAATCGTTCTTTTGCACCTCAGCAGCCAACTCAGGAACGTCAGAGAGGAAACTCTGAACGCCCCCTTCACACCCGTCCAGCTTCCTACTCCATGTTTCATCTGAGACTATTAAAAGGCCTGCTTTACTCTATGTTACAAACCAAGCATATCATTCACAATTTTGTCAATCAAACAAAAAATATTTACAATACCCCGCTCTCCCCACTAAAAAAAAACCACCAGTCACTACATCCCCACTAGTTGGCCCCTCAGCACAGACGTTGAGAAGCTAAGTTCTGTGGGTGCTACTAGCATGTTTTCAATCAATATTCTGTTAGTCTCAATTGACGAACATGTACTGATATTTTTAAACCTTAAATTCAAAGTTATTTTTTTAAAAAAGACTGAGATGATAATGATTCTGGGAGAAGAGCACTATTCTCCACCATGTTCCATGTGCAGGGGTCTAGCCCTGGAGGAACAGGGTTCCACACTGGCTGCTGCTGGCACTGGGGCTCCAGCTCTAGCAGTGGGTCTCTAAGCATCTCTGGGTATCTCTGGGCTCCTGTGCACATAGATGTTTATCAGCAGAAGAGCCCAGCGATGCCCGGTAGAAACAAATACACAAGGGTATTTCCTGCTGCTCAGGTATTTCCCCCATCTATCTCTTACTTTCCGAGATACCCAAATAGAACAGGAGGCTAAATAATTAAAGCCTGCTGCTTCAGACCCGAGCAGCAGCAATTGTTTATGGGAGGATGTATGTGTAGGACTGTCAAAGATTCTTCTGAAATACTGAGAATGTTCTTCCCGGAGAAAACGTGGTACTGTTTAACATTCCCCAAAACTAAATATACATGGACTTCCCATACACTAGATGCATCTGCTAATTTGAAACTCAGTGTGTCCTTGCAAGGTTTTGGGTAACTTGCTTCCTATCTTTGTACTGACCCAACAGCATATTTAAATGACAAAGACAATGAGGAAGCCAGGCAAAAAGTGATGCTCCTGACACCAACAGGCATTTCTTCCTTTTTTAATGCTGCCACAGAAATAATTAGCAAGCGCAGAGATACCCTTCGTGTCCTGCTGAGTGCCTCTTCACTGGCCACAGCAATAAGCAGAGGAACTAGTGTTCATCTTAGGTCACTCCGTGACTGTAAGGGACAGTTTGCCTCCCAGGGTGGAAGCCATTTGAACCCCACTGATTGGGGTGTCCTGAAGTCCAGTATGACTTCTAGATCCGTATCCCTTCACAATAAGCAAACATCTGGAGGCACATGCAGGTGTACCTCTGATGTCCCCTGAAAATCCATCATCCTACTTTAGATCTTTAACTATATTTTTATTCATTTCTTCTAATGCACAATTTATGTTTCAAACTGATAGAGTATGAAATGCCATTTGAAATGGATTGCACACAAAACGTACATTAAAGAAAATCTTGTGTTTAATCAAAGTGCTCTCTATCGCACACAGTGATAGTTTTCTGGCATGGATATCCAAAATAAAAACACCTCCATTATTTTATCCAGTCCTTCATGGTAAATCACTGATTGCACAGGATATATTATTTTATGACAGTTTTCCTCTAGTTCTTAGTCCAGATACTTGGTGAACAACCGAGTTTCACATACGAAACTGTAGAATTCAGTATTTTTTCTGTTTCTCTCTTACTGGGAAAGATGTACTACAGGCTTCCTGTCTCCCTTGGTGTCTATGTAAATTAGGTCAGCACATGCACATACATTATGAGAATCAAAGCTAGGTGCCAAGGACCACATTCACTTTGACAGCCAAGAATACCTTTGAACAAAGAACTCAATTCTGTATAGAAGAATACCAATTTTAAAAATACCAAGGGGTTCCAAATATCTCCACACATCATTAGAGAATTATAAATGTTCCGCATCTGTATTTACAGATTTAACAGACCTTTATTTCTATCACATTTTAAGCTATGTAACACCACAGTTTTTTAAAATAAAAAAAAATGTTTTTTCTAAGTATAAAATTAAAAATGTTTCCCGTGGAAGACTTGAAAGACACACAAATATAAAATGTGATGCGTAGGGTTGAGAATGTCGCTCACAGCACTAGGGCCTGACTGGCAAACACAGGGTCCTGAGTTCAATTCCTGGTACAAAAAAAGGGGAAACACTAATTGTCCATCGTAAGAGGGTCACAGTTGATGTATTGCTGTATACTTTTCAAATAATAGACATAGTACATTTTATTTTCATGATTGCTCTCTTACTTTCCTATGACATATGCAGATCCCTTTTAAATCTGAATTAAAGAATGCTTGTGTTTGAGAATGTCTTTGGTTCTGGCCACCTACTTGGCAGGTGAACTATCTAAAGTGAGTGACTTACAAAAATCAAAATTAGGTTGAGAAACCATTTCTTTTGTCTCTTTCCTCCTGAATAGTACCTAAGAAGATCCACTGTATTCCAGGCCATTTAATCTCCTATTTGTGTACAACTAAAGAAGACCACTTTTAATAGACCTGTCATTTTGAAAATAACTTTATTAGGATATAACTCACAACTCACTCATTTTAACTATACAATTCAATGGCTTTTAGCATGTTCACAGTTTTGTGCAACCACAACATATGTCTTGTGCCAAAACATGTTTATCACCCCAAAAGAAATTATGCATCTGTTAGTGGTCATTTCCCACCAGCTTGCCAAGCTCATGAACCCCAGGCAACCATTAATAGATTTTCAATCTTTATGAATTGGCCTGTTCTTGATATTTCAAATTGAAATATGTTCGTGGGTTGGATTTCTTTCATTTCACATATTGTTTTCAGAGTTTCCCTTATAACGTAGCATGTGTAAATTCTTCATTCCTGTTTACTGCTGAATAGTGTTCCACTGCATACATACGATGTTTCCTTATCAGAGATGGGCATTTTATAGTTTCCACTGTGGGTGCATATGAATAAATTTGGCATGTACACATGGTTTCACTGCTGCTGAGAATACGTCCAGGAGTGGAACTGCTGGCTCCGTGTTTAACATTTTGAGGATCTGCCTGACTCCTTTCCAAAGCAGCTGGACCGTGTTCCAGTTCCACCAGCGGTGTAGAAGGGCTCCGGTTCCACCCCACCCTCGCCAACACTTGCTTTTTTCTGACTCCACCACCCCAGTAGGTATGAAGTGATTGGTATCATTGTGGGCTTGATCTGTGTTTCTCTACTGGCTGATGCTTCTGAGAACCTATGAGGACCTTACCGGCATTTGTATATCTTCCTTGGAAAAACATCTAGTTACATGCTTTGCATATTTAAAAACATTTTTATTAATTAAGTTTATTGGTACATTTCAGGTATACATAATGATCACATTCATTACTGGGCATTTATACTGTTCATGACACGACATGAGTCCTTCCCACCCCTATTTCCCAGCCCTCCCTTCAACTGCTTTTTTTGCTTATTTTTTTTAACTTGGTTTCTTTTCTTAAATCATTGAGTTCTAGGAGCTCTTTATACTGGCTACATTTGCACAGACTCCCTCCAAAATCAGGTGTCTCTGACAGACAGTTTTCTTTTCTTTTTTTTTTTGTCTTTTTCCTTTTTATTGGTACCAGGGATCGAACTCACGACTGCCTGCTTGCAAGGCAGGCGCTTATGCTGCTGAGCTAAATCCCCAGCCCCTAGACAGACAGTTTTCAGAAACAGAGACTTTTAAGAGATGTCTAGGTGTCGAGGGCTCTTCTCTGATTTCTTTGCTCACCTCTGTTTCATCTACCTTTTTTTTTTTTTTTTTGTAAAAATACAGTACATCGGGCTGGGGATTTAGCTCAGCAGCATAAGTACCTGCCTTGCAAGTAGGCAGTCGTGGGTTTGATTCCCGGTACCAATAAAAATGAAAAAGAGACAAAAAAAAAAATTTTTTTTTAAATACAGTACATCTACATTTTCAATTTTCTTTAGTCTGAGAGTTAGAAGAACTCTAGGCCTTGAGGTTGGTCAAACAAAATTGGTGACAGAAAATCACAGACTTCTTATAGTATATATCAAGGGATTTTCATTTTCAAGGCAGGAGATATCAGCCGGGATTTAAGGTGGAGAAATACTTGCAGGACAGTTCTGGGGCCTGAAAGGATACAGGATTGCCAGGCCGGCGAGGACAGGTCCCTGCCACAGTCATGCGGGCCATTTGGGCCTTAGCATGCTCTGCATAAGCCTTTCAATCAAGACCTGGAGCCTGCTCACGCCAGGGGGCCTGGCTGACACTCAGCTCTGCTTCCTGCAGCTGCTCTGCTCCCAGAACCGGGAGGAGAGACATATTTGTAGGCTGTTGCCAGTCTCAGTCTGTTTGTGCTACTGATAAAACAGCACAGAATGAGTAATTTCTAGACAACAGACATCTATGTCTCACAGTTCTGGAGGGTGGGGTGTGCAACATAAAGGTGTCGCTAGCTATTTAGTGTCTAGTCAGGGATTTCATGCTGAGACCTCACAGGGCAGAGGAGACCCAAGGGCAAAGGGGAAGAATGCAATGTCCTCACACAGTGGAAGAGCAAAGAGCAGTCCTCTGCCCCCGCCTTCCACCCTTGAGATGCCATCTTTATCACTAATCATCTTCCCAATCCTGCCTCTTGACATCTTCATATCTGGGCATGGGTTTCTAGTCAAGATGGAAAACAGGTAAGTCTCCACGTAGGGTGTGATAGTTCTGTGAGCTTCTTGGAGCTGAGACAGTGATTTCACTGATGGAGACTAGGGCCAGCATGACGCCTCAAAGGGCATATAAGTTCAATAAACATCCAAGCTTGCTTTCTGTCCAAGTGTGTTTAATATTATCATTGCTTCAATGTGAAGTGCTGTGAGAAAATTTTGGTTTGAGACAAGTCCTTAAAATTTCTGTGTCCATTTAAGCAGAAAATTTAGGCTGAATAGAATAGTTGTTTGAGATATTTCCTTGCAATTACTTTATAAAACAGCAGCGTGAAATTCATGTAACCTCTCAATATGTGGATACGACAAATGAATATTAAGAACTATACTGAGGGGGGCTGGGGATTTAGCTCAGCGGCATAAGCGCCTTCCTTGCAAGCAGGCAGTCGTGAGTTCGATCCCTGGTACCGATAAAAACGAAAAAGAACAAAAAAAAAAAAAAAAAAAAAAAGAACTACACTGAGACCTATAGTTCTTTAAAGCATATATGAAATCTAAATAATTCTCCTTTAAATTGCCAACTTTGCCATAGGTTTTAACTTTTAAAGAATCAGAGATGGTGCGGAAACACAAGAACTTATACATGACCACCACCCATCCTCCAATAGATACGCCATTTCAAAACACACAGGCATCATTTTCCTGTTTTTTTCTTGTAATTTAACGTCCCTGTCTTTCACATCTAGGGAATTGTCTACACATTATATTTGAGTTAGAAAAACGGGTATCTCTGTCCTTAGTGGAAGTGAACGTGGGCTTTACAACTCTAAGTCTGCTCTAATGTAGACGGCCATCACATTTTGAAATGTCATTTTAACTTTTTGCAGGTGCTGGGCCCACTGAGCTACACCTCAGCCCCTAATTTTCTTTTTTCATTCAATATTTTTAAGCTTCTCTAACAGAATTTGACTTTTACCTAGCTTCTATATTTTTTTCTCAGTTCCTTAGATAAACTGTTTACACTCTGTTGGTCAGCTTTGACTTACTAACAAATGTTTGAAATAACAAATTGCAAAAGAAGAAAGGTTTATTTAGGCCCAATTTTGGTGTTTCACTTTGAGATAGCTGGCCTTGTTATCTTTGGGTATATGGCAAGACAGTGTATCATGATGGGAGTGCATGGTGAACAAGCTGCTCACCTGTGGCAACCAGGAAGGAAGAGAGAGGCAGAGATGAGGTCCCACAGTCCCTTTTAAGGGCCTGCCCCAGTGACTTAACTTTCTCTGCCCAGGCTCTGCCTCCTGGAGGTGCCACCACCTCCCAGCAGCACAGCAGGCTGGAGACCAAGCTATTAACCTATGGCCCTTGGGAAGTATTCCAGTGGCCAAAGACAGCACTATCGGCTCACAGAGGTGTGCAGGGCTTGCTTCACTCCTGTTTTAGTCTATCTAGATCAGAGTGGTACCATCAACCTCACTGCAACTCTGGACAGTAAGGAAGAATAAATATTACCCAGCAATGTATAATGCAGGGAGAAGTGTATTAATAAGTGGAGATTGTTGTCTTAGACCTCATAAGCACTGTTTAGCTTTTAAAATTCTTGTGTTTTAGGTAATTGAAAGAAAACTTCATTAAAAATTGTAATATAGAGTTATATGTGACCATACTTTTGTATGTTAGAAATAAGATGAAATTTTCCAGCATTGAAAAAGGTGAGTAGTTTAAAAATGACCTATGTAACACTTCACAAATATATGTTGATTTTTTGTTTTTGTTGTTGTTTTTTGGTACTGGAGATCAAATTCACATTGTTGTACTTACCAGACAGGTGCTTGTGCCACTAAGCTAAATTGCTAGCATATCGTTGTTGTGTAAGATGTTTTTGTGTTAGGCTGGGAATTTAGCTTAGTACTGCGCCTGCCTGGGAAGTCTGGAAAGTGCAAGATCCTAAGTTCAATACCTGGTACCAAAAAAAAAAAAAAAAGATGTTTGGTATTGTTTCAAATACACATTTCCTACAACTGTAAATTCTAGTACAATCAAGTTATAAAATAAAACTTCTTAAGCCTGAGGGTATAGCTCAGTGATAGAACACTTGCCTAGTAAAGTCCAGGGTTCAATCCCCAGCACTGCTAATAAAGTCAAAACAAAACACAACCAATAAAATAAAATAAGACCTTCCAAAGAATGTAATATTTAAAATTAAAGTTTATAATCAGTTTGTCTAAAAGTTACCCCTCTGCTCCGTTTAGGTGAAATCCCAGTAAACAATTAGATAAACTCAGTTGCAATTAGAAAGAAAAAAATGTAAGAGAGAGGTTGGAAGCAGAAGAGTGTTTTTACACCCTCAAAGTGCAGGGCAATTTATCTTCTAGAAAAAGGGACAAACAGAAAATCACTTGAGTTTCAGGATCCCTTTTCAGTTTACCAATCCCCGCATTTTTAGCGGTATTATAACTCAGAGGCAAATTAGAGGGAAAAGACAAGCTGGCCCTGCCCTCCTCCTGGTGCTCACTTTGACGGGGCCTGCCCAGCACCACAGGGAGACCGGGTGAGTGGCAGCTCCCCACTCTGGGGTCTCTCGCCTTTGTAGATTTGTTAGTCCATCCATGAACTTTGTTTGAACAGAGTTTGGTACTTAATGGATGAGGGTATTGTATTGTAACTCGCAGTGTAGCACATCTTTTCTGTATTTATTTTAAATAAAGGCTTTCTAGAAACCAAAGGGCTTAAGCTGTAGGAAATAAAGAAGTAAAAGTGCTTGTCCAGCTCCTGCATAGGCAACAGGTGACTAAAATGCCTCAAATCTATACCCCAGAAGTTTCTGTAAGACCAAGAGCCAGTCAGAGGCCTCCCTTGTCACGGGCTGTGGGCTGACCAGCTGTGCCGTCATGTCCTGGATCCAGACACTCTAGGCTGGCGTCTGCCTGTGCAAACTGAGGCTCAGTCCACCGGGTCCTGCCAGTACCACGGGAGCATGCGGACAGGGCTCCTGGAGGGAGGCACAAGCTTCACTATGATGGAGACATCTCCATAGTGTCCTGGTGGAAACGGTTGTGTTTGAGGGCGTGAATGGAGATGCTGCGGAGCAAAGGCATACTAATGACATTCTATGAAGATAAAATTGAAAACCCCATGGCTGCAAAACAATGATTCTAGAGGTGATGCTCACTTCAAGAGTATGAACACAACTTGGGGTAGCACTATTCTGCCTTCAAATATTTTCAAACACTGTCTTAGGTGAACATAACTTTTTAAACACTGATTACACTGATGACCATGTGGAGTGGGAGAGAATCTGTGCTGTAAGAATTTACGTTTGTCCATATCGATAAGTTGTGAAAATAACTTAAATGAATTTTAACTTTTTGTTTTTCTTGTTTGTAATAATTCTACATGTGATTCCAACTTCTGAGATAAAGTAATTAGTATAAATCCTTGCTGAATTACAGGTTGATTATTTTGTCTTCAAATTGTTAGGAATATAGTCCATTACATTCTCCTTACATAACTAACACAAATCTTATAAAAGAAAAAAAAAGTACTTCCCTCTTTGCTTTGGGGTGCTAGGAAGCTCAGAGAAAAATTCTAACACCTGTAACAATCCCTAGCAAGACTAGACACATATCCCTGTATGCTAGTGCCAACTTGGATGAGCTTGAATTGATCCTAGTACGTTAATTTTCTTCCTTCATTTTTCCTGACCTAATTCCTCTCATGCTTTGCAACCTGTTTGTATTTTATCTATTTTAAAAAGCTAGTTCAAGTCATTTGAGAAACTAAATGAAAAAAGATTTCCATAGAGATTCTCCCTAGCAGTTACTAAGTTAAGATTCCCTCTACAGTTACTGTAGTTCTCTACATGCATGGGTATGTAACTGGCATCAGGTGTATAGAAGGCCAACAATACTTGGTGATAAGCGATACAAGTCAGTATGGTGACACAGTGAGAGCCAGAGACACTGAGTAACCTACATTAGGGCAAATGACCAATCACAGAGCAAGACCTACGTAGGATAATTCTGACTAATGTCTAAAATGACTGCGAGAAAATACACACCTGGCTTTTCCACTATAATGCTATCTTTATAGTAGCAGGCTGCGGTGCCCTGCCCTAAAGAGAGAGGGTAGCGCTGTGGTCCAGGATGCTGTTCTAAACTTATGAGCCTCTGCTTTAGCAGCTGTCAAATGGGACAGTGGTGGCTCCTTTCTCATGGGTTACTGTGATGTAATAATTACATGAAATGCAAGCTCATATACAATAAGCATGTAATAAATTCTGGTTTTTTTTTTTTTTTTTTTTGTCTTTTTCCTTTTTATTGGTACCAGGGATTGAACTCACGACTGCCTGCTTACAAGGCAGGCGCATATGCCGCTGAGCTAAATCTCCAGCCCCCTAAATTCTGGTTTTTAAATTAGCACTTGATATTGTGTCTGGCTTAAGACAGTATTATAGAAAAATAAACACACAGTTGTGAAAAAATTAAGTTTTAAAAGCTGTTAAGGTTTTGTTGTGATATTCTTTAAATGATGACTGCCTTATACGAAATACTTTATGGTTGTCAGTGTGTAAAATATTGTTTTAACAATCTCCTAATTCCCCACGTTTTCTACTTGTCCTATAATGCTATCAGGAAAACAACATTATGAGAATCTGTGAAATTAGTGACTTGGTTAGAAAATAAATCATTTATCTCTTTACAAAAATTCCATTTTGCTCCCCGAAGTTTAACACTTTTGATCGAATGTCTGGGGTTCATAGAAGCACCTTTCTAAAATGGAATGCCTCTGTACAACCCCAGAGGCCTTGCCTGTGTCAGTCTCCAAAGAGAAGGACTCTCTCACCCAGGGCTGTCTCAGGGGTCAGGAAGCCTGGAACTCTGCCTTTGCTGGCTGCGTTAACCAGCTAGAAGAAGTTGGGGCTCTTTGTCAGATTTCTCCTAAAGCTTATAAGGTAGACAAAGGCAACAAAGACAGCTAGACAAGAAAATCAATCATTTTAAGTAACAAAAGAAAAATTATTGAGGATTGTTTTTGGCAAAATTATAGGCACTTCAGTCATAAATTTTTTGTTTGTTTGTTTTAGTGCTAGTGATTGAAGTCAGGGCCTTTTCATGGCAGGCAAGCTTCTAGCACTAAGCTACTTCCCCAGTCCACCTCAGTCTTTTTTAAAGGAGGCAAAACTCCACCTAGCTACATGTCACAACACATGCATTTGAAGGATATTATGCTCAGTGAAATTATGCTGGGTCAGTTGGAAGTAATGTCTTTGGAGAGTCATTCATAGATACCAAAAAAAGGGTGGCTGGGAGGGTTAGGAGTGAGAGGAGACCGGGAAGTGTTGTTTCATGAGTGCAGGGTTTCTGTTTGGAACAATGCAGAAGCTCTGGGCAGGAACGGTGAAGATAGTTACTGAGTTTTGTGGCTGTTCCTACTTCCGGTAAATTACACACTTAAGAATGTTTGAAGCGGTTAACATTGTTCTATATATTACAAGTCTCCTCTACTGTATCTAGCATTTCCACCAACAAAACGTCTTGACTCCTGCATTACGATAACTTATCCGTATCCTGATCATGATTTTCTTATTGTTTTAACTCCACTCCTCCTCCTGAATGCTATCTCTGTTCTCTTTAAACGACTAAACACTGTCTGTGTGTCTGAGATCTCAGAAAGAAAGGCCTCTAAGTATTTCTTCCTTACTTGGTTTCATTACAAGTGTGCTTAACCTACCCACAGTGAAAGAGGTATTGCTTGTTCCCTTATTTTATTCTCAGTTCTGTTAGAAAAGTTTGCCTAAATGCACACACGTAATCAGTTATGCATGGTGAGACATAATGAGATTTGGGCGCTGAGAAAGTCAGTGGTTTTGCTGTTGTAAGACTGATAGTGTTAATAGGTCACAACCTGTATGTTGAGTAATTAACATACCGTCGGAGTATAAGAAAAAGCAGTAAGGAAAACTGGGCCCTCTTTTCCTGAACATGGGAAATTTTTCAAAACAGAAATCTTTATTGAATTTGTCTTTCCTTAAATTAATTCTGCTCTGCGGCCTAGTTCTTTTTATTCTTCAAACTATTATGAACCACATCTGTGGAATTCTGTATCGGCTATTCTGAAACCAGCTGTTGCCAAGAGCCTTTTACTTGGGTTGAAATTAAGAACAGATTTGAGGGTTGTTTACCTGCTGCGGTGTCCTGATGTAGTTACCAAAAACTGCAAATGGTGAGAAAATGTGATTGGCATTGCTTAAACGGCTGGTGTATTTTCTACAATACTTTTACCTCCGATGGGAATCTTCAGTAAAACTAGCTCTGCCATTGCTATTTGTTAATGCAGTCTTTGTTGTTTCTCAAAATATATGCACAACAAAAACAGTAAAAGTATGTCTGTGCTACAGCAAGCATGGTGTATGGGTCAGTATGGAAGTTTCCTCTCCTCCTGAGTAGAAAATGAGAACAGATTGTTAAAAAAAAAAAAATGTTGATTTCATGAGAAAATTCTCGAGTTTTGCCATAGGGAAAAATGAGTAAGGTATTCTCTACCAAATAAAATGGGTACATTTTGCACAGAATCTCTGGATATGTCCAGACTTGACTGGAGCATGAAAATGAAAAAATTTTCACAAGTGTTTGAAAGGATATGAACATCTCAACTGTGAGCAATGCAAATTGCAGCCAATTTGACCTTGAATTAAGAAGTTTTCTCAGTATAAACATGGGAGAATATGTATGGAGGTCCCTTTAGATGTGACCCTGTGCGTGCGTGTGCGTGCGCGCGTGTGTGTGTTTGCATCTGTGTAAGAAATGTATATTATCTGTTTCATTACCAGAGTATTCACTTTCAATGGAGTCAAAATTTAAAAAATAGAATTGAGACAGTTTGAAACCAGGATTAAAAATATTGTATGAGTGAACTTCAGATTCAAGCAGGCCAAAACCACTTCATAAAGGACTTTCCGTAAGGTATAATCACAACTTTGCCGTTGTCCCCTAATGGGATGACCATGTGGTAAATTCCAAATCAACTCACCCAAACTAATGTGCTATTCTTCCCTTCTTCTGTGTTCTCTTTAATTTTTGTCTCCCTCCATAGTCTCAATATAAAACATATTTTGAGTTTAAGCCCCAAGAAAAGATTTTAGGAAAGAGCAGCAAGTTAGTGTTTGGGGTACTATTTTTGAAATAGCAATGATTAAATAGTCCATGTCCACATATAACACTACCTATAAACCACTAAAATGTAAAACACACGTACTTTATCAGTTATCCATAATTCCCTTTGAAATTTGCAAATGTGAGTTCAGAGAGCAAAAGATTGCTCCTTGGCTTAGTACATAATGTTGAGCTCCTTTCTAGATATAATATAGAAAACTTTAATAAATTTGCAGAGATAGAATTAATATAAAATATTTACTAATAAGTAGTGTGCTGAACTGTCTAATTATCACAGTTAAATTGAGTATGCATATTTAATACATGTATTTTAGTTTGTCTTGGAGTTCATGCTCTAGCTAGAGTTTCACTTTGTGCTTTCAGACAGACAAGACCTTGGTGAGAAGTTTTGTTTTTGTTTGCTTTTTATTCTTAGCTATTTATGGAATACCTGAGAATCTTTCTTACCAAACACCCACAATCACAGAACATTATTATCAAATTGTTGGAGTAAAGTTCTAAATGCTGAAGAAAATAATTCATTAGACAACAGCAAAGGAAAATAAATGTTCTCTTCCTCATCTCTTTCATCAACAAGAATTACTGACTGTGATAGTTACACATGTCCAAAGATCAACCATTAGTGCTGCTGATTTTGCTCTGCTTACAAACTGTAATTTACCTGAATATTTCAAATAAAGACATGTAAGTAGAGAATCCCAAGGGCTAGTATAATGTGTAGAAACAGTGTCTTAATCTTTAAAGGCTATTTTAGTTGTTTGAAGGCATTCAACAGTTGAAATTTTGGCCAAGCTAAATATGGTTATAGCAGTAGCTTGTGGAAAAAAGGAGTAGTATGTGAACTCTTACTAAATATTTAATTTTCATACTGTTTGGTGTATAGAAGAAGCTAATAATGGTGTGTTGACAAACAAAGACCAGGGACTTTGTCTGCAATCAATGAAACACATGGCAACTTGGCGATGAAGTGATGCGGGCCCTCCAGCTGCCTTTTCTTGGGTTTGCCACACTGGCACCAGAATTTGACTCTCGCACATCTATCAAATTATGCTCTCAGATTTTATGTGCATTGTAGAGAAATGTGGAAGAAAGGAAATCATTTGAAAGCACAATATTATGGTAGACAAACCAAGCCCTGAGTGAAATCACATGTGGGTGATTTAAGAAAGGCCCCTAAGCATACTTGAAAATTTTTTCAGTTTTATGTGGAGGAGTCTGGAAGGTTTCCTCACTGTTTGCTGATCTAACTTGTCAATTTTCAACACATGGAAATTATTAGTGCAACACTAGTCTGAAATTAGAACCAAGAATGCAGATACATAATATTTATTCCATCCTCTCAGACCTGTTTCAAGGCACTACAGAATAACTCTGTCGGAGTTTACATATGCATATATGTGATGTCAACGCAGCATGTTATCTATCCTTGACTTAGTACATAAAGTCGTTGTCTTTTCTTAGTTAAGTTGAGCAACAATTTTCTGGTGCATTTTCATTGTGTGTGGTAATGAACTGTGAGTATTTCAATACTTTTCTGTGAATCACACTTAGGCATTCAGGCTGAAATCAGCAACAACTGTCCATGACCTTTAACATGCCTGCTTTCCAAATTACAGCGGATCACGAATCACAGGGAGCTTACATTTTATGATTCGAGGATCCTTCCTTGTCGTCTTCCTCCCGTTCTGTCCCTCTCCTTCGCTGAAACACACACACACACACACACACACACACACACACACACACACACAAACACACACACACACACACACACACACCCCACACACATGAAAACATCTCGCACACGAAGAATGGCCCCGCGCCTGATTTCCAGCTTTGCCAGGGCACAAGCACCGCCCTCGCAGCTCGTCGGTGCAGAAGGAGTTTCAGTATAAATGCCATTAGTTGTGGAGGGCCATGGGCTGCAGGCAGAGTGCTGGGCACAGAGAAATGCCACTGCAAAAGGTAACCGCCCGAAATGCGGCGCCGATTGTTCAGCAGAGCTACCTTGGGCGACTTGGCCAGAATCCACCTCCACTGCGGAGTTATCACGCGGAAAAGCAGAACAATATGGCTAAGGGCCTGGTGGGAGCAGATAGTGTCGCCCCTCCGCAGGCCACAGCAACCCAGGCTACGTCACCGCGGGCCGTGGGGCGCGCTCCCCGTCCCTTCCCCTCCCGCTTCCAGTCTAACTCCCTTCCTCCCCCCGACCTCTCCCTGCCAAGTACCAGGAAGGCTGCTGGAGTCAAATTAAGATTTCCATTCCCATACTCAATTTATTGTAACGAACTGCGACCCCCGGGGAGCAGCCGAGGTAAAGAAATGAAGTTTTAAGAACAAAAGCAAAACGAGTTGAACTTTCAAGGATACACGTAAACACCACCGGTGACAATCGAGTTCAAACTCCACTTTGTACAGTAGTTGTTCAGTCTTTCCAGCGAACCCCGGAAAGACTCTGGATTCAAAATGCTCCAGATTCAAGACTTCGGGGGTTGGCACTCTCCATCCTAACTCCCCAAATACTCCAAGAAGTTCAGTGACCGCGTACTTCTCAGGGACCATCGGAAAGGTCTCTGCTTTAGGTCTCTTCTCGAAGCTCAGTGCCCAGGTGCCCGAGCGGGCTGGACCTGAATCCCGAGCACGTCTGCACGTATGGATGCGTGTGTGTGTGTGTGTGTGTGTGTGTCCGCGCGCGCGCGTAAACAGCCTCCAGTAACTGGAGCTGTAACAGCCTGAGACCTTGGGAAGAAGGGGCGACCACTCGTCGCCCGGGTCGTGATTCAGTGCTCGCAGAGGAAGGATTATCCGAGTCTGAGTCATCGCGAGCCTCCAGACTTTCTCTGCAGTGTGGAAGAACTTTGCGCTGATGAGACAATAGTGGAGCGTGTGCGTTTCCTACAGGGCAGACCATTGCCGGGCTGGGGGAAGCCTGGGGCCTGCGCCGGGCCGCGGGAGCCCGGCCCCCTCCCTGCGCCGCGCAGCCCCGAGACCCCGCCGGCTCCCGAGCACCCCCCGAGGCTGGCGCGTCCGGGGCGCGCGCGGGCGGCGTGGGGAGTGGGCCGAGCGCGTGGCGGGCCCCGCGCGCCCTCGCGCGTCCCCCGCGTCCGGGCGCAGCTGGCTCGGTCGGTGTAGCGCAGCGCTCGGCTCCTCGCCGCGGGCGCTCGGCTTCACCTTCAGATGCGCGGGGCGCGCGCGTCCTCCACCCCCGTCCGCCGCCACCCCGCCAAGGTAGGGGCCGCCGGCTGGGGCGCTGCGGGGCCCGCTGACGGCGGGGGGTGACGTGCTCGGGACCCCGATGTGAGCGGGAGCGGGGCGGGGGCGCGCCGGAGAGGGGCTTCCCCGGTGCGGGGAGGGCGACTCGGCTTTCCAGTTGGTAGGAGCCTGGCACTGCAATTCCAGAAGAGGGGACGAAGGAACTTCGGGCGGCAGGGCGAGCGCCGGGAGGCGGCTTTTTACCGCAGTGGAGGGGCGGGGTGGGGGCCGGGGTGGGAGCGCGGAAGAGCCTCGGGCTTTGTACACTCCGTCAGAGGCGTTGCGGGAGGAGGGGAGCTCGGATGCGCTTTCCATCCATTAGGAGACAAAGAGCAAATTGCCTTACTTTAAAGTAAAACGCTCTGGCTAATGAAGGTGGGTGATGGGCTGCGGGGCCCTAGGAGCCGCTTCAATTATTAAGGGTTTGGCGGATGGGATCGATGCCTGTAGGCACCGAGCACTGCTGCCTAGGGGATGTGTTTGCCGTGTGTATGGGGGGAGGTCTGTGCTGTCCCCTCCCATGGTGACTGCCCATCAGCCAGGAGCTTTAGAGCGACCCTAACATTAGAGAAGTGGGAGCTTTGGGAAGGGAAGTTCGGGAGGGGTGGGGGCTGGGGCGGGGGCGGCAGTGAGGTTCTGCAAGTGACTCCGAGTTGGGTGGGGGTCTGGACGGCTGCGACTCCTCCGAGATCATCAAGTCTGCCTGGGGTCAGAGCAGGGTTGAGGTGGGGGAAGTATTGATGGCGATACACTTACATGTATATACATTACACACACACACACACACACACACACACACACACACACACTGTATAAAGAAAAGAATGCAGTGGGGTGTGTGCCAGCGGGGGTGGGGGTTGGAAAGGCGCCTCCTCTGCCATTAACAGGGAGCGCTAACAAACTGAATAGTTACGATCAATATTTAGATTAAACCGCCTCGTCAAGTTTTAAAGAAACTTTGTATGAATAAGTTTAAAACCCAGCTGAGTGGGATATTTAAACCAGAGGTTTATGGAGGAAGGTTGGTGTGCGGTGACGATCAGGCATTGTGAGCCAGGAAGCCAGTGGATCTCTGCAATTAGGGACCCAAAAGAATCGGCTTTTTACCTAAAAAATGTGGGTCTGTAAGTCAGGCTCATTTATTACCAGTGTTAATAAGCTTCCCGCAGCCGACCGAGATCAGCCCAGAAGCTCTGGAGCTGTGTTTGTATCTTACTGGCTTATTGATAAAGAGTCACTTGGTCTCCGGGTGTGCAGACATTAACTTGCTCAGCCCTCTTTTTAAATATATTCATTCTGTGCCTTATTTAATCCAGATGCACAAAAAGCCATTTGCTGCCTCATTGTTGGTTTACATTTTTTTGAAAATGCGACTGGTGTAACCTGTGGAATTTGAAATGCAAATAAAAGCCTGTGGGAGTTGAGGCAGAACAAATCAGCATTTATAAAGTGAAAAAGATTTAATGTCTTTGAAATCACTGCAGGGGAAGAAAACTGGAGGGGGAGTGTGATTTTTTTCATGGAGTTAATTGTGACGTCAGGTCTTTTTGGAAAAGATGTTATTTTTAAGGTCCGAAACCCTGGTATGTAAAGTGCTTACAGGAAAAACAGATTACAAGATTAACATCTGTTAACATGGTCGTTTATCTCCAGCCAAAAATAGGTCAGTTCTTTCTTAAAGAAGCATGATTGTTAGGGCATGCTTAAATAATAAAATGAAAATAATGAGTTCAAAAATTAGGGACGAGCGTTT
The DNA here is from genome assembly GCF_034190915.1 of Cavia porcellus. Taxonomy (NCBI): domain Eukaryota; kingdom Metazoa; phylum Chordata; class Mammalia; order Rodentia; family Caviidae; genus Cavia; species Cavia porcellus. Next base: position 4,547,562 of record NW_026947503.1, read on the forward strand.
GTTATGATCTGACCTGTGATAAACACTTTCTGATTTCGAAATCACTTGAGGTCAAAGTCTCTTTTGAGTGTTAAGAACAACTCTACCCGGTGTCCACCCCTCCCCGATGATCCCCCTCCTCCCTACTCGTAGCTCCCTCACCCAACTAATTTTCTTTTTCGTCCATTGTGGAAGTACAATATATATTTAAAGGGGCCTTGTCTGACGCTCCCTCCCTTAAGAAGCAAACTCTTTCGGCGTAGATGGCTAACTTTCAGAGCTCTGCCGTTGTTTTACCACTATATGAAAAGGCATAGGAGGATAGAGAAAAAAGAAACTGCTTTCCAAAGTCTTCCTGCCCCCTGGGTGTGAGTGACGGCTCTGCTGGCCAATCCGCAGCGGCTTTCGCTATCCCGGAGGTAATTTGGGGTGTGTGTGTGAACGCGCGCGCGTGCGTGTGCATGCGTTCGTGTGTCTACACGCTTAAGTACGACCAGTCAGCCTTTCGCATCCACAGGCTCCTGCATTTGCACAGATGTGTGAAGTAAATGTGGGCACGCTTTTTATGCAGTCTGTCCAGCTAGGGGCGCACGCAGCAGTTTATGTGAAGACCCTGCCCCCTCCGAGTGTCCTTTAGTGAAAAATGGGCATTAGAGGCATTTTCAGATTCAAGTCGAAACCTGCAGAAAGGGAAGAAAAGAGGAGCGATGTGATTATGCTTCTCAGCAGTTGAGAAATCGAAATGTGCAGCTTCCGGCGCCTCAGTCCCACCCGCAGACGCGCCCCGGCGCCTTTGGGGTGCGAGCCTTGGAGCCCACTGACCGGGAGTAAAATGTGTAAAGAACGAGGGTTGTTGAAACGGATGTTAACTCTAGAAAACCGAGGGCAGCCTGCCAATTTTACATTTAATTCCTCACTGAAGTTGATACTCAGTCTGTAGCAAATTCTGGAACACGAACTGATCACAGCCAGTGGAAGTTTTGGCCCACCCCACTTGGGAGTGAGGCGCCTCGCCGCGTCTGCACTGAACAATGCGCATATTCGTAGGTGGCGTCAGGGGCCACGCCAAGCTTCCTAGAACTTCATCTCCACCGATTTCCTGGGAATGCCGGCGGTCATGGGTGGTTAGTGTAGCATGCGTTTTGGGGCGCGCACGGACTAGACAGGCACAACTAGCCTGTTTAAATGCTGAGGATAAGATGGCTAGGGCAGCCCAGTGGGCTGCTGTGCTGCTGTCCCCTGCGGGCTGATGACGCAATGAAGGATCCACGTGTCCCCACCATCTCCGAAGACCCCTGCAGGTGGGTCCCACAGGGACCTCGTGAACCCAGACAGGGGTGTGCGAGTGCCAGGTCGCACCGAGGTCACCTCTAGCGCCCACAGGCACCCTTCACCAAATCCACCCCCCAATCCAGTTAGGTTCCGAGGTGGTGTCGGTGTCGCACATCTCCACCCACGCGGGCCATTTCCTGCCCCCTGCCGGGGTGCCAAAGGATCGTCCCTCCTGGCTGCGCTGGGTATGGGCGAGCAGTGCGGAGACTCGGTCCTCTCCCAGGATCCCCGCCCGGGCGGGCGGGGCGCGGCTGGGTGGGGGTCGAGCGGGGGCGGCTCGCGCGGGGGGCGGGGCACCTACCTGCCCGCCCCGGGGCGGGGGCGCGGCCGCTTGTTGCTGGGCTTCCCGGGGGCGGGCCGGGGGGCGGGGCGAGTGGGGAGGGGAGGGCAGCGCCCCCGCCCCCGGCCCTCGGCGCCGGCTCCCCGCCCCCGTCCTGTGGGGCGGACGTCACACGCCTGCATGTAACCCAAGAAGTGAAAGAGACGGGAACCCACAGCCCAACTTCATACCGTAACAAAGAGGGGGTCGGTGCGGGCCTGGGGCGCGGACGCGCGGGCGGATGGGGCGCGGGGGAGGGTGGCGGGGGAGGGGCCGCCGCGCGCGGGGGGGGGGCTGAGGCCGAGTTGCCGGGAGGGGCGGGCGGGGGAGGGCGGGGGAGGGCAGGGGAGGGAGGGGGCGGGGCGGGGGCGGGGCCGGCCGGGCGGGGGTCTCGCGGCGGCGCGGCCGGGCTCCGGGGCCGAGCGCGGCGGAGGCCAGGTAATTGGTTTCTATTTTAAACTTCACTTTGTTCTGCTGGAGGGTGAGTGGTGGGAAAGGCGTGGTCCCCGAGGACGGTTACATAAGTCTTCACACCTGAGTTGGCTCCTGCGCCCCGAAAAGGGCAGGCTTGGGGCAGCAGAGGCGGGTGGGCACTTGGGCGCGGGCGTCTGGCCCGGGGCTGCTGTGTGTCGGTTTGTGACCTGCTGGAGGGACCGACCGGTTTCCTCGGCGCCAAGCAGGAGGCCGAAGTAGTCTTCTGGAGCGCTTCTAAAGCCAGATGTTCCCGTGGGCCCGGGCCTTCCAGAGTATCCACTGTGTAACAAAGAGCGGGGCCCTGGACCCCCCAGTCCACTGTGTGCTGACTTAGCCAGCAGGTCGCAGAAAGAACTTTAGATGAGGCCGTAATTACACAGATAGCACGGGGCATTTCCCGTGAACCGGCCATTAAGTATTGGATCTTGATTAGAGCCTGTTTGAAAATGGATGTGAGCAGAGCAGAGTACAGGCTAAGTGGGTAGCACATCACCAGGAGCTTTCCCAGGTTATGTTTTAAGCCACTTTCCTAATAGAATTGAAGTATTTTGGTTTAGGATTTCTTTTTTTAGGAACTAGGTATGCGTGTGCTGTTATATAGGGTACTTGTTACTGCTTGTAAAGAAAAAAGCTCTTTTTATTATTTGTTTGTTCCTCCTTCATTTTCCCTTGCATTCATTAACCGTGGCCTCGAAAGACCTGAATTTTATTTACACAGACCGGCCAGAATTGAATATACCACGTAGCACTATTGTGCATGAATCTAACCCTCACCCCTTAGTCAAATTGGAGTTGAGCTCGCCCTGGTGTCAGCGGTGTGTGGCTTTGGGTTAGTGGTTGGCGACATCTTTAGTTTCACGGGAGTGACCCTATAGCCATCTTGAATGGATTCCAGATAAACTGAAGTCGCCCCAAGACTCGTGTGTTTTGGTAATTACATTAGAATTTTGATATGTTAAGGTGCTAACGTGTCTTAAGTTTTCCTTAATTCATCAGTAGGATTTTGTTTTCTCACAGTTGTTAATTTGAATATACTGAAACATTCTAGGCACTCTTAACATTCTAAAAAAATAGCATCCCCAGCCCGTCTGTAATAAAGCTAACCAAAACTATTGGGCATGCCTTTCTAAAATGAAACAAAACACCAGCGTGGTTTATTGGTAGCAACTCACTGTTTTCAATAGTAAATGGAGAGAAGGGAGACTTGCTTATTTGTGCTTCTGAGAGCTTTTATCACAGTCTTCGCAAATGGCGCAATGTACTGAACTGACACAGGGTCAAGAACTTGTTTAGAATGTTTACTTGATTATAATGGCTGATGTCCTGAGGATAGCTTATATCAACAGTGTTTTAATATTATTTATTTGGAGGCGGTGTTTAGAGGTAACTAAATTTAGAGATAAAACATTTCCTGAAACTCTAAAGTTCTGCATTTCTGACTTGTTAAGAGATCTCTGGAATGGACATTAAGTGAATAGAAACAAGAGACTTTTTAAAATACAAAACAAAAGAACTCCCAAAAACAAAAAACAGGTCACAGTGTTAAAAGCACTTTATGTCCACAAATGAAAGTTTTAATTCCATTTGCCTTACTGGTTTCTGTTAGGAGATACTTGACTTTTGTAAGTGAAGCATTTGGTGTGATTAAGCTTAGCAACAATTATGTGGGAAAAAAAAAGATTTCTTTAAAGAATACTTTGAAGTGAGGAATACTCTTTAACAGATGGCTTGCAGTCTTCCTAAATGAGGAAAAATGATAATACTGCCTCACAAGTTAAGTAGAGTTTATTCCTGAATGGGTGTTAAAAACCAGTACCTAGTTTATTGGGTTGTCCTGAGTTTTTATCTGTTCTTTTTTTCCAGGCTCTGTATGGTTTATTCATAGTTAACCAGAGGGAATCTTTGGAAAAAATTTTGTGGGCGTGGCTTCCAGTCTGGAGATTGTGTTTAGTGTTTCAGCAGCATTATACCTTAATGCCATAGAAATAGGAAACTGAAATATAAGCTGATTACGTTCAGCAGGAGGGAGCCTGCCCATGCACTTTTCTCTTGCAATATGCTTGTTTAGACCTTTGAGACATTTCACTGTTTGGGTTTTTATCCCACTTTCAGTTTAGGAAGAAAGAACAAATGTTAATTATCTAATTACAAATGGCATTTTGCTTATAATATAACTAGTTTTCTGACTGAAGAAAGCTTTGCTGTTAAGTGTGCAGGACAAGCATATCGGATTTCTTTTTGGTTTTTGATTGGCCAAGTTTATCAGGAGAGATCCAGTTTTCTCTGTGGTAGAGGTGGCTTTATACCCCATTGTAATTAATAGATCTAAGGAAACAAAAATTTATTTCAGGAGATGTCTGCATTACCAGTATTTGAACTTGGAAATAACATTCCTTCCTCAAAAGCAGAAGTCTTACTAGCTGCAAATGTTTATACATTTTAGTGCTTAGATAAAGCTATTCAGAACACAATCAGTCCTTTCAAAAATGCATCTCTTTGCTGCCTGACCCTCCCCCTCAAAAGTTCTAGAAATGGTGGGAAAAGTTCAATTAACTCTCTTCTTACTGAATGTGTAGCGCTCAGAGAGCTTCCCCTGCACATTTGTGCTCGCCTCTATTTTTGTTTATTGCCTCCTTGCTGTCCTACAAAAAGGCCTTCCTTGTGCACCTTTGACCTTTGCTTCCAGGATTGTTAACATGGAAACATAAAGGACTAATTTCATTACTCTGTTTAGCTCTTGGGGCCAGGGGGTTACCCGTCCAGGGTGCTGGGGTCCTGCATCTCATTTGCATTTGCATTTTTATGTGAGCTCTGGCCTTAGGATGAAGTCTTGGGTGGGTGGTGGTTGGAGTCCATCCCTCTGTGTGTTCCAGGCATAGAGGTACGTGGAGATTCCAGAAGGCAGGTGTGAGTATGGGCTGTGGGGCTGTAACCCTGAGTTAATGACTGTGGTTTGGGCCCCCTTGAGCTGGGAGTGAGCTGGCTGCCTTTCCCTCCCCCTCTGCCCCTGGGACTCTTTACCTTACCTTTCCTCTCACTGGCTAGAGGTGCAGTTCAGCTGGCCTGAGCTGGGATGTGTCCACAGGCCGGCCGCAGAGGAGAAAGCTTCCTTGGGTCCCAGGAACAGTGAGTTTGGAGGTCAGGAGTAGGACTGTTTCTCTTTTTTTGAAGTAAAGGGGTGACCTCTATCCTGAGTTAACCTCACCTTTCAGCATCTTTGGCACAGGGAAGATAATTCTCCTTAGCAAGTGAAGCAAGCTGTGGTTACCTCAGACTTTTTAGATAACTTTGGAAAGTTGTCCCAAACTCATTTCAAGAAAGGACTCATATCCAGCGTTTCTGTTTATGAAGACTTTATTAATAAATTTCACCTTATGGAAGAAGAATTTAGGAAGATTTTTATTATGGATTTGGAATGTCTGGTTCAAGTCTTTAAAAAGCCTCTTTAAAATAAATTGTTTTCCAGGGAGGCATATTTTTGGGGTATGATTTAAGTAACACTAGGAGAGATGCATTCATAAGGACTATAAATGCATGTCCTGTACTGGCTACTGAGGTATATGAAGAGTATTTCCTACGACTGGTGAAAATTGGCAGTTACAACTGTAACTGTCCGTTTTGCGTTCTTTATCCCCTGCATCTGGCCACACGTGACTTGAGCAGCTGTAGCCTTCCCTGCCAGGGTGAAGCAGTCATGTTTGTGTGTGCATTGAAATGCTTTCCCCTAGACACTGGACAGCTAAGGAAGTATAATTTTGTGGCCCTCAACATGCCTGAAAAGTAGTTTTCTAAAAAAAGACCTGGCGTTTCATCTTTAGTCTAACTGTACTGGAAATTACAAAGCATAGTAATTAGAATTGCAAACTATTTTTAGAAAGCAGATTGTAAATATATGTTAAGTAATGAGCAAAATACAACCCAGGAGAATAGGAAAAATCATCTAAAAGCAGCAACATCATGATGCCTTGGATACATTTTGCTATGTGTTTTTAATCTGTTCATTCTTACAGATATTTTGTCTTTTTCTCCTTGTTGTTTTTTTGATTTGGGGGTCTGGTGTTTTAATCAAGCTGTTATGGAGTGAACATTTACTTGAAGAGATGTGCAGTCTATATAATTGTAAGGTTCAGACAGTTCTTCAGCTGATGGTAAAACTGGGTGAGAGACGGCTGTGTTTTGTTGTTTCCAAACTGAATGAAGCAGGTGCTTTATTCCACCAGACACAGGTAGACCTCTCTCTTTTGGCTCCTCACTCTCTGGGGAGTTGCTGATGTCAGCACCGCCTTCTGCATACAGCTGTCCTCCTATTTTCTTGCTCGTTTAAGAGATGGTGTGTGCAGATTAAGTGCCAGTGTCAGCTTTCAAGACATACAGAAAGACTTAAAAATTGAGGTTCTGTTAAAACTCTTGATTTTTTTTGTTAATGGCTGAGAAGTAAATTATTTTTTCAGTATTATTAACACTTGGAAAGCCTTCTCATCTCCAGCTTTTACCTTGTGAAAGTAAGGGACATTTGTTTAGGAATTTTTGTCCTTTGTTTCAGCAAAGGGCAACATGTGTCTGTCTTTGCCATATGGTACTACTTAACCTATATCGCATGAACAGACTAGGAGCTGTGCTTAGGCATTGATTTATTTCAGCCTTCGAGAATGTTCTTTGAAATCTAGCACAGTCAATGATGCATTGAAATTTGTGCAGGGAGGTTGTTTGTGGCTTTAGCAGCTTCTTATTGAGTTGATTCTTAAGGAAAGTGAGCAAATTTCGTGTTTTTCTTTTTCTGAAGTAATTTTGGTGGCAAATAGTTTGCCCTGAAGTGTTGAGTGATTGTGTTAATTCAGGAAAACACAGAGCCAAATATGAGTAGTTGAGACATTGGCTGGTTGCAAATTAGACTAAAAGCTGGGTTGGTCAGAGAATGTTCACTGTGCAGTTTCTGATTATTCTGGTGGTTTTAACCTACAGCTAAAAAAAAATACAGGGTTTCCCCCCCTTAAAGGCTTAGCTTTTTCCACCCTTAGAAGATGAATCAATGAGCAGATAGGGTCTGTTTCATAATTTCACTCATCTTTTGTGCTGCTGTTCTAGAATTTTCTATACCTCCTCCTTTTAGCTGTGGGTATGTTTTGGTTACATGTTGGGTTTCAGTTTTGCCTTTGATTCACAAAGGTGTCTTCTTTGCTGTGTCTCAGGAGATTATTCAGGTAGACCGATCCCTCTCTATTTTTAATATCTTGAGTGGCTGTGGAGTAGTTCTCGTTGAATGCGTCTTATTAGCCATAATCATATTGTTTTTCCTATTTTAAGCAAATTTATGCACAGTCACCTGTTGGCCCCAAGGCAGGCCTATGCACTGAGAGGTGAGCCCGGGATTGCCAGAGAACCTGGGCCGTATGATGCACGTTGCCTTGGCAATGTATAATTTGTATCATTAACATGACACAAAGAACATTTTTATGCCAGTTTGAGAAAATATCATCATTCATTGATAATCATATTCCCCCCAGATTTAGATGAATCATTTCAGTGCTTTCTGTGACTTTACATGACCATTAGCATAATGATGATAATCTGTCCCTTTGAGTGATGCCAGGCCTAATTTAAATTAATGTTATTGTGATGAGTACAGTACAACCCCAGGTGCTCAAGTAAGTGCTTTTCTTTTTGAGCAGTGGCTTTTTACTTTTAAAATTAGAGGTGAGGAATATGTTCTCATTCTTAAAACCAACTTTGGGAAAGTAACTGTTAGTAAATAAATGAATTCCTAATGTAAAAGTGCTCTCCATAGCAACGTAAACTTGGGGACAATTTTGTAGTCATGGGATTAGTGGTTTAGTGGTAGGATTAAAATTAACCTCTGTAAATTACCGTGGTGACAGAAGAGCAGAATCTGTTAATGGTTTTACAGGAAGATTGGCTTATTAGTTATTTTCTGGGTTGATGAAAGGTTATGGGCTGTTCAGAATGTGAGTTTTAGGGAGTTTAATTTTCATGGTATCTAAACATTTTTTAGTATCTGTAACTGGATGTAGAATTTGAGATGTGCATATGTGGATGTGTAACAGCTTATAATCCAGGCCTCCTGCTCAAGGGCTAGTTGGGAGGATGTGTGGGGAAGGTGCTTCATCCTGCTGTCCATGGGTGTGGTCCTGTGTTTTGCGAGTGCTCTGTCTACAAGCTGTATCCCAGTCCCAGGGGTGGATTATTAAGCTGTTCCTTCTTGTTCTGAGCAGGTTAATGTGGCTTCCTAACTAATAATATGGTTTTTCTATTGGCTAGGTGTGTTTGATTCAGTATAGTGGCCATGAAGGCCACTATACTGCTTTCAGGAGTATTAACATTTCTTTATATGTTTATATCACTTCTATTTGGACTTGTTTAGAAGGTAATTTATACATTTTAAACATAGGAAACTGAGAGGTGCCTGCAGTCTGTAGGTCTGAAATGCAGAAATATTAGTGACTCAGCAAGACCCACAAGAGGGGGTGAGGGCTGAAACCCAGGATTCTTGATTGCTGGCTTATTCTTCTTCTTGCATTCAGTGCTGACTGTACAAAATGAGGTGTAGGTGAAAGTCTGCTTTGAGAATGAGGTTGTTAAGAACATTGAAAACCTGAGTTAGCACTGCACAGTGTAGTCTTGGCAAGTGATCAGTTGTTTATGAATTTATAGAGGGCACACTTGAGGTTACCTGTGGTGCTTAGATGACGCTGCAGACAGGGAAGAAGGGTGGAGTCAGTGCTTGTGCTTGTGCATTTGGATGCTGTTAGTGTGAGCCCTGGGGCCAGTCATCACTATCCGAGCCACTGTAGCATTCTGCAGCAGGAAAGTCCTGTCCACAACACCAACATCAGCCAGTTTTTTTTTTTTTTTTTTTGACACAAAGTCTCCCTATGTAGTTCAGGCTGGCCTTGAACTCACTATGTAGCCAACGCTGGCCCTGAAATTTCAGTGATTCTCCTGCCTCAGCCTCCCCAGTGCTGAGGTGACAGATGTGTGCCACATGTCTGGCTAATGCCAGGCAGTCTTTGGCACCATTTTCCAACCCAAGATTTTCTCGGGAAACCCAATGGGGTAAGTAGGTAATAATATCTATATTACTTGGTGAGAGAGTAAATATAGAAACCAAATTATCAGCATGAGATAATAGAAAATACTAAAAGAAAAAAAAGTCACCAGATGCTAGGTAAAAGGAGCCAGTGATGGTTCTGGTAGATGGCTAGTTTCCTCATTCCTTTTGCCCAAAGCCACGAAGAAGATGCATGCAGGAGTATAGGAAGAGAGCCGCTGATGTGGGTGGTCCTCGTGTGATGAGCAGATGACCAGATGATGACAGAAATATGGGTCAGGCAGGAGCTGCTGAGCGGCAGGGGGAGCAGAGAGGAGAGCTGACCAGAAACGGCTGCAGGCACTCGTTCCTGAGCTCATCTTTGGTGCAAACCGATGAGATGAAGAGAAGATTCCCACAAGGGCATGAGGAACATGGGGAGCGAGACATTTCCTCCTTTCCCAGAGGGCAATTCAGGCCTGTGACCAGCGCCGGCGACTGACGCACTGGGCTGGTGAGATTTTTGTCCTGTCTGCTGCTGGTGGATGTATGTGGGGGCCCTGCAGGTTATTAAACTGCTGTGTGGCGGAGTCCCCCTTCCTCAGCTTCCTTCAGCAGAATGGGAACCAGGCCAGGACCGGTTCGTTTTTCTTCATTGTGCAAGAGTGGCAGAAATTGTAACATTTTTTGCATTCTCAGTATGAGCAAATATGGCTCACATGATAGATTCTTGTAAGGGGGAAAAAATCACTAAATTGAGGATTATTTCTCCTTTTATGAAATTTAGAATTCTTTCCCCTCTTATGAAAAAGATGGTAAACTAAGCATTGCAGAAACGTTTTGATCACTATAATAGTTGTGGACTTCCTCCTCTGTGGACTCCTGTGAGGATTTCTGCAGACTTGATATCTGGCAAATGAAATGCTGCTGTTCCAACACCATTACTATAGATGCTCTGTTTGTACCCACAGCATTTCATTAAAGGTTGAGGTGCACTTGAGGTTGCACAGTAAATGTATTATAGAGCACTAACAAATAACGGAAAATGGGATACATAGGTGACAGCCACTGGGAAAATATGCAGATTGTAAGATACCCTTTAGTCGGTACGTATGAACCAAGATTTAGAATCCAGACTTTCTAATGAAGCAGAAAGTGAAAAATGGCCATTTGTATGTTGCATTGACCATCAGGGAACCAAAACAAATCATACCAGTTCTGCCATGAGACAAGTCTTTTTTTAAAAGTACACAGCACTAAAAGAAAGTTTTTTACATTGTTTTAATTCTTGACATTTTTATAGAGGCTATATATTTTTATATAGAAAATGTGTAAACAACCTTCTCAAGGCAGATGCTGTAATGTCTATCAAAGGTCCTTCTTTGTAGCTCCTTTGATGTGAAAAACTGAGGTCATGAGACAAACCATGCTGTGTAAGAGTGACTTTTGAATCAACATGGCAGTATGATGCATGTTATTGAACATTAGTGTTTTTCATCTATAATGAGTTGAATTTTTATGGACAGTTCTTGTAGACTTGAGGCAAATTGAGTAAATGACTGAGTGACCGTTTCTTCCCATAAGTTGTTCAATGCATGCCCATTTCCTTTCCACAAATACTTTTCTGGTGCCTGCTATGAACAAGCAATTATTCTGAGTTCTTTATATATATCATTTAATAGTCATAACAGTCTTAGGTGGTTGGTCATTTTTTTTTTTTTTGGTCCTTTTTTGCATAAGGACACAGACTGGTACAGGTAACCAGCTTCTTGAGAGCCCTGTAGCTAGAGTCCCTGAATAAATAACATAGGGGCAGAGCCGTCCTGAGTTTCTGATCCTCCTCATGCTTGTTGAAATGCACATGTTTATTTTCATCTTAGTGTGAAGGCTTTGAGGTTGCAGAACTTCAGAGCTCATATTTTGGAAGACAAGTGTCCACTTGACCCTCTCCCTATTTCTCCCGAGAGAGGATGGGTGCTGCATAGCACCTCCTTCTTGAAAGGCAGGCTGCCATGCCTTTGGGGTCCCCAGTCTCTGTATCTTTGCCCTGAAAATGAGCAAGGGCCTTGAACACTCCAGCAGGAGCCACCTGAGGAGGATGTGATGCAGGGAGACTGGTGGAGGAGCAGACTCTCACTGTCCCTGTGGGTGGGGTCGGTAGAAGGGCCCAGATCATCCCGGAATCTCATGACCCGGGTGGCTGGAGTTCCATTTGCCTTGCCTGTGCAGACATGTATTTGCAGAACTCTGGGGCAGGGGTTGACCAAACTTTTTTGGAGAGGGCCAGATGGGAAGTATTTTAGGTTTTTCAGGCCAGGCGGCCTGTGTTGACTCACTATGGCCTGAGGGCAGTAATCAGAGATAGTGTGTCAGAGAAAGATGACCTTTATGGACACTTATAATTTGGATATCATGTGATTTCACTTGTCACAACATAGTTTCTTTTTGATTTTTTTTTTTCCTCAAACCATCTTAAGAATATAAAAACTGTTCTTAGGCCGTAGGCTACACAGGAATGGCTTACGATTTGGTCCATAGGCTCATGTGTCCCCAGAAGAGCTAGCATAGCAACTTGGGTATATAACTTTGCATTTCATAGTAATCACAGTGAAACAGGTAAAAAGAATCAGGTAAATTCAACTTCAGTAGTTTGTTTTACTAACTCAGTGTGTCCCCAGAATGCTTTTTTTTTTTTTTGGTACCAGGGGTTGAACTCACGACCTTGCACTTACCAGGCCAAGTGCTTGACCTGTGAGCTGATTCCCCAGCCGCCAAAGTGTTTCTGAAACACGTAAATGGTGTAAGAATTAGTCCTGAGACAGTTTTGGTTCTGTCCTTAAACGGAGCCCTTGGCTCCCGCGTGTCCTTATCATCTGCAGCCTGTGCTGGTGTGGGGTGATCCAGGCCTTGGGGTGCCATGGCCCACCCTGTGAGGAGCACCTCAACACCTAGGCCAGGCCTTCTGGTTTAGTCAGTTTATGATTTTGTTCCCTGTAATTTGTTTTCAATCAAAGGGAAAATTAATTGTGAAATGCCTAGGTGGATCGGAGCAGCCAAAGTAAGGAAGGTTTGTCCCAGAAGTCAGAGTGTGGCTGTGCTGGGACCCTAGACACTGAGGCAGAGCCAGCAGGCGGGGCCCTGTCCCCTGCCCTCTCTTTCGCAGTCTTGGAACAAAGAGCTCTCCTGTCAGACGTTTCCCATGGCCCCGGCATGCAGGCCTCCTCCTCTTCTGCGCCATTCGATAACTCAGATGTCTTAATTCCAGCATTGCAGTTTCGCCAAAAAGGAATCTTAGCGTGGTGGACACAGTTTTTGGCTTCAGATCCAGCTCCCACTTGCAGTGTGACTGGGAAGATAGGAGCTGCTGTGTGCCTTCACCCCTTGGTCTGTAAAGTGAGAGGAGAGCTGCCCCGCCCCAGGGGCCAGTAAAAGGCTGTGGGCAGTAGATGGCAGTTCTGGACGACGGGAGCAGAACCCTGTGCCACTGAGCAGTCACGAGGCAGACCGCATTGCAGAGGGAGGCTGTTACCTGGAGAATTTCAGAATACGGGAGGAAAATCAAAATTGCTTGTGTGTGTTCTTTTCCTGGACAGTCTGATCCTTCACCGAGAGGGTGTGGCATTTGTCCACCAGAATGCTCTGTCCACTAGAGCACCTGCTTACCATGTCATCAGCCTCTTAGGCCAGAGTCTCGTCCCTTGTGCTCAGAGTCAAAAGTCACATGACTGAAACTTGTCACTAGGAGCCTGGTTAACAGATGGGGAGAGAACCTGTTGATTTTGTAATTTAAATGCATTAATTTTTCTTGTATTTTGCTAGGAGTTTTGGATTGTGCATATATATGTATTCTGTACCTTTATCTGGTAATTTTATATCCAGTACATAAACTGTGAGGGAGTCCTATTTTTATTTTATTTTATTTTGTCTTATTTTATTTGGTACTGGGGATCAAACTTTTGACCTCATGCTTGCCAGGCAGGCACTTGGGCCACTGAGCTAAATCCCTGGCCCAGAAGTCCTATTTTTCATAGATTAAAGAACTATGTTTCCTTTAAAAAAAGATATGAGAGTTATAGTTTAATTCATTTATTTCTATATTATTTATGCATATTATGCAGTCTTAAACTTGTTTTGCATAGTTTATCCACTTCTTAAATCTTACAATAGAAAAAGCAAATTTATAAAATGTGGAAACGATTAACTTTGCTTGAGTTTAAGGTACACCTGGGGTGCAAACCCCAGGCAGAGCTCATTTATTCCTTTGTAAATCATTGTTGTAGTGGTAGAATTTCAACGAAGCGCTCTTCCTGTGGAGGAGCAGGGCATTTTACAGAGATTGCAGTTTTAAGGACTCCCTTTCTGCTTTCTGTGCTGATGAACTTGTCTCTCTCGTTTGGCGTCCTGGTTTCTGGAAGTTTGAAGTATCACTGTTGAATTAGAAATTAGTACTCATTTAGATCTGTGTCAAAGTTTATGACAGTGCTTAAGTTTGATGATCTTAGGAATCCATTGTGGAAGAGCAGACTCTTTGTCTCTTCAGAAAGACTGTGGAACAAAGTGTGTTTCACTAGTCTTTGTAAAATAGGGCATTAGATAATAAAAATAAAATGAATAACAACACTGGTTCAGAAAAGCTGTTTCTCAGGAGGAAGAACAAAGCAAGTGACTCAAAGCAAATGAAAGTCTTCCAGAGGTCCTGTAAGAGGTCCTGTAAGAGGTTGCTTCGTTTAAGGAGAGGAGAGTTGAATGCAGTGTAGTGACTTTTTATTTCTCCATTTCAACAGTCCCTTTCCTTTTTTAAAATGTTATTCCTGAGCTTCCAGGAATTCCGTGTCGTGTGCGTGCTAACCCTTGTACGGGGCCATTTTGTGAGCGTGTGTGTGGGGTGGGGGTTTGGAAGCCAGATGGAAGAGAAGGAAGGGGAAGGGAGAGGCCAGAGAGCCGCAAGGTGGGCAGAGGCCCTGCCTTGATCGCTAGGCAGTAGAGCTGACCTAATCTCTGTGTCCGTCTGTGCTTTTAGATGGCTGTTCAGCTCGGTTAGTTCGGTGCTGTCACAGTTTCAAGGTGCGGTGTACTTAAATTGCTTGCTCATTCGAGGGCTCCTTGGCCTCCCTGTTACTCCTGCTTGTAGAGCCTTGCCTTCTGATCCGCAAGTTTATTATTTTGACTGAGGGTGAAGTTCCATTTCTTGTTGTATGACTGAGCCCGAGCTTCTATTGATAGGGGAAATTATGCTGAAACACACTTTAGCTTTACTATCTTGCAGAATTGCAGTTATCAGTGTTCAGAAAACTTATCAGACTTTTTAACGTACACTAACACTCAGGTAAAACAACAAAGTCCAAATGTGTACTGTCCAGCTAGAATGAAAACTGCTATTCATCTTCCTTTATTTCATGGCTCAACAAAAACAGTGCTTTGGATGTAGTGTGTTAGGCAGGGGACTATTTCCGCTTAGAAGAAAGAATGTGAACCTTTACCATTTGGGTCACCATTTGTTAGTGGGTGGACCTTGCATTCTTCTGAGAGTTGTGCAAATCCACGCGTCTCAGTGAGGTAGATTTCATCAGTGGTCCTTGTCTAGAAGATGATTTAAGCCTCCACAGGCAGTCACCCCCTGTTGGCCACACATCTGGGGGCTCAAGAGCTTAGGCTGTTTCTACCCAGTCATGTGAAATTTATGGTTATTCAATTGCCTTAGGATCTGCTGGTCAGATGGGACATCAGAATCACAATAAATTAAAGCATTCTGATTAAAACATCCTTTCTTGGACAAACCACGACTGGTTTTGGAGATTTAGTGGAAAACAGAACTATAGGCTTACGGTTAATCACTGGAGGCAGGATTTCTTTCATACTCATTTGAAAGCCACTTTGTTTAATACACTTTAAGATGTCTATAGTTGGAGCTTAGGAAATGGACTGTGGTCTATTTTTAAGTGAGAGGAATTACAGTAGTGACATCGAACCTGGTTTGTGTCCCTGCAAGTATGTGATGTGGACTTTATTTCTTGCGTAGAATTTTCTTTGCTAGCTATGGGTTGCTGTGAATCCCACTCTCTCGGGGAATTAATATGAAGCTACACATTTTAGTTATTGAACCAGAATAATACAATGATAGCTGTATCCTGTGTCTTGCTGTCTGTTTTTCTTGCCTGAGGTGATACAGATTGATGTACTTTGCTTTTAAGACACACACAGACATTTTCAAAAATGAGGTTCTCATAAAGTTCACAAAATGGTGTTAACATGTGGTCCTTTCCTGTCCTGCTGTTAAAAGGCATGGTGGTTGTGGAGTTCACTCCAGATAACTAATTTCTTGATTTTTGAACTGCAAATGAATTTTAATAATTTAGTTTCAGGACAAAGTTACTTAGGGCAGTATTTTCTACATCCAGATCAAACTTGCTTCTTTTCAGATAATTGTACAAAATGCATACGTGATAGGCAACAATGGCTGAACCATCTTTGCCCTCAGTGTATTTAAATCTAAAGAGGAAATTACAATTTGAAGAAAAACAATGTGTAAGGAATTTTACAACATGGATGCAATTTTGTTTTACACGAGCTTCTATTAATTTCCTGAGTGAGTTCTATGCCCCGGTCCCTGTATTGGGCATTTAACAATTTAATGAATATATGAAGGTTTTTAATGAATATACCTTTACTATCAAAAATTAAAATGGTGTCACATTTTATGAGTTTTTCTACAACAACAAAGAAGTAAAACTGCAACAGAGCAGGCAGTTTGGAGGCCCACACGGGGCACAGTGGTGTTTGTACCCGCAGGGCGCGGCCAGGGCGCCGGCCTGGCAGGGTGGCCACGCCTGAGCAGCGGGCAGCGGGCCCTGCTCGCCTGGAAGAGCTGCCCGCGCCCGTGTCCTGCTGCTGTAGGCCTGCTCTCAGCCTCACAAAGGCGCCTTTCTGAGACACCGTTGTATGTGCTCTTGATAATATTCTTTAGAATAAGTCCCCTGAGGTGAGACTTTTGGAAGGAAGGGGCATTTTAATTGATGAATATTGCGAATTTCCCAAGAAAGATGCCCCGAGGCCGCTTTACACTCCTGCAGGGAAAGGCTGTTTGAGTGGGGCTTCTGTTTGTGACTGTCACTGATTACTGTCATTTGTTGGTAAGAGTGTGCCATCCTGTTTCTAGAAGTATTAGGTGATGAGTGTTTCCTAGTGTTTGTTGTCCGTTTTATGCCCTTGTGGGGCCCTTGTTCATTGACGGTGTCACTCACCACTGAGATGTGTGGCTTGTTGAACTGTGCGTATTTTGTTTGTTGGAGATAACACTTGTCTGCCTGTTTTGCATGTCTATGTTGAACTTTGCATTATGCACGTTCGCGCCACACACGTTCAGAGAACCTATGTGTGAGACATCTCTTAAAAGGTCTTGGGTGTGAACCTGACCTGCTCCTACTCGAGTGGGCAGAGGAGCGACCGCTAGCTTTTTTACATGCTTCTTGGTCTTCCTACTTTTACAGTCTCTTCTTGAGTAAATTCAGCCATTTTTGCCAGAATATCAAGTTTATAGATATCCGAGTTTTGGAAAACGTTACTGATGTCTTCTTTGAACTTTTCTTCTGCTGGTGGTCGTCAGCCCCAGTTTTCTGACTTCTTTTTCCCATGATAGGCTGGTGACAGGCCATTATTGCTCATTCTCTGGGATTATCAAAGAGTCAGTGATTAGTTTTGTTTTTATATTTAAATTTGACTTATTGCTCTCTGTTCCTGGGACTTTCGGATATGAAATGGAGTAAAAAAGGAAACAAAGGCCACACAGATGAAAGTCACACCTCTGCGTGTTCATTGTCCATCACTGTTCTTGAAGACATGAAAAGCAGGCGCTTTTCCTTTTGCCACGCTATCGATGATGCCTTTTTGTTTTTATGCACAGGAAGTGTTTCACTTGATTTTATCAGCCTGTTTACGTTGTGTAGTGTTTCCATTCCCTGTGAGGAGTTAGCACATGTGCATAACACATCCTAATTCTTGCTTTCATCCCCGTTCCTCCCCTCCCATCCCTCTCCATCTCTTGATCCTCTTCCTGTTTCAAAAAGATCTGTCTCCATCCTTCACGCTATCTACCTTTTATTTTGCTCTCCATTTGTAATTTGGGTTTCTCATGTAAGAGAAGCCATGTGCTATTTAAGCTTGTGTGTCTGATTTATTTGCTTTAACATTATGATCTCAAGGTGCATCATTTTCCTGCAGAGAATTCAGGTGTATCTTTCTGTATGGCAGAGAAGTCCTCCATTGTGTGTAAACATCACATTTTCTTTTTCCATTCATCTTCCGATGGACTCACTGGCTGCTTCCAAGATTTAGCTGTTAGAAATTGTGGTGCTCTACACGTGAGTATTCATACACTGTATGCTGTAACGTGGTGTCTTTAACTCTTTCAGGAAGCTTCTTAGAATATCTGCGTCAAATCAGATTTCTATTTTTAGTTTTTTGAGGCATCTTATACTGATTTCCATAGTGGTGATTCTGGTTTACGTTCTCACCAGTAATGCAGACATGTTCTTTTTTTTCCCATAGCCTCTCCAGAACCTTGTTATTTGGTTTCTTGATGATGGCCATTCTTTCTGGGTTAAAATGGAATCTCAGTGTTGTTTTCATTTGCATTTGTCTAAGTGATGCCAGTGATGCTGAGCATTTCTTCATGTGTGTGTTGGCCATTTATACTTCTGTGAAGTGTTTATTCATTTTCCCATTTTTTATTGGGTCATCTATTTTTATTTTGGGGGATCTAATTACTTTGAATTCTTTATATGTTCCAGGTTATTAGTCCTCAGAGGAGTCACTGGCAGAATTTTTCCTCATTCTGAAGGCTGTCTCTTCCCCTTGTTGGTGGTTTCCTTTGCTGCGCAGGCCTTTTTAATTTGATATGACACCATTTGTTGATTCTCAGTTCTGTTTTGTTCATGAAGTCCTCGCCTTCGCTTTGACTTTGAATTTTACCTGTTCTGTCTTCCATCAGGGTAAGTGTTTCTGTTCTAACATTTAGCTCTCTGATCCCTTGTTATTTTAGTTTCGTATCTACTGGAAGATACGGGTTGAGATTCATTCTTCTGCATGAGGATAGCTAATTTTCCCAGTTTTATTAAAGAGGTTCTCTTTCTTCCAGTGAGTTTTTGGCCCTTTGTCAAAGATCAAATAGTTGAAGGTACTTTGGGTTTTTTCTGTATCCTCTGTATTGCTCCTTATGTCTCTTTGTCTTTTTTTTTATGCCATTACTGTTTATGTATATTTCATGTTGTTTTTTTTTTAATCACAGTAGCTTTTCTGTTTTCTTGCTCTTGTTACCAAATTGCTTTTGCTATTCTGTGTCAGTTGATTTATCAATCAGTTGTGCTATTTCTTTAAAAAATTTTTTTCTAATTTTGTTTTTTTTTTGGTACTAGGGATCAAACTCAGGGCCTGGAGCTTGCCAGGCAGGCACTTGTGCCACTGAGCTAAACCCCTGCCCTCTGAGCATTTTTATTATTTGCTGTTACTTTGTGGATCAGGTGTTGCTTTGGTTTGCTTATTTTTAGATTCTGTAAGTAGTTTACCTTTTAGCTTTCTTCAAATCCCATATATTTATACATGCAGTGGCAGTTTTATTTTGATTTTCTCTCTTTTAGGTGTTGCTGTTAGTTTATAATTTTCTCACATAGCTGAAATTTCGGTAGTGGTATCTTTGTGTTACTTGTTGATTTTAGGATTATACTAGTGATTTTGGAGCTCGTGAAATCAGTTGTGTTTCTAACTCAGGCTTTTTTTGTTTGATCTTTTTGAACACGATTTGCTGTGCAATTCAGGCTGACCTTGAACTCACTTTATAGCCCAGGCTGGCCTTGGACTCCAGTGCTTCTCCTGCCTCAGCCTCCCAAGTGCTGGGATTACAGGCATGTGCCACCATGCCTGGCATCATGGACCTTTTCCCAGCTTTTTTGTGGGCATTATAGAGGCCCTTTATGCTCTGTTTAGCAAGTGGCAGAGCCTGGAGTTCTATACTTAGTTATTAGATAAAGCTTACTCTGTTTTTCAGATCCTCTGTTTCTTAGTGGATTTGCTTCCTTAATCTTCTGGGTGTGAGAGAGATTTGCCTGTCTTCCCAAATCCCAAATTTCCCCAATTTTTTTTTCCCTATTGATCTTTCTGTGTACTCACTGAACCTTTTGCTTTTTGCATCATTCTGCCTTTTGTGTGTTGCTCTGTTATTTGACCTGAAAGTTACATGATAAGCCAGGTGTATGATTGCCCACTCCTGTAATCCCAGTATTTGGGAGGCTGAAGCAGGAGGATTGAGGAAAGTTCCTTGGCTACATAATGAGTGCAAAGGCAACCTGACTGCACAGCAAGGCCCTGTCTCAAAAAGAAGCCCTCAAAACCAAAAAACTAAAGGCAAAACAAACAAACAAAAAAAACAAAAAGATTAAGGTAATGATATCTTTGTGATTTTTTTTTTTTACCTCTAAAATTGTAAGATGGCCTTTGTGCAATTTAGTGTTTTTTTTTTAACTAAGAATTAACTTTTTTTTCTAATGGAACTCAGGGCCTTGTAGATGCCATGCAAGTTCTCTACCATTGAGCCAAATCCCTGGACTCTGAATTAAACTTTTAATGGTATTTTTATCTTTACTCTTGTTTCTGTTTGCCATTTTTCTTACATATATTTGTCTAACTGTCCAAATCTGAGGTCCTTAGTTTTAGACATCTTCGGTATAGAACAAATAGTTGGTTTTAGTTTTTAATCCTATTGTGACTTTTAAAAATTTATTCCACTTATGTTTGTTTCTGAAACAGACTTATTTGGTCTTTTTTCCTAATCTTAAAAAAAATCTTGATTTTATGCTTCTGTGCTTTTCTCCTCTATTTTCTGTTTACTGACATGTGAAATCAGAAGGCACGTAGAAGGTTTCGTGTTTTTAGTTCCATGATGGGTAAGCTGGCGACGTTTGTGAAGCCTGCGTGTTTTAGTACGTGGACTTACGTGACAGCGTCTTTGGGCTCTGCCTCCTGAAGGAGGGCTGGTGTCAGTGAGCTGGTGACTCCTAGTGCTGCTGCCCCGACCCCAGCGTTGCCCTTGTCACACCTTTTTTTGTGTGCTGCTGTTTCATTATGTGTCCTTTTTTTGGTACTGGGGATTGAATTCATGACCTTGCGCTTGCCAGGCAGGTGTTTATGCTGCTGAGCTAAACTTCTGTTCCCTATTATTTGTTCTTTATATAGATTTTATTTCAAGAAATGTGCTCATTGTGTGTATATTTCATGTTGTACAACGTGGTCGTTTAGATTTCATTCTATTTATACTTATTTAGTTCTTACTGGAGTTAATGTTGGTTGCTAGACTTTTTTCTCCCTTTTTTTTTTTTTTGGCTTGAACTTATTTAATTGGATTCATCTTTTGTTTGACCAGATTAGCATTCCAAGAAAATTTTAAAGGACTTGTTGGTGAGGACTCTGTGGTTTTCTTAGAAGAGGAGCAAAAGGAGCTTCAGTGAGGATCTAAGCAGCAGAAAAATGGGTTACTGTCCAAAAGAGGAAAGAAAATTGTTATTGTTGAAGCCTAGGGTGTGTATTGCCTGTTCAAGTGTAATAAACATGCATATAGTGTGCATTATTTAAGTATGTACCCATGTGCCAGCATACATTGAGGGTGTGCATACTATTATATAAATGTGCATGTATGTTCTCATGTAAGTGTGCAGGCATGTGCATATGCAAGCTTGTTCATGAATATAAATGCACATAGTGTGTTGGCAGGCTCATGTATGTGTATACTGATGAGTGAAGATCTGCATGTAAGTACATATAAACCTGAATATGTGCAAGGTACACATACACATACATTGAAGTACTTGAGTATGCAGTGTGTTTCTGGTGTGTGCTCAAGTGTGTACATAAATGTTAAGGAGGGCTGAGTGCAAGGACAGTGGCCTTGAGCTGATGTTTGAGAGGCCACTGTGACTGAGATGCAGAACTAAATCACCTCAACAACTGTAGGAAAGACGGTAGAGAGTGGTGTGTGAAGGGGGTCCATCAGCTGCCTCTGCAGTGGGAGGAAGAAGTGTCATAGGTTGGGGACATTCAAGAATGAGATCCTTTTGGAGGCTTTTGGAGAGAGGATCCAGGCAAGAAAATGTCGATTTGAGTTAGATGAGTGACTGCTGAGCACCTGGAGAAGCGGGTTTGTTTTGCCTCATGTGAGATTGTGGAATCCTTATGAAGTGAAAAGGAGGGCCCAGGGTCACTGTCTTCTGTGGTCTGCAGGGCCAGTGATGCTATCACTATGACACGAAGACCTGGCCGAAACCATATGTAAGGGAGATGTTCTGGGTGGGTATGTTGGCTGTGGGCCAGAAGACCCCAGATGGCGGCCACCTGGTATTGGGGCAGGGGAGACTGTGCTAAAATAGAACAACTGGGTGTGGGACCACGGTCCTAGGGTTCCTAGGTAAACTTCTGGGAACTCCTGTTGACTTATTTATAGGATCTCATCTCCTAGGGGCTTGGGCCAGTGCAGCCCAGGGGCCTGCCATATTTACTGTGCTGTAACTGTCACTGCACTTGCCACAGCCTTTTGACCTGGAAAATCCTTGTAGTGGCCATTGCAGACCACTCAAAGCACAGATGGGTAAGTAAGAACCACCAAGGTTAAGCGACAGATCCGGGGCTGTATACCAAGAGGGCAGGATAGGCCTGGGAATTACTCACTGTCTTGCAGAAGCAACTGAGGAACTGTGGCTGCAGACTCTGTCACTGTCCTCAGGAGGAGAGTTGTGATGTAGAACACCACGTGTCCATTTGCCATGTCTCATGACTGCAGTGATAATCCGTGCTGATGCTGAGTGCTGTGCGGATTTCTCACGTTGTTCTTTAAAGGGGTCATGGTATTGATACTGTATTTTTATCTGCGTTTCTTACTTCTTCTAGCCAGTAAATGATGAATGTTCAATCATATTTGATGTGGGTAGAGTAAAGCACCTGAAAAATGGTTTCCAGTTAATCAGCTAACAAAAATACCTTCCAAGAACAGAAACTGCTTAGGAAGGAGAAGGAATATAGAGGGAACTTAAAAGATCAGTTTTATTTAACTTTGTGAAATCATTTTCAAGTGCAGAGTAAGCTTTGCTGTACATAAGGATTTATAGAAAATCACAGACAAGAAGTCCTTAATGTGAATTAAGTCAGAACTTCAGTGCTTTTGGCCCAGAGTGGTTATAAAATGTTTATAACAAAAATCAAGTGGATTAACATTCCCAGAATAAACCAGAGAGCACAGAATAGGATCTGTGTGGAATTTCCAGTTAGGAAGAAATGGAACATTCCAAAGCTGATTTATATTATAGAAGGGCTCCTTAGATCAAAACACCACAGTGTCAGTTAAATGCGGCATCTGAAACAACTTGAATTTGGAATTTCCTGGGCAGCCAGCAAGCATCACGTACGGAGCAGAAATGCAGCCCCTAGGCAACTTGCAGAATGTATGTGGGTCAGAATTGCATCTTTACCACTTCAGTTTTTCCCAGAGCTAAGTTAGATGTTGGAATAAAAACAAGCAAAGCCAGCAACAGTGGACACTTCAGGTTAGCTGGTTCTTGAGAGCTCAGAGTAGCCAACCCGAAGTGTGTTGGAGTGACCCACAAACCTTCCAAATTTGGGCACAGGAAAATTGACTCTCATCAAGACAACTTTATTTTTTAAAAATAGTTTGTAGATTTTGACAGTGACTTGACATTTAAAAGTCTAATCCTTACTTAAGATAGCATTAGGATATTTCAAGATAAACACAATTCATGCACTATTAACAATAGGTTATTTATTTGGTGATACTTTGTGAGTACTGTTTTATTTACATTATGATATCTTAGGAATGGAATATTAAAATATTTTAAATGATTTGAAGAATTTAAAATAGTTTGCAGTTTTTATTGAAAAAACAACAAAATCTGTCATTTTAGTCATTTTTAAGTGTAAAATTCAGCATGTGTATAATTAATAGTTATTAATACTAGTAAATGAATGAATTTGTTGAAGGAAACAAGATATCTATGTCTTTTTCTTTTTTAATTTCAGATTCTAGGTTTTGTTTTCTCTTTGAGACAGGGTCTCATTGTGTAGTCCAGGCCAGCCTTGAACTGACTGTGTAGCCAGGGTAGCCTGGTACTCCTGCCTCAGCCTCCTGAGTGCTGGAATTCCAAGTGTACACTGCCATACCCAGCTTCAGAGTTTTCTATCAAAAAAAAAAAAAGTTTTTATGTAATACCAACATTGAATTACATTTTTAAAAATCTTGAAGTTTTTGGTCAGCAAACTAAATTTACCGTAGTTCTTTTTATTTAAAAAATGACTCTCCTCTTTTGCCCAACCCAGTAATTTTAATTTCTTATGGTGAAAGGCAGCACTTTTATCCGCAGTACATTAGTGGGAACTGTTACTAGGTCTTTGGTTATTTCAAAGTGGACGGGAAAACACAGTGAGTAGCCTAAAACCCTGAGTTTGTACTTAACTGTCCACTTGGACAGTACGTACATTCAGAGACCTTCCCTGAAACTTATTTTTGAAAACTCTTCTAAATATAAAGAAATAATGAGTGTGGATTTTTTAGTCATATAAAAAATAGGGTAGCAAATCCTCATTAATAATGTTTGGGTGTAATTTTGGGCTGGTGACTTCACTGTGCTGCCTGGTTTACTAACTTTATATTTCACTGGGAGAAGGCAGAAACTTGGTGCCAGGAAAGGGGGTGCTCACGAGCCCCAATCAACCGCCTCAGCTATTTCTGTCCTGTCACACAGAGCTGAACCAGTGGGTAAACTGTGACTTCACTGAAAAAGCCGAACTCCTCAAGAATGAATTTTTCCATGCCTTTGAGCTGGAGGAGCACTCCGGGCAGCAGGGCTGTCCCTGAAGGCCGGCCCGCTTCCCAAGGATGCAGAGCTGCTGGTGGAGGGTCTCTCCTTGGTGGAGGATTGATAAAGAAAGCCCTCAGGACAAAGCTCTTTCTCTTTGAGGATGGAAGCCCCGAGGAGCAGAGCAGTGGGTCAGCACTGATTTTTTCCTCCTGAGCTAGGGTTTCTACTTCCCAGCTAGAGTGGTGGGCACAGCCCTGCTCCAGCTCCCAAACACTGAAGAATACCACTGCCTGTCTTGGCTTTGAAGTCTCTTAATTTCCCATAAATAAAATACACACATCTGTGAGTAGTAGAAAGCAGAAGTTCCCGTTTCTTGACCTTTCTGAGCAATCAGAGTCGGGGAATAGCCTAGGGTTCCTAAGGACGTGCCACAGTGAGGACTCCCTCCAGGAGGCGCTCGCCTAGTCCTGAGCACAAGGTTAGCGCCCCCTGCAGCTCCCTTGTTGGGGAGACAGCAGGGTGAGAAATTAGGGGACAGAGATTGGAGGTGAGCTAATTTCTGTTCTTTATGTGTTCCTTTATCCTATGCAGGTAGCCATTGTGGAGAGGACATAAGTTGTTTTTTTATACTTGAAAATGAATTCAGTAGGTAAAGGAAAAACCAGGAATTGAAATGCACTCACAGTTTGAACATGTTTGCGCATACAGGAAGTTGCTAAACTTCTGCTGAGAAATGAAATTGCCCATGTAGATTGCAACATTTCTTTGAGGCCGAGGCCTGTCCTGTCCTGCCCTTGGCGAGATTACACTGGGATCCTGAGTCCCTAGCTATGCTGTCTCCTCCTCCTTTACAGAGAAGCTGCCTGTAGCTTTTGGTAAAGACCATGGTAGGTGGAAAATGGTGATACCACTTTGTCCCCAGGGTCCCTAAAATCTGGTCAGATTGAGGATGCTTTTATCTGTGGCCTGGACTCCTTGTGAAGGAGGCAGGGGACATCCACTGGATGCCTGTGTTAGACCCACCCGTGAGGTGCATTGCGTGTGGGCCAGAGTCAAGGACTTGTTTCTGCTTCTAGCAGACCAAGGCCACTGAGTGCCTCCCAAAATTCTCCACCTCACTTGGGCCAGCCTCGGTGGGTGCTGCCCATGGGCCTTCTCCTCAGTAAAGGGTGCAGAGCGCTGCCCGCAGATCACTGCTCGCAGCTCAGGGAGTCCTGTAGTTCTGCCCCACTTACTGTCCACTCCTGGTCAAGGATTTTGATGGTTTCCTGTTGCCTTTACAGTCAAATGTGCAGTTGTCTAGCATAAATGGCACTTGTCACCTGCTTATCCCTGAGCCACCTTGCTACCTCAGGGGCCTGTGCCGCTGTTGCTCTGGGGTCTTTGCTACACCGAGGCCCTTCTGTCCTGTGCATTGTCTTGATGATGTCTTTCTCAGCTTGTCCCTGCTGGAGCTTTTCCAGAGCCTCAACAGACTGGGTCACCAGTGTGAGGTCCCCATTCACTGGTTTTGTGGGTCCAGTCTTGCCAGCAGAGTTTTCCTTTTTAGTGCCTGCCCCCATCCTTGTGCTTGTTGTCTTCACAAATGTTAGTGAACTGAGCTTGTGAAGAAAAGCTGAACCACACCTAACATGGACCACAGTCCACGTGCTGCAGCCTGGGGTGGAGGGCATTCAGCCCAAGCAGAGCTTGGGTGATGGATCTTCTCTGCAGGATGCTGAGGAGTGGGCAGTGTTGAAGATGGTTGAGGAGGGTAGAGGAGGCTGCAGGACTCCTGGAGGAACCAAGTCCCCAGTCAGCATCTCGCCCAATTTCAATGCCCCTGAATGACCCAGCGGTAGCAGTGATGCCCAGGACAGGAAGATGCTCACCAGATGGGTTCGTGGCTGAGCCATATCCCATTGTAGGTAAAGTATCTTACAGAGCTCGAGTCAATATTTGCTCCCAGAAGATATTCATAGTTTCCAGTGAGGCTTGGATGAATCACATGATGATATTCAAAGCAGGGAAGAGAAGTTGATTTTCAGAAAACACATTCGGAGGGTCACATGGGCCTTTTTAGAGTTCAGCACGTACCTTTTCTTAAATTTGAGTGGGAGCGTATGGTGAACAGAGAGGTGGGCACACTTTGCCCTTTGACCCGTGATGTCTTTGCAGCCCTCCCTCCTTTGGGCTCCACGTGCCACATTCTTTCCAGGTGCCAAGCTGAGTCTGTGTGTTGGCTGCCCCCGCCTCTTCTCGCCCTCATCTGCTTACTGCCGCCGCCTCCCTCCGAGGTGCCTCTTAGGCATCTGCGTGTGGAGCGTCTTTCACTTCTCCACACTTTCCTCTTCTGTCTTCCTTACTTGACTACTTCTGAGCTGTGTGAGGTTAAGCAGTGTGCTTGCCCCTTACTGGCCATTCTCCCCACTTACGAGGGAGGAGACTGGCCAAGCATGTGCTACACAAGGAGGTGTACATATTAAGTGGCTTTAAATGTACATGGGTTTATTTTATTTATCTTATTTTGTAGCTCTGGGGATTGAGCTCAGTGCTTGCCCTTGCTAGGCGAGCACTCTACAGTAGTCCTACATCATGGGTGGAGAACAGTGTTTGATTGGTGGTGAGCTCATAAAAATGCTAGCTCTTGGAGCTTGTGCATTTTAGCAGTAGCTTCAGAGAGAAGGTTTTGAACGAATGTGTGGGGAGGGCCTTGAGAACATGAAGGTCCGCCTGCCTTTTGGTGAGGGAGGACTATGTTTTAGGCAGACTTATTCTGTGTTATGCTGTGCCTGTGCCTGCTTTTGAAGCTCTCATGTATTACCCCCTTCTTTTTTATTTCATTAATTTTCTCACAAATACTTCGTTTAAATGAAGTAGCTTTCTAAAATGTGCACATTCTCTAATAAAATATTTTGTTGGTTTGAATGATTGCATAGTTTTCTGTACCACATACAGTGCCATATGATTTTATTTTATAGTTTAGGTTTCTGGAATGATTCCAGATTAGAGAGCTGCAGAGGTGTTTCCGATAGAGACGCAGTGATTCCTTCCTTCCTCTAGCACTGGCCTTCCCTTTGGCTGACTTCTGACGCTACCATGGAGTGTTTGTCAAGTCTAAAAGGTCAGTCCCAGCACTCGTCATGAACTAAGTCTCCATTTGTCGCTTGGGTTTTGCATTTTCTGTCTCAGAATCTCTTCCAGGACCCACTCTGCTCTTGGCTTGTTCTCTCACGTCCCCGCTGGCCTGCGGCCATTCCTCAGCCTGTCCTCGCTTTCAGACCAGGATACTTGGGGAGGACTGGCCAGGTATCTTGCAGAATGAGCCACAGTTTTGGTGCAGAGTGTGTTTTCCTCTTTTGATTAATGGAGTTTTGGAGGAAGACCACCAACGGAGAGGCCCTCGTGGCATCTCATCAGGGCGTGTGCCTGAAGATTTATTTATCCTTTTTGGTCTTCCCAGCTCTCCCTCCTTTGTTTTTCAGTGCTCAGTAGATTTTAAAAGTAAAAGTCTAAAGTTTATCTTGCAAACTTAAAAAAAGAACGATGCACTGCCCACTTACCTCATGTGGTGGTTGAATCTGGAACTCCTTTCCCCAGTGTCTCCGCCGCCGTGTCCGGGACTGGCCTCTTCTCCGAGGCAGGTGGGCCCCTTGGCCTGGCCTGAGGGACATAGCACAGAGGTTTTAAAGGGCCTCTTTCTCTTTCCAGTTTGCTCGACTAAGCCTCACTTTTCTTTTGCTGCCAAAGAATAAAATCTTTCGTGCTTCTTCCCTGTTCTGCTGTGGCTGCCAAATTTGAAGCTGTGCGTGCAGGGCAGGAAGTTTCTCTGCACACACATGGCTCGGAACGCTGTTTTCAGGAGCGGTGGCCTGTCTGTGAGGGGAAATCTCAGCCGGAAAGTGTCAGTGCTTAGGTTAAAATCCAAGCAGACACCAGGGCTGAGGTACCCAGCAGGCAGTGTGGACGCGGTCACACTTGGTGTGGTAGGAGCATGCCCGGGACAGCTCACAGCACCCAGTTCCGATGGCACCGCAGTTCTCTGCTGGCGACAGCTGCTTTCTTGAGCAGCCTCAGGTGGGAAGGTGGCAGCTGTCCTCGCCTGAGGCACAGTGGAATTGTGTGATTGCAGACACACCCCTGTTCTTTCAAGCTGTATTAACTACAACATTAAAAAAAAAAAAAAAAAAAAAAAAACAAGGAATCTTTTTAAACTTCTCTGTGAAGCTCCAAGTGTGGGGTTACCAGAAAGCCTTGTCAGCCCGGGAGGCCATTTTGTTGGCACCACAGGTCACCCTGCCACACACTAGTTTGGGGGCTCTGCCCCAAGCTCTGTGACTCCTGGGATGCCCAGGAGTGCTTTGTGCAGAGGCCTTCTGAATGCCCCAGCCCGTGGCTTTGTGCAGCTTGGTTTCAGCTCCTGTCGTTGCAGGTGAGGAAATTCTGTATGATCACATAGAGGAAGGGCTATGTGATAGATCCTCGTCTTTTGTCATTTTATTTTTAAGATATATGTGATTTAGCATTAAGGAGAGAGATGTTCATGCTCTGGAAATACTTTATCGTACACATTTGAAAAGATACTGTGAGTGTCTTCACACTCGCTGCGGTCAGACCTCTTTGTAATGACCTGCAGGTTGGTGAGTACACCGGCACGCCTGTAGTGTTTGAAGAGCGAGGGGCCTGGCTTGCTGTGAAGTGCCCATGTCAGCGTTGCAGGCAGCCACAGCCTCACAGCCTGACTGTCGTGTGTTGCCAGCCGCTATAACACGTTCCGCAGCCCAGAAAGGCCTTGTGCATTTGCGTCTTATTTTTTCCGTAAAGAAAAGTAATAGCAGACTTTTAGGGAAATGTGATGGCTTTAACACCCAGCCTTGCTCACTTAACATCATAGAGGGTTCACTCCCTGAGCAGTGCTTGCTGCTCCACCGAGGGGTAACGTGTTCACTGGGCATGGCTGCTCTGTTTGCATGCTCACCAGAAGGGCACGTTTGGTTCAGTGAAGTACCTCGCTGTTCCATCTGCAGTTGTTTCCCAGACCTGGAATTGTACTTAAGCTGAAAACAGATTTTTACTTTGAATTTTGTAAAGAATCACTTTTATTAACATTGCTGGAAAAATTTCAGAGAAGCATGATGATAATTAGAAGAAAATTTATTAAGCAAGAACACATCATTGGGAAGCCACTTTTGCTGCCTACTTTTTATGAGGGCATAAGATCACGGAATGAATTAGAATGAAATTGCGCAAGACCTTGTTTGGAAGGTGGCGTGCCGCAGCGGATTTCTGGAGCCTTGTGTGTATGTGCACACAGGTACATGTGTGTGTCTGTGTGTCTGTGCGTGTGCATGTGACTGGGAAAATATTGCTGTAGGGATACTAGTTTGTACCTTGTGAGACTTGTGTTTTGCCAAGTTTGCATAGTTGTTGTTCTTTGGACGGGAACTTTAGGGGTGCATCCATTGTGTCTTGCATCCTTGGGGGTATGGTCACAAAGCAGGTAGCAGAGTGGGTGCAGAGGTCAGTGGAGCGCTGTCACCCACCTGTGTCCAGTGTGGTGCGGACCCGTCGGGCCCTGGTGGGCTGAGGGAAGGTTCTTGTCAGGTAGGGCTGTGTGTCAAGTGGTGTCCGTGGTGCTTAAGGGCATCCTGGCCTGTAAGTATCTGCTGGGGCTTTCGGTTTCGTCTGGGGAAGTGGAGGTGGACACACACTAACTACCCTGATGTTTCCCCAGTGTTTGGTTGTATGTGTTGACTTAGTCTTGAGGAGCCTAGACTTATACAGCAGGGGCTCTTGAGTTTTGAAAACCCAGAACTGGCAGTGGTGTCAGCCCATGAACTCCGAGGGCTTCCGCAGTCCCAATGAACTCTAGAGTAGACACATAGTGGGAGGATCTGTGTCACCTCATGGTGGGAGATCTGTCGCAGCTGCAGCCGTCTTGGGCTGGAGACACATTTGAGTGACAGAAACAGAAAGTTAGAGGTCAGGAGGTGAAGGTTGAATTTAATGTTAACCCAAATGATATTTGATGGAAAAAGGGAAGAAGAGTGAGCGTTCAGTTTGACCTCTGGATTCGGGGAATGTGCTCTGACTGAGGTCGGAGGAGGAGAGCAGGGAGTCAGCGTCTCCCTGTCCACAGGGCGCTGCTGAAGCAGAGGCAGTGGGCTGCTCTGCTGGGGGGGCCCGACTGGCTGAGCTGACTTCTGCAGTGGTGTTCACCTAGCACCTGTTGAGTCTGAGTGATTAGTCGTGCCAGGGTCTTCCGGAGTCTGTGACAGGACGTTGATGCTGCCTCCACTAGCAGAAGTGTGAATCCAGACTGTGTGTGCTTTGCCATGTGTTTTTCAGTTTGATGGAGCACACACAAGTATGGAGACACAAGTGGAGACACACGTGCACATGCCCCTGTGATCCCTTACCGACCTGCGTGCATGCGCATGTGCACACACACGTGCTCTCCTGTCTGCTTCCTGCTTGCTGAGCTCCGGTGCTGAGCTCCGGTGCTCCTCCACCCTCTGGTGCTGTAGCTAAGGACCACCTGGACCAGGGAATGGTGTGTGTGCCTAGCTGTCTTACAGATAGCTTCCTGAGTGTCTGTGTCTGTACGCCAACAGGTAACAGCAGGTCACCTGTTAGAGAACCAACAGTTCCTTGAAATTCAAACCTCTGTGGTCCCTACCATATTCTGTCTTGGAAATTTCTCCTTTTAAGGCATTTTTTTCTGTAAGCACTTGGACACGTTAGGAGTCAGAGCTCTAGTAGCACTCAGCCAAGTAAATGATTATGAAGTCTCATGAGACAAACAGCCCTTTAAACAGTCAGCTTAGGTACCCAACATGTGAGGTCAGGTGTGTCAGACACAAGCACCGTCCGTCCCCTTCACTAGTGCAGACACAACTGCCTTCCCCTTTACGCCGGAAGCCGTGAGGTCTGTTGGGGCTGGAAGTGAGGGATGCTGCTCTCCAGGAGAAAGTGGGTTCGTTTCCCAGCCTTCTGAGTCAGGCGGTGCAAGTTGTTTTCCTGTTAGGCTCCAAGACTGGATCGTCACCTTCTTAGCAGTTTCCTAGGTGCCCGCTTGTGTACAGAACACCAGGCAGTGGTGATAAAATGTGGTTTGTCGTGGTTCTAGATTTGATACATCTCCTTTGGTTAGGGATTTTCCTGAAGATGCTTGAGAATTGCTCTGGGCATACTACCTTTACTAAGAGGGCAATTTCAAAATGTAGGCAGTTCAGAAAAAGCGCAAGTTGTTTTCATCTCCTTGTTGAAATCGTTCCACAAAGAAAGTGCTTAAGTGCAAGAACGTATGTAGGTGTTTTTCTGTGCCACATGTGTTGCGTCATATATATACTTACCCACGAGGACTTAAGAATCAGTGTCTCTTTTTCCTTCTTTCTGTACTTTGTGCTGCCTGGCTGCATCACACTTCTCCTGAGCCCTTACCAGCTTATTATGGCCGGGAGAGAAGAGAAACTGAGGCAGACTGGGCTTCACTGTTACAGACGAAGCAGCCAGTCCTGGATGCCTTCCCTAGCCTCCCAGCACACTGACACATTTAGTGCAGCAAAATGGTTCTGAGGAAACACAACTCAGAGTAAACACAAAACAAGAAACAGGAAACAGCGTCGCAGTGTCTGTTAATATGAATAACTTGAAATAAGACATTGAGTAGAGAGCTGAGTCGCCAGCAGTTGCTGAGTACAGTAGGATTGGAACCCAGAGTCTTGTACTGCCTTATTGAGCTCTGTCTTTTGATGGCATTATATGCACACAGATGTGGCAGCCCAGTTTAAAGCTGATCCTTGGTTCTGATGGCTTCCCAGAGATATTACAGGTCATAGAGAATTGTACTAGGGTGGACCTATCTAGATGACAGTACCTGTCTTGGTAGACCAGTTGTGGGGTTGGCTCCTCTTGAAATGTAAGTAGACCAGGAAAGGCCCACCCAGGCCTGGCCCATCCCTGTCCCAACTCGGAACACACCGGTTTCCAGGCTTCTTCCATTTTAGCTTGATTCGGTGGAGGTCAGCTTGCTGTCAGTTACTGATGCATAGAGAGGTGACACTCTGGGCTTTCATTGTGAGCCACGTTAGAAGTGTTGCTTTTGCCCACAGCTCCTAAGGGTGCTAGAGATTTGCTCTGTAGCAAGGTCCCTAAGTAGGTGCCCAGGGGTAAAAGGGCAGGAAAAAGGGAACACTCAGCTTGAATAGTTGAAGTTGCCAAGACCTATGCTGGGGAGGTAGGCTCTGACGAGGGGGTGGCTATGGTGGCACCCTTTATGGGTAACACCTGCCCATCTTCCTCAAAGAGACAAATTACAGGAATGGCCTGTGCACCCAGGAGCCCAGTCTCTGGTGGGTGTGGATGGGTGATGTGGCTTGTCCCCTTGGTACCAGCTGTGCTTGGTGAAGAATCCCTCGGATTCTGCAGTTGGAGACAGATACTTGGGCGCAGTTAGTGTGAGTGGATAGCTGCAAGCTGTCCTGGCTTGCCGTCCCACGGGGCCAGCGTGTCCCTTGTATGTAGCGGTGCTCCATCCCTGTGACAGACGCACATGCATGTGGTGAGCAAGAGCTTGAAAGCAACCTTCTGTTTCAGCGGCAAGGCACTGTGGCTTTTCTCGCGCAGTCATGTGTAAGTGATTGCTTGAATCCAGTAGGATGGTATCTGGAAACAAGTGCACGCCCCGTTGTGCCCTTCCCAGGCTGCTGTGTGGAGCATGAGCAGAGGCCCGGGCGGCCCCGCGTGAGGTCCCTATTTTACTGCCTGTGCCCTTCTCATTGCCAACTGTCTCCTAGCATCACCAGGCCTATCTGCTCATGACATTTATGTGAATAAGAGAAGCTGGATCCAGAGTTGCGTGGTTGGAGGAGTTAAATGTGACAGTGTCCATAGGATGCATAGGTTATTTAATTTCAACAAGTTCTCATAGTTCTTGCCTTAATTTTGAATACGGACCTTGCTGTGATGAAGGGACTATCTCAGTGTCATTCATTTCGTTAGTGACACAGTCTCCTGGTTCTTGGAAAATACCTGCAAGCAACTGGCACGACTGCTATTTGTCTCTGTGTTTGATCAAGAGTAGTGTTGTGCTCCTTAAAGTAAAACACTGTGCAATTCAGGGGTCCATAGACTCCTCTCAGGGACCAAGGAGTGGGTAAGACACTTAGAAATTAAAATGTGTGCTTTGTTACAGTTTATATTTACTTTTACCAAAAGCTGTGGTAAGATATTTGGCTTACAAAAATATTCCCTTCCTCTTTTCTGCTAGATGGCTTACCATCATGTCATGTCCACAGACTTTTCTTCACTTTACCTGTGACCTCTTCTTAACTTTTGTAGCTGAACTGTGCAAGGTTTTACAGGGACTTAAAGTGGCATTTTGTTTGTTTATGCTGTTCCTTCTGTGCAGTGAAAGTGTAGGTGCTGTTTTAGCTTCAGATTTGTAGTATGTTGTTAAGCATGTCTGAAAGTACATCTTCAGGCAGGCACGGTAAGACCTCTGGAACTGTGGCATCACATTCCTGGTAAGAATTACTCTTTTTAAAAATGCTCTGATCACTTTCTGTAAGTGGCTGAAACATAGCTGCTTCCAAAGGTTCTGTGTCTGTTCATTACAGTGGTTATTGGCAATAATGGATCTAGAAAACTTAAAGTAGGTGTACTATATATTCTCTGTAGTCAAACATTTCGGGGAGATTCTTCCTTTTATGTTTGATCCCCTCGAAGTATTGAAGTATTGATTGGTGTTTGTGTAATGACAAACAAAATCATAATGCCTTACATGATACGCTGCTTAGCTATCCTATCAAAATATACTCAATTCGGGGTATTTTTGCAGCAGATGTGTGAGTGGTTATTTAGATTTCAGTAAAATTGATTATTGACGTGTTTATTTTTCCCTTGTGAGCTCTTAATGAAAGGGCTTTGGGGGGGCTGACACTTGTGTAAACAGTACTACTTTGGAAGGTAATGTTTAACAGAGTGTTTTATGGCTTACTGCACATGATTATCTTGCTTTGTATTCTTGGAGGCAATTCTTTCTTTCATTTGATGGTGGCCAAGACTTCTAGCTGTGACTTGAACAATTATTTCTAAGATGGCAATATGTAATCCATTAACTAGTGATTTCCTACTGCGCATTTTTTTATTCTGTAAATCTGTATAACTTGTACCCCTTCACTGTTTTTTTTTCTTTCTTTTCTTTTCTCCTTAAATAAAAATTAAAAAAAAAAAAAACAAACAAACAAACAAAAAAAAAAAACAAAAAGCGGAGGAAAGAGATGATGTTAGATAGCCATAGGTATTACTTGCAGTTTGTTTTCTTATAGGAGGAGCAGAGAGATACAGTGACTTGGTTTTAGGTTGAGTTTGGAAAATAGGGTATTGTTTGTGTTTGGGGTGGAGGTGAATACTTCCTTTGCTATTGGTTTCCGTGGCATAAAAAACACTGCTTGTTTGTAGAAACAAGCTTTAGTTAAAATATATCTTACATTTAACTACTAGAAATTTCAAAAATGTATGTCTGGTAATGACTGGGAAGTGTTTCATAATAAGGAAATGTGAATTTCTATCAGATTGTTTTGTTTTCACTTCTGTTAATTTCTACAAGAATTTGAAAAAAATGTTTGTGTTGTTTAGTAAGTTGGTAACAGTTGCAGTGCTTGTGAGAATAAGTTCTGTGAACACCTCTCAGCTTCTCCTAAATTGGATTCTTTCTACAATTTATTGAGGAATGTTTGATTTTCTGTTTGTGTAAAAAATGTATGCGTCTTCGTTCTCTTTGGTGTTCCCCAAGCTTTCAGTGTTCCTGAATTAGTTTCAACTTTGGTTTTAATGACGGTGCAGGATGTGGAAAGAGATGAACTAAAAACCTAGTCCTTTCCTGGCTGGCGTCATGAACAGTGAGAAATCTGTCTGTCTGTCTGTGGAATGTGTGGTGGCGCCCACAGGGCTTCATCCCAGCTGCTTACTTGTGGGGCGGTGGGCTGCAACTCTAAGCCTCTGAAAATGGGGCTCCTAATGGAAATGTTGACGAGATCATTAACTACCCAACAATGCCACAGCTCCAGGAAGACTGGATTTACTGCGGATTCATAACTCCAACTCTTCGTGGTAGATGAAGGGATGAGAAAAGCATTTATTTAGCTGCGGAAAATTATGGAACAGGCCCTGGCTCCTGCTGCACTATCTATTTTTTAGTTTTGTGAAGTTTACTTTTCGAGGGACAAATAGGTTGGTAAGCTGATTACTTAATACAAGACTTGGGAAATAGTCAATAAATATTAAACGAAGTTTTGGGAATGCATTGATTTTAAAAGCAGAGGATAGGTATAAGAGGCTTCTTCTCCTTCCTACAGAAACTACCCCATTTATGTTCATACAGAGTCTGCTTTATTAAAGTTGCCAGAACTCCTTTTAATTTTCCAGGATATGTTATTAATAACTGGGGAAAGAAAATCCCCACACCCTTATTCATTTATTCTTGGACTATTCTGAATGCCATCAGTAATTATACTGTGTATTTTCACTGCTCTCTCCCATTAGATTTGACACTAATCTTTATATTTTAGTAAAAAGGCAGCTTACAGCTGAATGCTATTTTAAGTTTTTTAAAACTGTTTGTTATATTTCCATTAGTT
Organism: Cavia porcellus; assembly: GCF_034190915.1. Classification (NCBI taxonomy): domain Eukaryota; kingdom Metazoa; phylum Chordata; class Mammalia; order Rodentia; family Caviidae; genus Cavia; species Cavia porcellus. The sequence goes on from NW_026947503.1 coordinate 4,583,181, forward strand.
AATGTTTTTCTCTTTGCACTCATGTCTAGAAGATGGAGTCTCTTTTCTCTTGAACTAGGGATTTATTTGGGGTTTTTGACAGTTCATGGTAAACAACTTCATAAAAGGTAGCCTGCTGGAGAAGAATAACATGTAGGTCATATATGCATTTTTTCTATAAATAGACAATGACTCGAAAGCTGTGGTATGAGTTACAGATATTGAAGAAAGCCTTGCTTAAATGATCAGAGTTTGCATAATATAGACACTTGACCGCATTTGGGTTTACTTATTATGGACAGTTTCTTCCTGTTGGGACTGGCTTTGATTTATTTGGGGTACAAGGTCATTTAAAGGAAATCTTTGCGGAAGACAGCCGAATTTTGCCATTTTGGGTCCCACTATGCTGTATTCTGAACAAAGCAGGCTTGAGGATTACCTTTAAAGTGAATGTGCTTGGCAGAAATGTCCTGAGCTGCTTCCTGGCCAGGTTTGTGGGGGGCAGGCTTCGGCCTTTGCTGCTGTTGGCTGTGCCCTGGAATAGTGGGGTTTGTGTCCTCCGTCAGGGGGTGGGGCTTCTTTGAATGCAGCTGATTCTGGTCGCGTGTTATTCATGTCTTCCTATTCGAGTGGAAATGCAGCTCGTTCATAATGGATTATTGATTGGTCAGAGGACAGCAGCAGCCTCCAGGCCTTGTCATCAGCCTGGTGCACTCCCCAGCAGTGAATGCACCACTTCATGGGGCTCTGTGGGACCCCGGTCTGCGGACTGTGAGCTGCAATTGTTAATCTTGTACGGAATGGTTTGTAGGGAGAGGAACTCTTCATTGTTGTTAGGGAATTTTCCCCATTTGTGTGGAGAATAGGCTTTTTGTCTCAGTAGTAAGATAAGCTTGTCCAGGATGTTAATGATGTATTTTAATTCATGGCTCATAATACTACAGTGTGACTCCTGAGGCTGCTTCATTGTCTCCAGGAGAACAAGCACACACAGTGTCCTGCAGCACAGCCTGCTGCTCCCACTCGGGGCGTGGGGTGTGCTGGGCTGTGCCCAGCCCACGTCAGGCTAGGGCAGGGTAGGACAGGGCAGACCTCCCGCACTGCAGGGGGCTGGGGGTCTAGACTGCTTCCGGGAATGGCCCTTCAGGTCTGCTCCTAGAGGTTGTTGCCCTTTTTTGGGGGTCAGGAGATGAGGGACAAAGACTTGCTTTTGCATTTCTTTTTTTTGGTACTGGGAATTGAACTCAGGACCTGGCACCTGCCTGGCAGTCGCTGAGGCCACTGAGCTAAATCCCCAGCCCTGCGACTTGCCTTTGGGGCCATCGTATTCCTTTGCTGGCAGCCCTGTAAATATGTTAGGTGTTGTGTGTTGTGCTTTTCTTTTTTAATTGATTTTTGTTGGGGACATTTCCCCTCCCGCACTGGGCTTTGACTCCCCTGCAGCCCGCCTCACAGTTCTGTTCTCAGGAGCACCTGCACATGGCAACAGGGCCTCTTCTAGCGCTGGCCGACACCGGCAGTCTCTGGACTCCCTGCTCCTCTCTGGAAGGTCACCAGGGGAGAGAGCCAGGGACAAGTAGAGCCACATGTTGTCAAGGGAGCCGGTGCCTGTTCAGCGTCGTGCTGGGGTTTGTTAATGAACCAGAGCTGAAAGGAGTACTGAACTCGGTGGTAGCCCACACTGCCAGGTCCTGGAGGAGCAAGCTCTGCGGCAGGAAAGGGCGCTTTCGGCTTTGCAGCCAGTCCTCCATGGAGCTGGCCGGGCGTTGCCAGCAAACTTCAAGAGTTGTGTTGCTTTGGAAATGGCGTTGAACATTTAGAGTGTATTTGAAATTTGAAAGTTAGGCCTTTCAATCCTTTTACAGATAAGTCTGATGACTGGGTCTGCTTTGCTAGATTTAAAGAATTTAGGCCAAAATCATTCAGCTTTTGTCCATGGAACCAAAATCGCGAGATTTACTACTTATGCATAGACACACTGAGGTGCAAATACATTTACATTCTTTTCCCCACAGTGCAGTGATTTAACTGGTCAGAAAATTACTGTTTAATGTATGGAAGAGAAACCTGAGCAGTGAGGGGAAGAGGCAGTTAACGTGGCCAGAATAAACTCACATTCTTTCCCCGGGGGTTGGGGACGAGGCCCATCTTGCTGTCCACAGAGCTTGTGGCTGGGTCTACAGAGTGGCTTATCCTGAAGTCTCTGGGCAGGCCTCACTGATGCCAGAAAATAGCTTTTAAAGCATAATCCATTATAACAGATTCGTTTCATTACTCTAATTTTTCTTTCTTTTGAAGATTAGAATTAAGGAAAGATAATTTCCCGAAGTGCATTCTTGGTGCCCTGAAGCCTGGGCTTTGGCGGGGGTGGGGGGAGGGTGGGGGTGAGGGGTGGGGGATAGGGGCAGTGGGGTGGTGGTGGTGGAAGCAGAAGGCTTTGGGGGGGTTGCGGTGGGGATGAGGGGCCGCTGAGCTGCTCTGCTGTCTTTTATTATGTTTGTTATCAAAGTGGGGAGAAGAGCTTAGTGGACTTCTGTGGAAAAGTTCCTGAACTCATCAACGCAGAGAGAGTCACAAGCAGCCCCAGCAGTTGTTAGCATTTGATATTTTTGCCTCTTTTTCTCTCACCACACATTTCCAAAGAATAGAAACATTGTCCTATATCACCCATTTAACGAAAGTAGTGTGAATCCCGAGAGTCATCTGACACTGAGTCCATTTTACAGCGTAATTTTATAGACTTCTGGTGCTACGTGTTCTTGAACACATCTGTTGAAGATGGCTACAGCTGTTGATGGAAGAATTTTTAATTCTATAAGTAACCTGGTATAGTGTGACACCGAGGTCTGGTAAACGTGTACCAAGTATCCGGCTGTTCCTAATTAGCTTTCTAAACTGCTATTATTTTTTGTGTCTTTGAATTAATTCAGCCAAATGTTGCAAATGCCAGTGACCCTGTATCTCTGGGTACTGCCCTTAAATTTCATTCATTTAGCAATTCCTAATAATCTGTGATGCATTGCCTATTTATTGTTAAACACTGTGTCTTGCTTGCACTGATTTAAACCTCAACAGGAGTATTGCAGTATGGGTATCAGTGCTGTCATTACATTTTGGAGATGAAGAAATGAACTAAGGAACAGAGAGGCTAAGACACCTGCTTGGGATCACACAGCTGATCTGTTAATGGCAGAAATGGGTTTTGATCCGAGTAGTTCAGTCACTCTTACCAGCGTACTATTGGGGCATCTGCTGCGTTTGTTCCTCTTTCTGTCCAGTGGCTGAAGTGGGTCAGGACGTCTATACCTGGGATGATGTGGGTCCTAAAGAAACAGCAGCAGGGCCATGGACTCCAGCACCAGTTCAGGCCATTATAGGCTTACGTGGGCTTTGGGCCTCTTCTTCAGAGGTGGGGACTGTGAAGGACCAGAAGTCTCCAGGGACAGGGTTTATTTGCACTCTGGAACCACAGGTGGACTTGAGGGCATGCGGATTAGCAGTGATTGGGAGGGTGACCTGCAGAGCATGGGTTATCACAGGGTATTGGCAGGCGGGCCGTGTGTGCCATTGGTACAGGGGATGTGGGGGACCCAACTGATTGCCAGCCCAGCTCACTGGGCAGACCTTGTCAGTCCTTGCAAATTCATTACTCCCCCCCACGCCTTCTGGAAACTTCCCTGGCCTCTTGAGTGCATGGCAGCATGCTGCTTTATAATTGTGTGTTTGCTGTTTTGCCTCCCAGTCAGATTTGGGAGTGTCTTGGTATTGAGCACCATTCCTTGCTTATCTTTTGATTCTCTTGCTCCTGACCTGTGCAAGTATTCAGTAGGCGCACAGGAAGTGGTGGCCTGATGAAACCCTTGATTAGTCTGAGTGCGCCCTCCCTAGCCAGTGCTGGGACAGTTCTGAGGAGGGGAGTGTGCTGTCCGCTGTGGGCCTCGGAGATGCTGAGGGAGACAGTCCACTCACATTCGGGCTGTAACAACCTTGGGCTGCTGATGGTGCTCTTCTTCCTAGCAGTGTGCACTGGCCTTGGCTTTGGGTCCAGGCTTTGCCACATTGGGGCTCTTTCTACCCATCGCCAAGTTGATCCTCAGGAGAGTGGCACCTGCCCTGGGTCCTCTGCCAGTCTCCTCCCTGGCTAAAGGAATCTATTAATAGGACATTTGCCTGGAGGTTAAATTCCTCCCAAATCAGTGAATGTGGGGACTCTGGGGAGATGTATTCCCCACTTAAATGTAGTCCTGTGGTCTGGGCAACAAAAGAGACAGTGAGAAGCAAGACAGGAGCTCTCTGAGGGGCAGCAGTGCCCCTGTGAGGGACCCCAGACGTGTGTCTTAAACTGGGGACTGTGTGCCTGTTTGTGTGATGGTAGTGGCTTCCCGGTCCTGTCCTGTTGTCTCACACCTTTCCTCTGCTTCTCTGCCATCATGCATTTTTACACAGTGAAGACGCATTTTCTATAATATGTTTTATTTTTTCCTATCTTTAAAGTAAATTAATTGATGAAATCATCCACCTTCAAAATACTGCTCGTTCCATCTCTAGAGGAACTGACAAACAGAGTGGTGCATTGGAAATCTATTAAAAACCCTAAGTGAGTCGTTTCTATGCTGAAACAATTAAATCACAGTCTCTTTTGGCAAGTTTCCAGTTTTCAGCCTTGGAAAAAGTTTGTAATGCATCGTGCAGAAACAACAGAGCTGTGACTCATATGGGTGCACAGTGCATACGGACTCTACATGCGCGAAACTCTGTGTCTTCAGCATCTGAAGGGCCTGGCACTCTGGCTGTCACTCCCTGTCTGTCCTCATGGTCCTGGGAACATTTCCTGTAATCCTGTGTGACTGAAGGACAGTTTCCAGTTCTTTGGGTCTGGGTAACCAGCTGGCACACACAGGTTCTACGAGGCTAATTATTTATGGGTTGATGTGTTTCAGGAAGCCTTGGTTTGCCAGCTTGGATTGTGTCGTGAACTTATCTGAGAAGGTAAAATAGGTACTGTAGAGTTGCAGATGTGCTGAGTTTGGGTGTCATATGCTTTGTGGCTGGGGAGCCATCAGAGACCAGCCAGCAGAGACTGGAGGCTTCGAAAGCCCACATGGTGCTGTGGGGTAGACTGTGAACATCCCCAAAATTGTTCCAATGGAGCAGCCATGCATGGTGCATCTGCAGCAGAAAGTTGGGGTATAGGTCCTCTTCCTTTTTGGAGGTGGAAAGAACAGAGAGCTCCTGATGGTGGTGAGGGCAGGGAATTAGTGTGGACTGCTGCTTGTCATCAGTGGGCAGCAGAGGGAGCCTGGAGGCAGCGCTTAATGGGCTTCAGCTGATGTGGGCAGCTTGGTGTGTGTTCACATTTCTTTAAGGTAATAATGTTTGGGGTTTAAACTGTTGTTACCACTTTTTCCACTTCCACATTTATATATTTTTTTCCCTTTAGGGTATTTTTAAGTCCTCTAAAGACATCCTGTGCAGTCCTCACAGGGATTTATGGTGGGGCGCCTTTTGTAACACAAGGAGGGCAGAGAAATGGGAAACCGAGAAAGAAGGGCTTCTGGGGTCGCCCCAAGCTGTTCTGGGGACGTTTCCTGTAAACTACAGCTGGGGCCCTGTTAGCTTCTGGGCAGAGATTTAAGCAACCCTGGGGGAAAGGCGTCTGGTCTGTGGCGGGGGGGGGGTGTTGGTGTCTAGTGGTGACCGGGGTTGGGGTGCTGGAGATTGCAAACCTTGACTCTCAAGGCCATCCTGAGGAAGGGAGAGGTGTCTCTCAGTGAGCAGAGCCCTTTGCCTTGGTCCTCAAGGGCAGCAGCTGCATTGTGCACTACCTGCAGCCAAAGACCTCATGGGACTGAGCCTGGTCCAGGGGCAGCTCTGCAGCTTGGGTTCTGGGGACTCCTCCAGTGAATGCTCTGGCCTGGGAGGCCTGGTGTGCAGGGGCCTGCACAACGGCAGCTGCTTATTGGTGGGTATAAGTTTTGCTTATAACATTTTTATCTCTGTTCCAGGTGCTCACTGCCGTCTCCCAGTTGCCCACCTGGAACATGCACCTCCTGGTTATAGGTACATCTCGTGTCGTCTCGGGGCAGTGGAAGTGCCTCTGAGAATGGAGAGATAAGACACTGTTCTTTCAGGCCTGTGTGAGAGAAAGCTGTGACCCCAAACCTCAAACACAGCCCAATGGATCGCAGCAGAGAGGCTGAGATGGAGCTGAAGAGAGGGCCCAGCCCACCCAGGGCCAGTAGGAGCCAGGAGGTGGATGGGGACAAGGCTGCCTGCCATAGCTGTTGCATCTGTGGCAAGAGCTTCCCCTTCCAGAGCTCTCTGTCACAGCACATGCGAAAGCACACAGGGGAGAAACCCTACAAGTGTCCCTACTGTGACCACAGGGCATCCCAGAAAGGCAACCTCAAGATTCACATCCGGAGCCATCGCACAGGGACTTTGATTCAGGGACACGAGCCAGAGACGGGTGAGGTGCAGCTGGGGGAGATGCGTGTGTCTGAGGGCCTGGATGGGTGTGCCAGCCCCACGAAGAGCACATCGGCCTGCAACCGAATCCTGAATGGGGTGGCGCAGGTGGATAGCAGCAAGATCCTGCTGAGGAGCAGCCGGAAGGAAGTGGAAGGGCCAGCTGGTGCCGTGGAGGAGGCCGAGGCCGTGACCCAGTGCTCCTTCTGCAAGAGCCAGTTCCAGCGCAAGAAGGACCTGGAGCTGCACGTGCACCAGGCCCACAAGCCCTTCAGATGCAGGCTGTGCAGCTACATGACCTTGCGGGAGGAGTCGCTGCTGAGCCACATAGAGCGGGATCACATCACCGCGCAGGTGCCCAATGGTGGCGAGGCCTGCATGGAGAATGGCAAGCCCGACCTGAGCCCTGGGGAATTCCCCTGTGAGGTGTGTGGCCAGGCCTTTAGCCAAACCTGGTTCCTGAAGGCGCACATGAAGAAGCATCGGGGCTCCTTTGACCACGGCTGCCACATCTGTGGTCGCAGATTCAAGGAGCCGTGGTTCCTCAAGAACCACATGAAGGCACACGGCCCAAAGACGGGCAGCAAAAACAGGCCTAAGAGTGACCTGGACCCCATTGCGACCATCAACAATGTGGTTCAGGAGGAGGTCATCGTCGCAGGCCTGTCCCTCTATGAAGTCTGCACCAAGTGTGGAAACCTGTTTACAAACCTGGACAGCTTGAATGCCCACAATGCCATACACCGCAAGGTTGAAGCCAGTCGGACCCGGGCCCTGGCTGAGGAGCCAGCCACCGAGAGTCCCCTGGACACAAAGCAGTTCTTCCTACAGTGCCTGAATCTGAGACCATCAGTCGCTGACGATGCGTCCTCTGCCGGGCAGGCTGGAAGGCGGGTGGCCGAGCTGGACCCCATCAACAGCTACCAGGCCTGGCAGCTGGCCACCAGAGGCAAGGTGGCCGAGCCGGCCGAGTACCTCAAGTATGGGGCCTGGGATGAGGCACTGGCTGGGGATGTGGCCTTTGACAAGGACCGACGCGAGTACATCCTGGTGAGCCAGGAGAAGCGCAAACGTGAGCAGGATGCCCCAACCGTACAGGGGCCCCCAAGAAAGAGGGCAAGTTTGCCTGGGGACCCCGTGCTGCCTGGCCACTTTGAGCCCCGGCCTGTGGCACGCGCCAGCCGCCGGGCTGCAGCCTCTGCTGGCCATGGCAAGTCCTCAGAGTGCTTTGAGTGTGGCAAGATCTTCCGCACCTACCACCAGATGGTGCTGCACTCCCGTGTCCATCGCCGCGCACGCCGAGACAGGGACTCTAATGGCGACAGGGTGGCACGTGCCCGCTGCGGCTCCCTCAGTGAGGGGGACTCTGCCTCTCAGCCCAGCAGCCCCGGGTCAGCCTGTGCCACTGTCGACTCTCCAGGCTCTGGCCTGGCCGATGAGGCTGCTGATGACAGTGGTGAGGAGTCCATGCCTGAGCCAGCACCAGGTGAGCAAGTGTACTCAGGTGGACCAGATTGGGTACCAGGGCCTGGGTAGCCGCTTAGCCAGGTGGCTCTGCACCCAGCTAAGCACGTGCTCTGATGACCCTGCACCTGAGGACTCTACACCAAATTGCCTTGTGCTTTGGTCACGTTGTTCCATGTGTTCACACTCAGGCAGCCTTTAGCCAGAGCCCCTGTGTCCAAGGAACTAGGTTACCTAGGTATCCGGCACCCAGTGTGTGCCCAGAGCGTGTGCTGGTAGATGCATATGTAAGCAACTATCAGTTCCACTTGCACTTGCTTGTGTTACTGACCTGCATGTGCTTGTATAAAGTTCCGCCTTTGTCGTCTTCAGTTGCTGGTCCCTCCTGGGCATCAGCAATTTCTGAGCAAAAATCACAGTTGTGGACCCCTTTGAGTTATGCTTCTCTTTTTGCCACCCCAGTTCCAATTCTCATACAGCAGCTCTGTACACTTGCACAGATGTAAATATCCCATGCATGTCCTGCACACCTGGGCACACATGCATGTACACACACAACACACACACATGGACACATTTTCCTCTGCTCTTTTCTCTTAACACCAGAGAAGAATAACTTGGAATTGGTGTGCAGGTATAATTAATCTCCTCGGATTCAAGTAACCCTGTGGGTTTAGGGACAGTTAATTGGAACAGAGTACTTTCCAAACAGCAGCCATGTAAATATTTAAAGATGCTTGGCTAACTTTGTTTTCATACATTTTATAAATGTTAAACATTTTCATGTTCCCTGTTTTTTTGCTTTGGGTAATTGTGAATGGAAGGTGAGATTCACTGATGGAGCTTTAACTTTCTGTGAAGCCGAGGATGTTTTTCCTCTTCGCTTTGCAAACCTGCTAGTGAGTGTTGCTTTCAGCTAAAAGTCAGCTGAAAAAATAGGAGTCCAGTGGGCAGAGCTGTTTGTTTTCTGTAATGAGAAAGAGGGCCCCTGGGCTTTTCTTTCAAACAAAGCACAAATCGATGCTACTCTTCCTTATTAGGGATTAAGCGGTGTCTCATTACAGGTTTGTGCAGTGTACTGTATTGGGGGCCAGCTGTATTCTCATATAGGGCCGAGAAGAAGGTGGGTAGCCATAGTTTCTCTAGGCCTTAGTGAGCCCTGCACTCAGTCTGCAAACTTAACACATATATGTCCCTAACATCAGCCAGGGTCTGCCCGTGTTATGCTCTTCCTTGCTTAGCCATCAATCCTGGGTGAGAAGGAGAAGATGTGGTCCCTCGGAAGTGCAGTGTCATCCGAGAACTCTCCTGGACTCTCGTAGCAGCCTTGTGATGACTCCTAGCGACCTGGTTGTGGTCCCTAGCTGGCCCTTATGAAGTTGAATTGTTGGTTTTCTGTTTTTGCAGCTGTGGCCTTTACTGGTTATTTTCTGATAATGCTGTGACTCCTCTGTGGAGGCAACATGAGATGAAATATTCAGCTAGCACTGTATCTTCTCTTCTACTTTGAAGAGAAACAGTTTTAGTATTTGGGAAAGCTCTTGAGCATGGCCCAATCCATTGTGATGGTAGTCAGGTGATTCATACTGAGCTAACCCAGAAGTGTGGTTAAAGTCAACAAGCTGGGAGGGTCACATTATTTTCATCAGAAGTAGAATTTACTTTTTTTTTTTCTTTTGAGTTTCATTAAATTTTGTTTACTTTTTACAGGCATTATATATATTTTGTCTCTCTGTATATATATATATATATATATATATACATATATATAAGTATATATATATAAAACTTAGTTTTCTTAGAGATTTATGTGTATCTCACTTGAATCTATAACAATATATATATTGCATTTAAATATAAAAATTGGCTTTAAAAGAGATAGGATGTGGTAACATATTGAGGAGAAGAATTGTGGCACGACAGTAGCATAAAGCGTTAAAGAGCCTTTTGGGTCTGCAGAAGTCGTTTTATAATCCCAAAGCCCAGCATCTTCCCACCTAACAATACAGACTTCAGTGACAGCAGACACAGTTAGTGTCTTGGCCAGCGACACGTTACCCAGGCATTCCTTGAGGAGAGAGGCTGTGTCACATCTGTTTACTCTCCAAGCACCCTGATTGTACGGCGCGACCAAAGCCTTGGAATAGCTGCCATTGAAAAGAAACCAGGTATTTTAATGCTGTATTTTGATCTACATGGTGCCCTCCCCCCACAAAACATGTATAAGGCTTTGAAAAATGCCTGCCTTTCTTGTCACTAAGAGGATTACCTAGATACTTGAGCATTAGTTAAGTTTTTATAGAATGTTGGAGTCACTGGTTCCCACTGTGAGCGCAGGGCAGGTCTGTGGAAGTGGAGATAGGGTAGGCTCTCATGAGAGCCAGCCTGCTTGGAGTAGCAGAGTTGAAATTAGAATTCACATTTGTGTGCACATCCCATGGTTTTCCTGAAAAAAACTGACATCCGGGGATAATCGTGGGGCTCATTCTGGATGTCTTCCTTTGGAAGTTCTAGTGATTATACTGCTTTGTCTCCTTGTAGCATTGGTCCAGATATCCAGCTCAGCGGACCTGAAATGCAGGGGAACATACCTATGAGGAAAATTCAGTAATTGAATGCATGTTACTGAGTGGATTTAAGTCCTCAGCTGGGCAAATGAGGAGGCACTGATGGAAACTACTCTTTGGAAGATCACAAGTATTTATATTTTTGGTTGGGGGAAAGGCACAAGGGCATAATTAACATTGATTAAAACTGTCCTCATGTAAAGTGGAGTCAGGGAGCTCAGAGGCCGTCGCTCAGGCAAATTGCATTGTTTCACAAGTACGCACGTCAATTTCAAGTGTGCAGGCCAGACAGGAGCTCTGCTTCAAGTGTTTAGGTGACTTATAGATAGCAGCAGGACGTGGAGAGGTCAGGAGCGTCTTGGCAGAATTTGCTTAATGGGGGGACCTGTGGTGCCCGAGGCACCCTGGCAGAAAGTGGGACTGGGCTGCTGGGGTGATGTGCAGGTATTAGAACATGCCTTTCATGCGAGGCACCGGGTGTCTGGTAACTGCTGTTTGCATATCATTGAGATTAATCTGGCTGCCCCAATTTTTCCCATTTCTGGCCATGCTATATCTGCCATGTCAAGCCCTATTCTGTGGTGCCTCCCTGCTGCTCCCAGTCTTGAATATTCACTGAAACTTCTTAGGAAGCCTCTAAGCTTTAGATAAGTCCTAGGGATTTCTAGGTGTTCAGCTGTTTCAGACTAAGAAACAGGGCAGATGAGATGGTTCAATCAGTAGGTTAAAAAACGGCACGGGTTGGGTGCCATCCTGTTGTGTGCAGTATGAAGAATTAAGGAGTCTTTAGAAGAATAAAATACGGCCAAGGGAAGGAAGGATAACCACAGCACGCGGTCAGATTCACCTCCTCAGAAGCGCTCTCTCTGTGGCCAGCCTTCCTGTAGCGAGGTGGCGAGGTGGCCAGGCGCTCCTCTCCTTCCCTGCACTAGCTGCACGTAGTCTTTGGAGCCCAGGTAGTGAGCGTGCGCTCACTTTGAGCCTGGCTGTGACTCAGACTGTGAGCTCCTTCCCAGAGGTCCACACTACACCCAGCAGCCGTTCTTCTTCCGCTTTCATAGGGCAGGGGCAGCAATTCGGACAGTTTAAGGACAAAATTTTTTCTGTGTCTACCCATTGAGACAGGATTGAGGGTGAATCCAACAAACAAAAGTAAGAACGTGGCATGCTGGGGCTGGACAGTGAGGGATGTTCGCTCATGCCGAGCTTGCTGGGCTGGGGAGGCTTCCTGTATTTACTCACTCAGTTTCCTTCAGTGTCCAGCAGGTGTGACGTGCAGGGGACGCAGTCTTCTTTTGTCCTGTTAGCCAAATTCGTAATGTGTGCTGAGTGTCTGGGCAAGGAATTTGGGACGAAGTCTCCACTGTGCTGTCCTGGCCAGACAGCTGCAGGCTAGGCTTTTGTGGAAATGAGTCAGGAGTGAGAGGAGAATCTGTCTTAGCACAGTGCTTCATTGCTGGCCCTGCAAAGAGGCTAAAGATTCAGAGAAGAGGGACTGTGGGCCCAGGCATGGAGAAAATGAGCAGCGTGAGACCAGGAGAAGTTGGAGGTATGGACAGGAAAGAGTAGCTGGGGAGGAAGGCGTCTGCCAGGAACCTCCATAGAAAAGACAGTCGTTGGTGGGCCCAGCTGCGTAGTCAGTGATTGAGAGGGCGTAGTGTTGTGCTTCATCTGTGGAGCACGTGCCTGCGGAGCTAATGAAGGTGGAAAGGGTATGGCTACGCCCTGGTACACTGCTCCCTGCTTTGACTGACCTCGAGCAGCCCCAGGTTCACTTTGAGCATGCCTGGAAGCTGTCCCGAGACAGCATGACACCATGACAAGTGTCAGGTGTCCCCATGAGGGATCACTCTCGGGGGTATTCTTCCCAGTGCGCAAGAAACACAGGATGGGCTGGGGATTTAGCTCAGTGGCATAAGTGCCTGCCTGGCAAGGTTGTGAGTTCGATCCCCGGTACCACAAAAAAAAAAAAAAAAAAAAAAAAAAGAAAGAAAGAAAAGAAAAAAGAAATAAGCATAGGACAACCCAGGACAGGATCTAGTGATGTGGGAACTTGGGACAGTGTGAGGGGAGACAGTTTAGACAAGATCAGCAGATCCTAGGCTGCTGAGAGCAGCGGAGGAAACAGGCAGTCAGGCTGGGCAGGTGAGCGCAGAGATGCTCCTGAGGGCTTCGCGTTCTGCTGAACCCTGGGAAGTTTATGTATTTTGAAATAAAGTGGGAATTGAAAACCTCATATTCAGTTCTTTGTGAAAAAATGCAGCCACGTTTTTTCGGGAAAATACTCAGGCATCCTTCGCAGTTGACTACAGAGCGATGCCTGGGTTAGTGAGCATAGTAGTTAGTAGCTGGAGCCACCCCAGCCAGTGCCACTCAGTGGCCAGTATGCATGGGGTGCTGCGGTGTTTTCATCTGCTTTTAGAATCACGATGTGAATGGCGTCTTGCAAGCATGTTTTAATAGTATTCTGATTCATTAAACATTGATAATCAGTGCATGGCATGTATGCTGATACTTGCTTGAACAGAAGACTACATTTCCAGACTTCTCAGAATGTATCACACTGTGACAGGCACTGCACTCTAGAGAGTATATACTCTGGGAGTTTCCTTATATCCCTGAGAAACATACAGAATACACCTACTTAGTACTGCAAAACAAACATCATACAGTCATTTTGGCTTTCACAGATGATTCAGACACATAACACATATCTTATCTTTGTCTCTATGTTTGACCCAAGACAGAAATCAGAGAATTTTAGAGGTAGGAGAGAGCTAGGAGACATGTGTCCTTCCATTTGGTTAGGAGAACGCTGGGTCCAGGGAGATTGCCGTTGGTCCAGGGCCCCACGATGTGCTGTTGCTGAAGGAAAGCGTGTTGATGCACTGTGCAAGCTTGGACTTAGATGCCCGGTTCTGTTTTCCCTTTGCCTCAGAGGATGGGTGTGGTCTTCCTGAGTTCTTCAGCGTAGGAGTTTTCTCTCACGAGTAAAGGGCTCTGACTCTGGGGAGACACATGTCCTGGCTACCTCTTCTATCTAGTACGTGTACATTGTGGGCGTCTTGGAAACTCAGTCCATCTTATTGGTAGAGTGTTGGCTCCAGACCTGGAGGCTGCGAAAGGCTTCTGAGAGGAGCAGAATGCGTGGCTATGTAATGCCTGTTCTCCTTGCCCTGTTGGATTGAACACTTTCCATTGTGCAGTGTGGATGACTTTTGGCTTCTTGCCTGTGGATCAGTGTTACCTCTACTATTTTGTCCTGAAAAAAGCAGTGCTTTTGGTTTTCCCCAACTCAGACTCAATTGAACTGGTTATTCCTGACTTGAAATGGAGGATCGTCCTTGTAGATTTTACCTGCCAAGAGTGAGTGAAAATAGTGTCAAAAGAACCCCATTGTTCCCGTTCACTACTGGCAGGTAAAATCCACCAAGAGGGACCTTGGGAAAGAAGTATTGCAGAGATACGCATCTCTTTGAGCCATTACTTGCTGTCTTAGTTACTTCTAAGTTGCGGGGAAAATATCTGAGCCCACAGGTTAAAGGAGGAAGGATTTACTCCATCTCACAGTTGGCACAGGTTTCAGTCTACAGCTGGCTGGCTGCAAGGCCGGGCAGCGTGGCAGAGGGCATCGCAGAGGAGAAACAGTCCGTGGCCGGCAGGCAGGAAGCAGCACGCAGCGGCCTCCCTTCCCTTTCATTCTGTCCCCGCTGTGCGTTCTGGGTGATGTCTCCATGCTTAGGGTTGGCCTCCCCATTATCCCTACACAGAACTCTGCTGAACCAAATCAGTTGACCTAATTTAGTTCTAACCTAGTTGTACTTTAAATTCACACACATTAGATCAAGCTCCTTCTGAAAAGCCCCACCTGTGAGCACTTGAGGCTTTGGGGGTCATCTAGATACAAGCCATTGATAGTCACTGATCAGCTGAGAAAGGGACGGTGGCATGTACCTGGAAAGGTTCCTGGGTGGGCGCTGGGGAAGTGTGGTCTGTCTGCGCAGCAGGGTACACAGCTGGAAAGCCAGGGCCGTGGTGTCTGCCATCCCGGTGCAGTGCTCTGTCACCAAGCGTGTGGAGACACCTTTGCAGCTGTACCTGGACGCCTGGCAGTGTGGACATTTGGTAGTTCTTCTGTCGCAGACATAGCATGTTTCAGTGCACCTCTTTTTCATGCTCGGCCCTGCACACGGTAACGCAAGTTTTATTCTCCTGCTCTGCCCATGTCCTCCCACCAGCACTTTTGTTTGGAGTGACTGCTCTGTGGTGCTTTGTGGTCTTCTGTCTCTGCACCCTCACATCTGTCTAGGACATCTCAGGTGTCATCCCTCCTGCACCCTTTCCTTGTTTTTTTTTTTTTTTTTCTTTCAAAACTGGGGATGAATTTAGGGCCTTCACAGTGTGCTGTATCCCTGCCCTTTAAAAATTCCTTTGAGACAGGGTTTTGCTAAGTTTTTGAGTCACTAAGTTGCTCGGTTGGGCTCAACTTTGTAATCCTCCTCTCAGCCTCTCAGAATGCTAGGGTACATTGTGTACCATCATGCACAGCCTCTTTCTTATTTAGGGAAAATTGTTAGTATAGTACAATACTGTGTTACATTGTGACTTTTTTTTTTCTCTTTTTGTTTGTTTTTGAGACAGGGTCTTGCTGTGAATCCAGTTCACGCTGGCCTTGAACTCACTAAGTGGCCCAGTCCATCCTCCTGCCTCAGCCTCTCGAGTGCGGAGATTACAGGCGTGTGCCACCACACCTGGCGGCATTTTCAGAAGTGCACATACTTTGATCACATCCATCTCCCCTCTTATCCTCCCTTCTCTCTGTCCCCTCCTCTTATTTAGTAGTCTTCTTTTTCTTTCTCCACCCCTCAGCCTATTCTACCTGTAAGAGAAAACATGATGCTTGTCTTTCTGAGTCTTGCATGCTTTGCTTACAATATGGCGCCCTCCTTTCCAGTTCCTTCCATTTTCCTGTAAATGACATGGTTTTGTTGTTTATGGCTGAATAATACTCCATTGTGCATATATGCCACATTTTTTCGTCATGAATCTGTTGTTGGGCAGCTAGGTTAGCTCCATTCTTGACAATTGTGAATATTGTTGGGTAAGCACGTGTATGCACATATCTCTATGGTGAGACTGGTTAATTCCTTTGGGGATGTACTGAGGATTGGTATAGCTGTATAGATGGTAGCTGTAGTTTTATTTTCTTGAGGAACCTTCATACTGTTCTCCCTGGTGGCTCATTTGTATTTCCAACAACAGTGTGGAGGAGGGCTCTTATTCCTCCATTCTGACTGGTATGAGATGGAGTTTCATTGTAGTTTTAATGTGTATTTCCTTGATGGCTAAAGATGTTGAACTGTCTTTTATATAATTATTGGCTCTTTGTGTTTCTTGTTTTGAGATATACCGTATGTGTTTAGATCATTTGCCCATTTTAAAATTGAGTTACTTCTCTTTGAAGTTTTCTGGTTATTTGTGCATATTTGACCTGTTAACCCCTGCTAGCAGAGTAGCTGATAGTGTGGTTTTGCATTCCGTAGGTTGCATTCTTCAGTGGCAGCTCAGCATCAAGATAGCTGGGCAGCAGGCACTCCTAGCGTCTCCAAGTGTCAGAGCGGGTGTCCTCTGCGGACCTCTGCCCCGCAGTAAGCACAAAGCTCGCTGCATGTGTGTGTTCTGGACCTTAGTCTTTTGTTGGAAATGTGGCTAGGGAAGGTTTTCTCCCATCCTGTGGGGTTGTCTTTTTCTGTGTTTTCCATGCGGAATCTTTTTAAATTTGCTGAGATGCTGTTTGTAGATGCTTGGTATTATTTCCTGACCTGTTGAAGTCCTATACAGAAGATGTTTCCTGTGCCTATGTCTTGGAGTATTTCACCTATGTTTTCTTGTAGCAGTTTCAGAGTTTCAGGTCTTGCATTTAGGTCTTAAATTGATTTTGAGTTGATTTTTGTATGAATTGAAAAATCAAGATCCAATTTTAATTTTCTACATGAGGGAATCTAGTTTTCCCAAGACCATTTTTAAAGAGGCTCTCTTTAATGTAAGTTATTGGCATTTTTGTTGAGGATCATATGGCTTCACATGTATAAGTTTATTGCTGGGTCATACTTTACTCTGTTCCATTGCTCTGTGAGTGTGTTTTTGTGCCAGTACCCTGATGTTTTGTTACTATGGCTTTGTAGTATATTTTGCAGTCAAATATTGTGGTACAACCAGCATTGCTCTTTTTTTCAGGATGCTGTGCCTATTTGAGGTCTTTTGTGCTTCTGTATAAATTTTAGGGTTGCCTTTTTCATTCTGTGAGGACCATCTTTGGTATATTAAAATATATGAAATATGAAATGTATGTTGTATTAACTCTGTAGATCACTTTTAGTAATATGGTTGTTTCAGCAGGATTAATTCTACCCACTTATGAACATGGGAGTTCTTTGCAGTTTCTAGTGCCTTCAGTTTCTTTCTTTACTGATTTTTGCTTATACAATTCTTTCATGTCCTTTGTTAGGCTCATTACTAGGTATTAAATTTTTTGAGGCAACTGTGAATGAGTTGTTTTTATGATTCCTCTTATAGTGAGTTCATTATTGATGTACCAGCTTTTTTTTTTTTTATTTTGTGTTTTGCTACTTTGCTGAATTTTTCAATTTTAAAAGTCTTCAGGTGGCATCTTCGGGATTTTAAACTATTGAATCACATCACCTGCTAATAGGATAATGAGTTCTTCCTTCTCTATTTGTATCCCTTCTCTTTCTCTTGTCTAATTGCTTTGGCTAAAATTTCAGAGTTACACTGAGTAGAAGTGATGGGGTGTCCCTGCCTCATTTTTTGTCTTGATGTCATAACAAGAAGCACATGGATGAACCTTGGTGACTTAGATCCCATTTGATGAACCAGGTTCTTTGTGAACATTTACATGTTGAGAAACGTTGCATTTGGTAGGGATGGTTTTTACCTTGTAGTTTAAACAGTAGCCATTTTTATTGACTGTCTGGAATGGAGATATCACACCTGATTACAGTACCGTTGACTAATAAAACACTAATGACTCAACTGACATTGTTGGGTATTTAATGGGATACCTTGCATTTTTACGGAATTCTTAAGTTGAATGCAGCACAGGAATATAGGATGGTGCTGCTAACATTCAGGGTAGACAGATACTTCTTGACTTTTGGAAGTGAACAGACTTTTTGAGATGGGACTTTGGAAGTTTGCCTATCTCACTACTTCTGACTTTGTATGACTCAGGCGACTAAAACAGAGGCCTTTTTTTTTTTTTTATAGAGCTATGATTATCAGTAGTAGCAACTGACTCAGTGCATTTCGAGTACAGAATGGCTTAATATTGGCCATTGTCTAGCATGTGTTCTTTCTGCACCTTTTGCAAGTTCATGGCAGGCTTTTTGGAAGAAGATGGTTCATATCATTGGGTACAGACTGTGGGAAGATCCCAGCAGTCTCTTCCAAGCGCAGGAGCCGTGGGCTCCTGGCCCCCACTGGGCTTACCAGCTGGAGAGTAAGCCCCTGGCTTGTATTTCCAAGCTTATCCTCCAATCAGGGCTAGCATGGACAGGTCTGAGCATATGGTGACAGAGGCTAGGGGTCGTCACAGCTTCCGTGCTCCAGCACCTGCTGCCTGTGGATGGGTGAGGGATGCTGTGAGAGCCACCCTCTCTGCTTTGAGGATCACCTGGGCTTAGTATTTGAGATCTCTAGATGGAGTTGAAAGTCTGTTCCTTCTGTGAAGAATCATCCCTTGTGCAGGTGGCCTTATAATTCAGAGACCATCCACAAAGCCTCCCATTCGTGTGGACTGTGTCCCTGACCCTGGAGAACAGGCTGCTCCCACCAAGACCAGGGACTGTAGGGGCAGTGGGTGCAGGCTGGGAGCAGGGTGCTGCCTCTAATCCTGGGAAGAGCCTTCTAGAGCAGCCACTGCACCTCCCTGTCTTTCAGGGTTTGGTGTTACTTACTCTAGTGTGGTTTAGCCTGGAATTGGTCAACTCTTGGTCAACTCTTGAAAGAATCAGTTTGGTCTGGATCATTCTTGGCCTGCGTTTTTGTAGTGGATACACTGAATTATTTAGCAAGTTTGGGCTTTGCTCTAAATGCTTGAAGCAGGTAAGTTTTATTTCATAAGTGTGTTTTGTTTTGTGCTCTGTGGTACAAGTACTTAATTTTTCATTTATAAGTTGAGAAGTGTTTGTTTTGGTGCCTTTCAGATGATTTCCTGTATGCCGGATGAAATGTGAGACCAGTGTTCTATGAGGGTTTTGTAGGCTGCAGAGAGAACCCAATGTTTGCATATACAATTCCTATAAGTCTTTGCATGATAAAGTGATTACAGTTTTGGGTCTGTGTTCTAATAGAATTAAAACAGCTAGAGATATTTATCTCTGGATTATATGTTAGAAAGTAGTGCTTTCATAACTGGAGTTTTACCAGGTTCTGTGTGCATGGTTAGTGTAGTAATACCCATTTAAAGGAGACCTCATCTCTTGCTTTATTTACAGAGGCAGCCATTGATCTGAAAAGAAGTATTTACAGAGATTAGCAAGACATTTGGACTAAGTGTTAGCTGCCAGATATGTTACTGTAAAGGGCCAAATTTTGAGTGTTAGTCATGTTCTTTCTTTTAATTCCATGCTAATTACTTTTAGCACTGCGAATAAACTATATTCCAAATTTAATGTGATTATTGGTTTTATTTAGTAGCCTAATTGGAGGCTGAAACGTGTCATGTGAAAGAGTGATTTAGTAGTGTGGTCTGATGATTTTTCCATCCTATAGGAAATTAGGAATTCCTGCTGGAATCCAGTATCTGAAACCTGAACAACATGGTGACTGCTTCTTTCTGTGCATATGAGTGGCCCCATTTGATTCCAGTGCCAATTAGTGGTTCATTAATTGAACTGGACAACTGTTGAATGTTTTTGATGTTTAAGTGATCAGGTTCCAGCATGACTTATACTTACTGTATTTCCTTTCATCTAAAAGTGATCTGTAATACGACTGGTTTCAAAAGACTGATTACTACAGGATTTATGAGAATATAATTTATGTAGATTATTTTGGTATTGGACTAGAAAATGGTGAGTCGAGTGGCTTAAAAATTTTAATTTTTAAGAAATATTACCAGGAATTCCTTTTGCAGAAGTGATGACAGGTGGCAGGACAGGGCCGTGAGGTTAAAGCAAGACAAAAGCCGTTAGAAGCCTTCTGGACTGGTAAATACTGAAGAGAGCCTCGAGTGGCAGTTATTTGTGGCCCACGAAGATAAAGAGGGAAGTTCCTGAAATGCAGGTATGAGGGAAGCAGTTCCAGTGGACTGGCCAAGGAATTTTTGGAAACTGAACAGAAGTAAGAGGCTCTGCGGTTTCTATGGCGATGCTCTGTACTGTATCCCGCAGGAGTCTTGATGCTGCCTTGAAACTCAGGCACTTGAGGGTGTGGCGTTGACGCTTGGTTGATGCGGTGACAGTCACATATGCAGATCTGCTGGGTACCTGAGCTGCGTCTGGCTGATTGCCGTTCTGTGATATCTTTTAAATAGCTGCACCTTTTCCATTCTGAGTCAGAGTTTCTTGACTATTGAGGATCCGTTAATTTAGAGTGTAAGGGGTTGCTGTTGGTGTCTGTGGGAGGGTTGAGAGCTGTGAGCTTAGCAGGTGCATGTGGAATGAGAAGCAGATGCCAGTCTGTCCTGTTTCTCACACCCACCTGCTCTGAACACACAGCAGGCCAGTCCCTGTCCTTGGGTCATTGCTCCCTCTCCCCTTGCTCTCTGTCCTCTCCCTGTCAGAATTGTACCAGTGACAGGTCCCGTGGCTCTAGATCCCATCACAGATGATACCTGAACATGGCATGTTTTTTTCTGTCCCAAGAACAAAGATAAGCCCAGGCCACGGCTTGGGTTAAGGCCAGGAGAATTTCTGAGAGCCTGCCCTTGCTGTTCACCTGGCTCTTGCTTCCTTCTGAGACACCTTCCAGTCCTCTGCTCAGGCCATGTTAAACCTGTCGCTTCTCAGCTGCTTCTGATGGTTTGCAGTAGGTAGCGTCTCCCATGTTAGCGTTAGGGTCCCCAGATGCCATCTTTCTGCCTCTAGACTCCTCATCCCTACCCCCAGCTCTTGCCCCTGCTGATCTCTGGAGGTGAGGATCTTGGCAGCATGGAAGAACAACGTTTGTAGTGATTTATGAACATGTGCTAATTCTGAACAACCCAGATCATGTAGATTTGTTCAGGGAAGTCCTTATCCTCTAGCCAGGCGATGCGGCCTGCAGTCCCAGCCCTGTGGGAGGCCGAGGTGAGGAGGATCTCAAGGTCCACCCCAGCCAGGGCAACTTACTGATTCAGTGCGATTTGTCTCAAAAAAAGAAAAATTTATTCTCTATTGACTTCTCTTATTGTCTCAGTTACTTTATCATTGCTGAGACAAAATATGAGGCACCCAAAGGTAGAGGAAGGAAAGTTTATTGTAGCTCACAGTTTGTAGTGACTTCAGTTCATAGTTGCCTGGCAAGTCCTAGAGTGGCATGGCAGAGGGGCATCGTACGCAAGAAGGAATCCGTGCTGGCAGAAGGCAAGCAGCCGCCTTCCTTCTGTCCCCTCTATGTTCCATCCAGGCTACCTGCCTTTGAGCGGTTCCACCCACTCCCAGGCGGGGTGCCCTCAGTCCCAGCCTCACACATCCTAGTTCGCCCTAACTGCTCACCTATAACCGGGTGAGGCCTTCTGGGGAGCAGCTGGACACAGCCCTAACACTTAGCCCTGACCTCCTCAAGAGTTTTGTTTTGGATCTTCAGGTCTTCACAACATACTTTCATATGTAAATATATGTATGTATATAGGTTTCTCCCCCTGGTTTTGACACTTAATGTTATAATTTTGTTTTATTTTTCAGCTTGGGGTTTCTTTCCTCAAGCTGAGTCTTCTCTAAAAGTGTAACACAGTTTTATTTACCTGCTCGTGGTGGTTTAGTTTATTTCCAGCTGTGTTGCAAGCAGAGCTGTATATGTGCTGATAATGTAGCTAGTGATCTTTGGTGGTCAGTGTCTTCCTGTGAAGTTGCTGGTTCCCAAGGTTTCCTCATTGTACGTTGGGACAGATACCCTCGCTTCCAGCAGCAGCTCATGAGTGCTGTAAATTTTCTCAAGTTAGTATCTGAAAGGACAAATTTACCCTATTTTTATTACTTTAAAATTTTATTTTTCTAATTTGTTGTGAGGGTACATATATTTTCATATTTTACTAGCCATTTGAATTTCTTACATGGTTTACCTGTTCATAGATCTTGCACATTTTTCTAAGGTGTTTTTTGTCCTTTTCTTACTAATCTGTAAAAATGTATTATATATTGTGGATTTACATCTTTTATTATGTGTGTATCAAATATATTGTTGTAGTTTCTCATGTGTCTTTTTATTTTATTCATGAAATCTTCTACTGTAAAGGTTCTAAAAACTCCGAATTGTCTGTTTATTCCTTTATGGTTTTTGGAATTTACATGCAATTTAGGCAGATACCCCCCATCAGCATTTTCACCGCATCAGTCCTGCTTGCTTTATCACCTTTATTTTATTCCACATTGCGTTAGTCCATGTGGAACATTGGGGGCATTCTCAGAAGTGTTGTAAAACTTTCTCCAAATTGATACCGTTTCCCAGCCCGATTTGTTCAGCATCAGTCTTTACGCCACTGATTGGCGATGCTACTGAATTTTCATGTGGTGAGCACTTTACATTTCATATAAACGTTGCGTAGAACCCAATGAAATGTAGGTATTACTCGTTCCAAAATGTCTGAAAATCTAAGATTGGGATTAAAGGAACTTTCTTCGGTTCCAGCAGGAATATGTGTTGGAACCGAGATGTGCTCCAACATGGGTTCTTCTTCCCTTCTGTAAGGGCATGGAATCTGACTGGGGGGCCCTCAGCCCCCGTCTTCCTGGAACCGTGCCTGTCGTCTCCTGTGGGTGCTGCTGTCTCATCTTGTCCCCATGCAGCCCTTTCTCAGGTGTGTTCTGCTTCAGAGTGCACCGAAGACCTCAGGAGCCTTGGGCAGGGGCAGGGAGGTGGAAGCTCCACAGCCTGTCCAGACAAAGATGAAGGGGCCTGCTCAGGGTCCTTGGGGCCCCAGAAAGACCTTTGAGTCACCCCCAGTCACCCCGCCATGGCAGGAAGGGAGCCGTCAGTACGGCTGTGGTCTGTTGTTTGATAATACAAGTTTCTGCGCTAGCGTCTCTCCATTTGCCATGGATGTATTCCCGTCTTAGGATGACGGTGTACGTAGATGGTGCAGCTTGTAGATGAATGTGATGCTGGGGATGGATGAAAACTATTTCTCTTTGTGTGTGTGTGATGTTTGTGTATAAAGCTTTTGCACATATTTTTGAACTAGGTGTCTCACTCGTAGTGCTGTATTTAAAGTAATTCATCTGTAGAATATTTGTTTTGGAAATTAAGGTTGCCAGATTTAGTAAATAAAAATGCAGTCTGCCTGGTAGATTTTTGTTTTAGATAAACAGTGAATATTTTTAAAAGAATTTGTATTTCCCATGTAATGTTTGGTACATACTCATGCTAAAAGTTATTTATCATCTATCTGGAATTCTGTGTCTTAGGAACCTGGATATTCTTCTTTTACCTTTTGACTGTTCTCCTGATGTGATGCTTTCTGGCAGCTTGTGGTGTTTCAGTGTGGGCAGGAAATGTCTGGTCTGCTGGCTGACGGACGCCTGTGTAGCTGCTCCCCAGACGGGGCTGGCGCTTCATACCAGCAGACGGTAGAGGAATGAGCAGTGAGGCAGACGGGGAGAAGCTTGCAGTGGCATCGGGCCCCTGTCTGCAGCGGAGGCGGGTCAGCACTCAGACCCACGCGCCAGTTCCACGAGGATTTGGCAGAACTGCGCTGATGGACGAGGAGTGTCAAAAAAACCTCAAAACTACCTTTATTCTTTGTGCTTAAATAAAAGGCCAGCTGTTAGCATGTTAAACAGCTCTGTAACATTTTTGAATTAGAATAATCTAGTATAGTTGAGTTCTCTTTATGGGAGAGGCGTTACATTAAACACCTGAAATGGTGAAGAGCAGAGCTGCAGGGCGGTGCAGCCCCCAGAAGGGGAAGTGTGCTTTGCTCGGGAATTTGTGCTGTGCCTCTTTCGGCGTCTCTCACTCTGACATGCAATACTGTTCACAGTGAGTTTCCCAGCTTGGTGTGGATCTGTGGCATTTTATTTATCTTGTAGGGTGCTGGCGGAAACCAGAGCAGAGTTAAGGCGTTAATAAAAGCCGTCAGCCTTGACCACTGAAAGTATGACCATATAAATGGTAGCTGTCCTCGATTCACAATTAGAAAGGACCCCAGGACCCTGCAGAGCATACCGAGCCACAGGCTGCCTCCAGATGGAAAAGCGTGGCTGAGCTCAGAGGTGCCTGACCCACAGCTTGTGCTGTTCATGATACGCAGTAAATACATGGTCCCAGATCAGACATCCCAACCTCTGTGTAGTGGGCACATTTCCTCTGGTTCTAAATGGTTTTGCCTGTGTGAGAGCGATCTTTACTTAGTTTTGGTGCTAAAATCATGGGAGATCACTGTTCTTGTGGGAATACTATGTTTGAACTGTTAGCACTACTTTTGAGTTACTGACACATTGGTCATAAACCCCACAGAGCAAATCAAAAGAAATGAAAACAGTAGGCTTCTCCGTCCCACTGCACTCCCCCAGAATGTGCAAAGAGAGCTTGACATCCTTGTGGAGGATCAGTCTGTAATTGATGTTGAAGGTTCCAGAACCTGTATTACCTTCCATCAGGAGGAGGGTATCTCTTCACCTGGTATGTTTCTAAGTGAGCCTCACTGCCTGCCAGCATGCGGTTTGTCACCTGTTGATTCCTGAGTGGTGTTTGTGTAAGGTACTGTCAGTTCATGTTAAATAAACGATGGGACAGGAAGGGAAAACTTTGTGCTAGGTTCCAGAGCAGACCTCTTATGGGAGTCAAGGCTGTGGAAAATTTAAACAAACAAGCAAACAGTCAAACATGTGTTTGAAAACACATCTTCTGAGAGTACTTTGCCTATTTTTTATTGTAAATAAAAATCAAAGAAATATATATTATTGCCAAAGGTCCAGGCAGTACTTGAAGTGGTTTAGCACATTATGCGAGAGTAACAAAGTATGCTGGCGAAAAGATTAGATTTGTTGTAGGACACGGGTCATACATACGCTCTGCTGTATGTGTGTGGACACTTTGAAAGTGGATTCCACATGACAGCCTTGAGCTGTCTGGCTCCTCTGACAGCTTTGCAGTTAGGCTCACCAGGTCCTGGATACTATTCCCAGCTCTGAGACAGGCCCACATGGTGTTCCTCAAACCCCGGAGCCCTTCAAGGACCTGCGAAGGCATCTGTTCCATCTCAGACACTACATTGTCCTCTTGCTGCTTCTGCATCCAAGGACCATGGTGTCACCATCTGCCCTTGGCAGCCAAGAGTGAAACACATGAACCCCAGCTTTCTAGCACGGGGGTTGGGTCTGGGGTACCTGTTTCTTGCCTTTTGAGGTTTATGACTGCCTGAACTTCAGACTGCATCTCTAGTTTCCTTTTCTCATATGTACCAGTCTGAACTCAGGATAAGAACCAGTTAGCTCATCAGTTTTTAAAAACTTGTGAGTCCGTAGTTGGCCATAAGCATGGAAAACAGTGTGAGAAGAGATTCTAATACACCTTGAGCTGTGAAGAGGGCTCGGCTGCTGCATATGAGGGCAGGAATCATACTGTACACACCTTGGGGCTCAAGCCTATCAACAGGGTCTTCCCAGGACCCTTCTGTCCTGTGTTTTCTTTTGTTTAGCTGGTTGTGGGAATCACCAGAGTTCAGAATTCATAAAACAAATCTATTTCAGTGTTTTCAAAAATGTCAAGATCTGTGACATACTAATACTGTGAATCAAATACCTATTTGGGGACTAGTTGGAGAATTTACCTTTGCAGTGTGAATTTTCTGATAACAATGCATTGTTATTTCTGAATGTTTTATAAATACGTATTTAAAAGACTGTGACACATTCAGAAGCCCCTACCCACCCACCCACACACACTAAGGTGGCATTGAAGATGGGTGGAACATAAATTTCATTACTGTGAAGTTGCCATGCCCAGGACTTTTTGATCCTGTCTTGCATTTACACTTGTTGAAAGTATCCACTGTTTTCCAGGAAATGACACATCCCTCCATGTTTCTACTATGAAATATTTCCCAAGATAGTGTATCAACACTTAGACACTTAGAATGTTTGTGACTGTTAGTGCATCTGGCTCCCTCCTTCCCGCCTGGTACTTTACTGACTTTTGCAGCCTGGCAGGTAGCCTTTGTGGAGTTTTGGTGAGAGTGAGATGACTTACATAGTAGTAGTCAAAAGCAGGGACAGAGATGAGTGCAGGTGTTGGGGAAGATGAACTGTGGGGTGTCTGATACCCAGAAAGGCCTCAGAGATTAGGGGCAGCATTTGCCATTCATAGTTGAAATGGGGTACCCTCCCGGAGTGTATTCTCAGCACCCTCTCCTGGCTGTCAGGCCTGCTGAGGACTGAAATGAGAGCAGTGAGAAGTGACTGAGATGCTTCGCCACCTACAGTGGCATTGCTTTCAGATAAACCCTTTGTAGGGTGAAATACCGCGGGTAGAAAATGCATTCAGTTCAGCCAACCTGGGGACCTCCTTAGCTTCACTCAGCCTGCCCTCAACATGCTCAGCACACCGGTGTTGACTGCCGGTGGGGACAATCCTATAACGTAGCTTGCTTTATAATGAAGCGTGGAATACTTTTCATTTGTGCTGAAGGTGCGTAGGAGAACTGTAATATGATGCACTTTCACACCACTGTAAAGTCAAAGGTTGTGCCTCGAAACTTTGGAAGTCAGATGTGGCCTATAGTTTAAAACATGTAGAAATGCAGGTCCGAAGCACGTGTTAATCAAAAAGCATCACAGTCCTGGAGCAGTTGCAGAAGCTGTCGGATTCCTCAGTACTGGCGGTGACCCGGCATGGTCACCGGGTGAAGTCTCTGTCAGTGGCCAGAAAGGAGATGACGGTGTCTGCCTTGTTCAAGGCCCATCATGGCAGGGACAGGGCAGAGTTAGGGTACAGAGTGAATGTAACAAGAGTGGTACTTATTGGGTGATTGATATTTTATTGTGTATATTGCAACAAAAGCTTGGAAATCGTTGCATTTTGTTTATATACAGAAAATATAGGTGAGGAAAAAGAAAAGAAATGGTACCACTGCTCAGAGGTGTCCATTGCTAACAGTTCGGTCCAGCCTCACCTGCCTGTGCTTGTCCTCTTTACAGGCTTTATCACACATCTGCTTAATGCATTTTTATCTCATGAGTGCATATTCACCCACACAGAAAACAGTAATGCTCCCATTTTTTAAGAATACTGTGAACTTTCTGATGTCGCGTTATGCTCAGCTCCATGTGTAATTCTAGGCAGGATTTTCCTGGGAGCTCAGAAACTAGAGAAGCAGCTCATTTTGGCATTAGAAATTTAAATTTCCAGTGTGCGAGGGACTGTGACTTCACAGATGCGTTTTATTTGTGAGGTGGTAGGAAGTGTAAGTGGACCCTGGTCCCTGCAAGGCTCCAGCCCCAGCTGGACACTGACTCGATGTAGATTTTCTGTGTCTCTCATTTTTCATGTGGAAAATGAAATGGTTGGCACCCAGGGAGTGGGCACCGCTGCCCTCACAGACCTCTGTCTGTGCATGCTGCCGTTTCTCTGGCTGAAGGAGGAAGGCATTTTTATTTTTGGCTACTGGCCGGCTGGTCTGAATGTTACTTATTCAGTTTTGGTCTTAGTACTGAAAGTATTACATGTTTTTAGGCTTTTGTTCCTTTTTTCCCTTGACTTAACCCTGTAGTACAGATTTCCAGAGAAAAAGAAAATAGGTATTATATTTAAAGTAAAGTTATTGA
This sequence comes from Cavia porcellus, assembly GCF_034190915.1. NCBI lineage: Eukaryota > Metazoa > Chordata > Mammalia > Rodentia > Caviidae > Cavia > Cavia porcellus. The sequence goes on from NW_026947503.1 coordinate 4,610,644, forward strand.
TAAAGTTTTGTTTTTTTTCTTATGTTTAGAGCTGATCCCGTAAACACAATGTTCTTTCTTTTTCTTCTTTTTTTCCGTATGTATCTGAAGCCAGTTTGTTTTGGTGCCGTCCAGGGGAAGGTGGAGCAGAGTGTTGTGTCTGTGAGCATGCAGGAGGCTGTGCCCTTAGTGGAAGGCGAGGTGGTCCTCCGGACCCCAGCGCCCTGAGACATAGCAATGACAAGACACTGTATTTTACTGCTGTTTTGTTTTTAAAAAATGCTTACAATTTAATGTAGAAACTCACACTTGTATTTGACCTCCAGACTAAGACACCTTTGCAACTTGGTGATAGATAAAATTGTGGAATTTTACATTTAAAAGGTGAACACTCTTTTACCTTTTTGAATATTTAATTATCATTTCCTTCCAGAGTTTGAGATGATACAAATATTTATTAACTTAGGACTTTCTGAACTGTTTATATAGAAACTCAATGACAGTAATAACTCTATAAAGGGAAATATGTATTTTTCTAAATACATAAGACAGACAAATTTCAAGGCCTTATTTTCTCTAATTGAAAGCTACCGGGAGAAAAAAAAAATCCTTTCATATTTACTACTAACAAAGAAATAATCAGGCATGAATTCTGAAGCAGGCCTTCGTGGAAGATGACTTATTGTGGTAAATCGAGGTAAAAAACATTATTCTTGGGTTGTGTACCTAACTAATGTGTTACAAAGAACATGTTAGGAAATGGGATGTGTGGCTTGCAGATATCCTTGGTAAAGATGAAAATTCGCCCAGATTGGGTGAAGCTTTAAAGATTCGCAGGTTTCTGGTGTTGCTGATAGGGCTCGAGGTTCCCGTTTTCATGGATTAATAAACTGTTGAGGTGCCGGGAGGAGCCCAGAGTAGAGCGTTTCAGGTCTCCGCCCTGCTGCTGCTGGCTGACTGGGAGAGCCTGTTCTTTGAAGTTGTGTGGAGGGACCGGAGCCATTCAGGAGCTGCTGGAGTCAGGCATTCTGAGTTCAAAGGCATCTCACTGAGACCATTTGCCAAGTTTCATTTCTAAACTTTACAGCGACCATCAAATGGTGGCAAGCTGAGCAGCATTGTGAGAATCTGTTTATTTCTCAATATCCCCAATGATCCTGACCTGTGTGCACCAAACCATTTGTGGAGGTCTTGAGGTTTATATTTGCCAACCATGGGAACAGCTAAATATTTCTGCATTCATTTCTCTTTCTTCTTTGTTTGCTTATTAACAACAGCCGTAATTTGAGATTAAAGCTCCCTGCCCCCTTTAATTTGGAAGAAGGAGAACAGAGGCTTAAAAGGAGAGCATGTTCTTTTATGTTCTTTTATCTATAATCAACTGAAGAGAAGGAAGCAGTGTTTAAGGAGGATAATGTGTGTTTTTAGGGCTTTTTCCAGTGGTAAAGTCTCTCAAAATCTTACCTCGGGAGACTTTTAAACCTTAGTCCTGGCTTCTCTAAAGGGCAGGTGTTTGGAAGGTGGCTCTGTGTCTGTGCTCAGAGGTGTTTTAGGTTCTAGAAACTTAGTTTCTATTACTTAAGGTGCTCAGAAAAATCATAATAATTATTTCCTAATCTAGCATTTGACCTTGGATTAAACAGCATGATTTGAAACATAATTAAATATTTTATTAAAAAATCCAAATAGTAGTTGAGATAACTTGCACTTCTTTGGTTTTTAATGGAAAAAATGATGGCTTCTGACAGTATGTTCACTCCTGCGCAGGCTTCCCTAAACTCTGCTGTCTGTGGAAGATGTTGCAGTTGTCATAGGCTTGGGAGATTGACCAGCTTTGCCTGGCAGAGGTAGGGGCCAAGGCAGGTCCCAGAATGCCTTTTACAGGGAAGTGGCCTCCTTCTGAGGAGCAATGAGTGTGCTTTCCAATGAGGCTTTGTTATTTTCTTAAAATGTCTTATTATAGTGGTTTTCATTACGCAGTTAAAGTTTGTCTTTTCTATGAGTATTTCTCTCCCTTTCAGTAAGATATGGGATACAATACACTATGCTAGAACTAGACCTTTTATTCAGAATATTTGACACTCAGAATACTGGACATTAGTATATAGAAGGGTGTATTGTAAAGGATGGGACAGGAATGGGGAAAAGAAGAGGAATCAAGATACACCGTGACAGGTGCAAATTCCCTATAATGAATGTGGTTATTATGTAGACCTAAATTGTACAAATAAACTTAAAGAATTAAAAAAAACTCCAACTCACTCTGTTAATGTAAATTCATGAATTTATTTCCACTTTTCGTCAGCGGTCACTAGCAGTATATTTACTCTTTTGTATACCCATTTCACTGGTTTGGAACTGATCAGCCTTTTAAAGCTGTACCTTTCATTACAAGACAGAAGTCAGCTTTGTCAAAGGACTCAGGCTCATTTGGGTCGTGGGAGTTAGGCTGTGAGGACTCTGAGCTCGGGTTTGAAGTCCGGAGAGGTGCCCTGTCTTCGGGACACAGGCTTCCATTTCCGGTGTTCTTTCAGCCTCTGTACCTGAAATGTAATTTTTTTTCTAGTTTTCTTTTTGTTGTGCTGAGGATTGAACCTAGGGCCTTGCACATACTAGTTGTGTGTTCTGCCACTAAGCTACATCCCCACCCCTGAGAAATGTAATTTCTGCCAAGCTTCTACAGAAACGTTCCTCACTGGGTAGAAGGTGTAGGTTAGTTCAGAGGGCCACAGCGATGTTTCCTGCCCATAGAACCAACTGGACAGATCCAGCCTGGCCATTATCCTTTGGACAGAGAGACAGACCTCTGCCTTACTGCCACTTAAGGGTAACTGTTCTTTCTCTGTAACCACCGATCGTGAAATACAGACATAAGTGTCTTATCGGGTAATGGTTGAGAAAAACACTCTCAGAGTTTGGAAAATTGGCAGAGTGAAGTTAATCAGGTACCAAACCCAGAGACAAGTTTACTATGACTGTCATCAGAATTGGCTATTATCATGTGCCTAGGTGGCGGGGGATATTTGCAGGTCAGACATTCATGCCTTAAAAATTCTGTATGTTTTGTTTTGTAAGAGTCCTGCTTCCATAACTTCTGTAATTACTGCCTCCTCCTCCTCCTCCTCCTTCTTCTTCTTCCTCCTCCTGTTCCTCCTCCTGCTCCTCCTCCTTTTCTTCTTCTTCATATTATTATGATGATGATGATGATGGAGGTGATCTGTGTGGTGAGTCATTTCATTTAAGAGACAGGGAGTTTGTATATATGCACATATCATTAGATTTGAAAAACATTAAAAACCAAATTCACTGTTTTTAATGCCAAATATTCACTGGAAATCTGAATAGCAGATAAGTTTCTGTATCATCTTTCTTATCATGTGCCATTTTAAGAAACTTAAGACCATAATTTAATACCAGCATAATTTAGTTGCTTGTATTTAGCATAAACTAAGCCAATTTGTAAATTCTAAATACCTTAGTACTAATGAAGCAGGTAAATTTTTTTGTGTTAAGAAAATTCAAGAAAACCTAGAACGAACACTTCGGTCTGCAGTGCCAGGTAGCCATCTTTCAGTGTCTGCGTGGGTTGGTTCTGGCCCTGAGTGCTCAAGTCCCTTTATAAAATGGTGTCCTATTGTACATCACCGATACACATCCACTTGTACACTTTTTGTAGATTCCGTGTAATGCCGACGCAGTGTAAGTGGTGTAGTTATTATAATCACTTAGGGAATAATGGCAATAATGGGTGTGTACTGTCCAGCATGTGCACACTTTTCCATGTGTTCCGTGGGGGCTGACTCTGTGAAAGTAGCGCAGAGGCCAGCCGTGCAGGTTTGAGTAGAAGGCCGTGCTCAGATCGATAATGCTTTCGGAAGTCACCGTCTGGGTGAAAAGCGTACATTTACCACTGCCTCTCCTGCCGGTGTATGCGGCCTAGCAGGGACTGTTTGCTCTGGGTTCAGCAACATTTTGAAGCCTTGCAGTACATTTTAGGGAAGCAAAATTGAAAAGATACATGAGGAAGATCACGTTTGGAGTTGGTATGTCAATCTTCAATAAGATTGTCAATGAAGTTTTGTTTTGTTTTATTTTGTCTTTTGGTGTTGGGAATCAGACTCAGGACCTCATGGTTGCCGGGCATCTGCTGTGCTGAACTATGTCCCCGACCCCTCAGTGAGATTAAAGTACATGCCAGTATGCTATGGAAAAAAGGAAAATTACTTGTTCAGAATAGGAAAAGGTTTTAGAGTGCAAACAAACAGTAAAGCTACAAGTCAGTAATGACTTAGTTTACTTCATGGGAACACACAGGCAGTTGCATATATCTGTGCATATGAAAAAACAGTCGTAAAGTGTTTAATTTTTTTCCAGTTAAGGGTAAAAGATAGTATGTTTGGTTTGTGTTTTTCAAGGAGAAAACTATTTGAATGTTCAATTTTAAAAGTTACATAGAGAGGGCTAGGTATGTGACTCAGTGGAAAAAGGCTTCCTCACATGTGGGAAGGCCCTGAATTTGAGACCCAAGGAAAAAGTTACCTAAAGTTGTTTGAGCTGTTCAATAATTATATAGGTTGTTCAGATGTTTTATCAGTTTGAAGAAATATTATCAAATCCCTTTATAAACAGAATGCACTCACTAATCTTGAATACAAAGAACTGCTGGTTTTCTTTCATCATATTTTATGATGAATCTTACTTGCTCACTAACATTTGCACATACATAATGGTTTTTTCTTTTTGTTTTTTCCTCCTCCAGCACTGGGGACGGGCCTCAGCACCTTGTGCATGAGAGGCAAGCACAAGGATGCTCCTGAGCTACATCATTCTGAGAAGAGCTGTTTCAGTTGCAGTTTTGTGCACGCACACTTAACCCATGCCATAAGTTGATTAGATTGAGAAAATATATCTGAGTGTCAAATCAGTCTCTGTGGGATGAAATGGTAAGGTCCTGAGAGCTCAGGAGTTGAGTTGGGGCACTGAATTATTTGACAGGATAAAATTGGGTCAGTAATTACACTGTTTTTTAAAGGAACATATACTTTATCTTAGTAAAATAGTAAAAGCAAAAAACTTTGTTTAGATTGTTCCAAGCATGTAGACGCTTTTATTACTTTGGTTCTATAATCTTTATACTGATTGATTGGTTGACTAACAATCTTTTACTAGACACAGTGCCACAAGGCAGCAGAGATAATACTACTCAGTTCTGATTTCTTACACCTACCAGAAATAGGTACTTACTGTACTGCAGTTCATCTTATCTGCCACTTAGGAATGTGCCACTCTTATCCAGAACTATAAGCCGTACACACCCAGGGAGACATCAGCCTACAACATGCATTGTGTATGAGCTGGGTGTGTGCATCTGCAGATGCAGTTCTCAAGTCTTGTAGGTTAAACAATTAAAATCAGTTAAGATTTAGCTGTTAAAATTCACCTCAGGTCTTGGCAGGATTGGGGCATTCAGGTTAGTAATACAAGGAACACGAAGGGCTAGTTAACTTCAGAGACACATAGGCTGCCCGTGGTTGCGCCTACCTGCACCACTAACAAGGCTGATGCAGAAGAACCGGGAGATTAGAGTGAGTGTGGTGGCGCAGTGGTTCAGGGCCAGCCTGGACTAGGTGGTGAAACACCAACAACACCACCATTTGTTTGAAGCCGACGGAGCGGTGTGATACTCTGGGTCGCACCGCTGTGTTTCCCAGGGGAGCACGTTGTCTCCCTGCACACTGGCTTTTCTGGTTTCACGTCGGACCTTGGTTCAGTGTCTTCCTCAAATGTGTAGTACCCTGTGTCCAAGAAGCGTGTCTGCCAGGGCCTTTCAGATGCCACATGTGTGAGACTGAACTGGTGCCCACAGCTGGTGCTCACCCACTGTGCTTGTAGTAGGGCTGGGAGAGGGGCTGGACACAGGACTGGGCATCAGACCCATGTGGACTTTTCAGGACCCCAGGAAGACAGAACGGGAAGAGACACCCCGACTGCTCGCAAGTGCTCCGGAGTGTGAGTGTGAGTGTGAGTGTGAGTGAGAAGAGAGACTGCAGCCTTGCCGTGAGCCATGTTCAGATGTCCCTGCGGGGGAGGAGCTGATCCCCACCCTAGCCAGGTCTGCAGCTGCACCTCCTAGACTTCCTGTGTCCCGTCAGTAGCCCTGGCCCCCTGCCCTCCTGCAGGCTCCCGGGGACCTGGGTCTGGTGTTTGGCTGCGGCAGTGCCATTGTTCACTACGTCATGTCATGGTCCCAGGGCTGTTGTTGGATTTTGCTTTCAATAACCAAACATTTTGGAATGCTGACACAGTCTTGCAGAGACTGAGTTGGTTGTCTCAGATGACTCCAGGGTTGACTCTTAGAGGTTCAAGCTTTCTATTAAAATTATGTTAATGTTAAGGTGACCCACCTAGTTAGTTTCCTTATGTGTAAGGTTTGATTGAAAAATGGGTTCATTGTTCAAATTAAAGGAAATTATTGCAGGAAGACACATTGCCATTAATCCCATGTGCAATCCTTGACCCCCGGCTTTGAGCACAGTCACCCCGTCATTCTTGCCACTCTCATGAGCAGTTCTGAAAGTCCAGGTCCAGTGAATAAAGCAAATGAGGACACACCATAATATTTTTACAAACCTGCCTTTCTGTTGGGTGTCACTGCGCAGCAGCATTAACTGTATTTTTGATCACACCTCATAAAGACATTAAAGAAGGTAGACTTCTAGAATTGCATCAGAAAGTAGCTAGAATGGTTGGATACATAGTCAAAGCAAGGGGCAGTGTTTGAGAGCAGTTAATGGCAATGCATCTGTAATACATTTTAAAAATTTAAATATTCACTGTATATGTCTGTCATACTTAATACATCTGTGATGATGAAAAGTGAGGGCTGGATAAGGTATGCAGTGCCTATCCAGAACATTTGCCTCACGTGCTGGAGACCTTGGGTTCAATCTCCTAAATGCTTTGAAAAGATACTTTAAAAAGCATTTTAAAGGGGTGGTGCCGGTATGCCAGGGCTGTTTCTTTGGTTGGGTGCAGGGTCCCTGGTGTTGAGAGGAGGCCACAGAATCCCACCTCAGAGCGTACTGCGAATGGATTGGCCTTATTTATGCCTGAATGTGAAGACTGGGTTCCGGGTCTTCTCTGTCTGGGGTAATGCCTTCTCTGTAACTAAAATACTTCATAACTTGCGGAGTTTGATACTTTTGATACTCGTGGTTTTAACTCTGGGGGCACTTAGCTGCTACACTTCCAGATGCCCACGCTGTGAGTGGATGAGTAACAGTTGTTTGCTTCCCCTCATCACCTTCACTGCTGCCCCGTGATGGTCGCAGGATGGAATTCTGTCTGACCTTTGATGTCAGGATCCTGCCAAGGAAGAATCCCAGCCAAGTGCTGCTTTTGGTGAAGTAGTGTTTGGGTGACCAGATCCCTCATTTGCTTCATGGGTTGGAAGTGTTCTTGTCGTGTGTGTGTGTGTGTGTGTGTGTGTGTGGAGTGGACTCTGGTAATGTGTGCATTTAGGGAGGCGCTTGCTCATGTAGAATCAGGAAGGAAAGGAAGCTGGGACCTTGTGTGCCTGGTGTGCTTTAATCCTCCAGCTCTGCTTTGTCAGACAGGGCCAGAGCTTTTACCCAGAGTGACAGAACTGGAACCTGAGGCCACACTACCCCATGTGGCAGAGCCTCTGGCCTTCTGAGGCTGCCATCGACAAGGCACATTTATGAGACATCTCCATCCCTGGAGAGAATTCTTTGAGATGGTGCTGATTAATGGGTTCAATGTGCGTTTCAGCTGTCTTAAGAAAAAAACTTGTGAGAATGAAACATTTCACAGAAGTGACACTGCTTTTTTTTTTTTTTTTTTTTGGTCTTTTTCTTTTTTATCGGTGCTGGGAATCAAACTCACAACTGCCTGCTTGCAAGGCAGGCGCTTATGCCGCTGAGCTAAATCCCCAGCCCCTATGAAACTGCTTTTTTAGAGTTGAAGTTGTTCTTTTCTTTCTTTTCTAGCACCTGGGAGTTCTGTCTTCCTTTGGGATCCATACGTTCTCCATGGTACATTGAGTGGCGGCAGTGGGCATCCTGTGCATTTTCAGCTGGCAGGCCCAGGATGTAGGTGTTCCCTCTTTGGTATATTTAATTGAAGATAACCTGAGGGTTTGCCAAATTTTCCTTAAGATTTTGTTGAGTGACAGTGTACAGCAGGTTGTTAGTACATGGTGAACATTGAGGGATGAAGGGAATCCGGTGTCCAGAATCTCTCACCTTTTACTCTGACTTGAAAATTACCTGCACTTAAGGGCTGGGGATACAGCTCAGAGGCATGGTGCCTCCCTAGTGAGTGTGAGGACCTGAGTTCAGTTCCCGGTACCAAAACAAACAAACAAAAAATCATCTGCACTTGAGTGCTTTCTTTTCTTTGATTCCACATACAAATTTTCCATGCAGCCATAGTGAATTGGGGTTTCCCATGCAGTGGGGCAGTGTTTCTGTCCAGTCCCAGGCGGGGCTGAGCTAGTATGGGGTCTGCAGGAGGAAGGCAGGCTGTGGAGGTATTACAGGGCTATGCTGGGTGGAGGACCTGTTGCAGACTGAGCTCCCGAGTGGCTCCCAGAGCATTATGGCATTGACCCAACTTGGAAAAGGATTTCTGTGCTGAAAGGGTGAAGGTGCTGAACTGCTCACGAGAACCTCTTTTGGAAACTGGCAAACAGGAGCCAGAACCACGGAAGCCATGATCCAGAATCAGGAGGCCCCCCCGGGGTGCTTGCTGTGCCAGTGTCCTCTGACAGTGGAGGGCCTGGAGAGGGACCCCACAGTAGGTCCTGGTGTCCTGCCAGCAGTTGCAGCTTAGAGGCTGCTTTGTCTGGATTCCCCTACCCTGGTGGGGAGCTTCTAATTAAAGGCTCTGGCTTATGGCAAGCTACCAGCTACAGGGTACATGCCCTTGTGTTCTCAGAGTCCCAGCACAGCAATCAGAAGGATGGGCTTCAGGATGCAGCAGGAAATTTGGAGACCCAACACAGATACTCAGAAACATCTCTTAGCCTAGCCATTGAGCATATCTTTGGTGTAATACTTAGTTATATTTATTTTACCAGTATTGTACTTATAGGAAAAAGTAACTTGGATTACTGATGCTATGGTTTGCTTGGTTATTAAATTCAAAGCTTGCTTTTTTGCAAAATTTAATTTAATTTAATTTTTATTGTTAAACTTTAAAATGACCTCAGATTTTTAAAAAAAAATTTCATTTGGCAAATTAGTTGTGCCATTTGTAAGTTAAAGGAGGAATTTATTAATGTTGATAATACTTTAATTTTGACAATGAAACTTTCATCATTAAATTTGAGAGTGAGTATTCAGCCATCAGAGAGTTCTTTTGTAGTATTCCTGATCTATAGATGAGTTTTTATAAACTTAGAGAACACACCTAGCGATGGGGAAATGGGATGAAGAACCACACTGAACACCTTTTTGGTCTGTGTGTCCTGAAGTGTTGTCTCTTGTTGCTCTTCCACACTGTCCAATGATGCTAATCTTTAGTTGTTTACATATCCAGCTTAATAGGTCAACATGCATACCCACATAGTCAGCCCTTTTTCTCCATGGATTCTGCATCCATGATTCAACCAACCAGGAACTGAAAGTATTTGGCAAAAAAAATTGCATTTGTACTGACCTCTTTTCGTAGTGATTATTTCCAGCACAGTAGAGTGTAGTGGCTGGTTACAACCCAGGACCTTGGGCCTGCTAAGCACCTGTCTGTTGCGCTCTCAAGCCTGTGTTTGTTGGTAGAAGAATTAGAAATGGATCAGGAGTAAGGCTCAGAGTGCCGAGTGGCAGACTCCCATGGTGGTGAGGAAACTGCATGCAGCAGTTCAGGCAGGCTGTGAGCCACTTCATTACAGACCCGTGCTGACAGACCTTCACCTGCAGGTGGCGCTGTTCGGTGGGGTCCAGGTGAGGAGGCGTCTCAGGGGGCACTGTGGGTGGCAGTCTCTGGGGTGGAGCTTCCCTGGTTTCCACTGTTTAGATGAGATCCTGCTGGGACTTCCCAGACTATATATTGACCTTGAGGGTTGTGTCACTGTTAAGAAACCCCCGTGGTGGTTTGGGCAGACTGAGTGAGGTCTAACAGTGGGAGGTGCTCAGTATTGGCAGGGTGTGCCTTTTCCAGGGTGCCCTGAAGCAGGTCAGGCCTTCCAAGGGTCTGCCTCCTGGGGCTCCTGTCTTGAGTATGAGGTGTGCCCAGGTGTCCTTTTAACAAGTGTGGTCTCTGACAGCCCTGACAGCAGCTTGGCTAAGTGATGTCACTTCCCCTCACTTGATTATGGGGTGGGCAGACACTGTTCAGAGAGAGAGAATCCTTGCTCCGAATGAGTGCAGACCTACACTTCTTTCTCCATGGCATCTTTGTCCTGACTCCAGGAGCATGGTCCTGAAAGGAGACCCCAGGGCTGCTTCCGAGTAGTGACAAGGGCCGGCCTCGTGGAACTCAGACTCCATCTCCGCTTAATAACTGTCTACCAGCCAGCCTCTAAGTGGATGCATGTGGGCTCTTAGGTACAAGGCACACACAGGGTTTCTACTAGCATTTTCAAATTTAAATGTGGAGTTGGCTTTTATTTCAAATATGTAATATTGGCTACTATGTAATCATTTTTGCATTTAAAATTTTTCAATAAAACCTTTCACTTTCCACACTGAGAGGTGGTGTGTCCACACCTGGGGTAATGCTGTGAGGCTTGGGGCCTGCTCATGACACCTAATGCACTGTCCTAAAGTCCACTCATGCCTGAAAGATCACAGTGTGTCTGGCCATGTGTGTGGTCCCTGCTGGAGCATTGCCTGGTGGGAAGGGCCCCGGTCTTGGGACACTTTTCTGGAAACTGTGTGCCTCATTACCTCCCGGGTGTGGGATTGCCTGCGCTCAAGAGCTGCGTCCTGGGCGCTTTCAAGAAAGGGAAGTGTTTGCTGTCCTGGCACAGCAGGGACTTGGGACCTGCGAGGAACATGAGTCAGGATGCCACTGGGTAGGCAGAGAAGCTGTGCTTGCTGTAGAAGTGGTGAGCTGACTGACAGACTCCTGTCTGCTGGATGTGACCCCAGAGGTACACAGATGTGCACACATCTCACCCTCATGTGCACAGATACACTCACCCTGCACATACGCATAGTTGTAGCTGTACACACATGCTCACCTTCCTCTACACACTTTGCTGGTCCACGTACATAGAACACGTGGGGTGTTTCGGAGGGAAGTAGGGTTGGGGGGCCTTCTCCGAGTCTCATAGAGGAATCGGAGTGGAGGCCCACCTGGGGGTGGCAAATGTCCTTGGATCTGTGTGGCAGCACCTGCCTGGCCCCAGTGGAGTGGGCAGTCTGCCTTGGTATGTACTTACTTTACACGTGGCATGTTTTTATTACCAGAAGTTGCTGTGTATCCAGTTGGTGTTTTGCTGAGCTTTTGGGGTAGAGTAGAAAGCCAGGTCCTCCCCAGCAGGCACTTGGCAGAAAGACAGTTGCATGGTGGCTGCCTGGGACTTCAGGACCTGCACTCGATGTGGTTGTGGCAGCTTTGTGAAACCATGGAGGTGGGCGTGTTGGTCCTCAGGAAGCCGCCACAGCAGGTGTAGTGTTCACAGCCCCAGATGCGCTTGGGATTGGAACTGTGCGCTTTGGGAGACATTGTGACTATACCAGGTTTTAAAGGCAACCTACATTTCATTTTTTGCAGTGGCATCCTTTAGTTTTGATGGGTGTGTTATGTAATTATTAAATTGGTAAGAGGACTGTAAGTAGAAGAAAAGATGAACCATGTGATTCTGCTGAGCTCCCAGTGAATGTGTGGTTTTCACTGCTGGTTACTAAGAATATAGATTGGATGCTTTCAGCTTTAAAAGTAGCCTCAAAACATGCACTGCTTTTCACAGAGTGGTACATTCATTGGTGTCTATATGTCTGGGAGAGTGAGTTCTCATGACTCGGCTCACCCCTGTGATCATGCAGTGACAGTTGCTGTGACTCAACCCCCACAACCCAAACCATGCTGCAGATCTCTCGTGGAAATTGTGTGGATGTGTCTGCTTTTGGCCCTGTGTGGTCATGGACATGTATGACTGTGCACCTTGTGTGCAGCTGCATGTGTGCCTGACTGCCCATATGTGTGTGCATGCACACAGATGCCTATGTTTGCATGTGCACTTGTGTGTGCATCTGTGTGCACAGCTGCACGCTGCCCCGTGTGCATGTGCCTGTGAGTGACTGTGTGCACCTGCATGTGTGGAGACTGCAGGTATGTACCACACTGGTATGGCATCATGTGTGCGGGGAGAGATGAAACAGGCCAGATGGGTGGACACCGTGGGCAAAGAGGACACATGGGGTGGCTGCAGAGGGTGCGACTCTGGCTGATTTGGTATTTTTCAGTTTAGTTGTCAATAGAATGATTCAGCAATATTGTAAAAAGTTAACTGTTTGAGAATAGCCTACTTTGGTGTGGGATTTATGGCTCTTTGTGCTGTACTTAAACTAATGCCATGTTTTGGTCTCAGTGATACAGACTGTGGAGTCCCACAATTGAGAGAAGTAGAAGCTGTTACAAGTTGAGAGCTGTGGAAATGCTGACATCTGACAGAGATCATTCTTAAGGGGAAATAGTGCAGGGTATCAGATGTGTTACACTTTTGTGGTTGAGATCTCAGTGTTCCCCAAAAGTTTTATGTGTTTGAGGTGGGGCTTTTGGAAGGTGATTGGCTCATGAGGGCTCTAATGTTGTCAGAGGGGTTCATCTGTTGTATTTGGATGACATTATTGGGAGGTAATGGACATTTAGGAGGTAGAGTTTAGTTGCAGTGTACAGGTCATGGGTTGAGTGATCTCGGCAGCTTGTCTCTGACCTCTTCGTCTCTGGCCCTTTACCCCTCCTTCTCCATCCCGACCACCACGAGTTGAACAAATTTTCTCTGCCATAGCCTTATACCATGGGTATTTCTGCCTTGGAGCCAGCTAGCCATGGACCTAAACCTCTGAAACTGTGAGCCAAACTAAGCTTTTCCTTAAATTGTGTACGTCAGATATTTGTCCCAGTGATGAAACACTGACTCAGATATATGTCATTTCAATTCCTAAGAGTCCATTGGGTGCAAGTCAGATGTTTGCTGCCATCCTCACTGTCTGTGGTTGTTCTGCTAACTTGGAAGGTGTTGGATAAGAGCCTTGTCTGCAGGAAGCTGGCATGGCTGACGGGCTCTGATGGTCTCTTCCCTTGGCAGAGAGGGCAGAGGCAACATTTATCCAGGTTCTTGGCCATCGAATGTTTGCTGCATGAATGCTAAGGAGATGTCCTTGGGTATGAAATTCAGAGGACAGTTCAAGCTGGAAGGTCCCAACGAATCCCACCTGCTCTCTGGCTGGTAGTCCTAAAAGGTATCATTTATCCTGGTCTGCGTCTGTGTAGAGTGTGGGCTAGGAGTTGATTATAATATCTATGATCCGAGTGACTAAATTAATTAATGCTAACCAAAAGTCGTCTTCAGCAAATAGAATGTGGGGCTGAGCCTGGAGCACACGGAGCCTGCTGTCAGCAGAGCCATTTCCATGTGCTGGGAGAGGACATTACCATTCCGGCACACATGTATGTAGTACAGTCACACGCTCACAGTGCAGGGATGTGCATGCCCGTGCAGCCATTCTGTAGACATTGTCTACACAGAGTTGCTGCTGAGAAAATACTGCTTTTCCATATCATTTCTCAGAGCCTGTCATGTGTTCCAAGAACATGGGAAATGCAGGGAAAGTGTGTCGGCCGAAGGAGAATCACCAGGAGGACGCCAGCAGGAGTGGCCCTCTCGTCTCCCACACCTGCTCCCTGCCTGTCTGCCACACCAGGTGGGTGTGGGCCACACGGGGCCATTCCAGCGGCTGTAGGTGCCCCCATTCTTACCTTGTGAAGGGCCAGTGGCTGGGGAAAGGCGGGACTCAGAGCTCCTCCCTCAGGGGTCACCTGGTCGAGTCTGCTGAAACGGTGTTAAGAAACTTTGGCTTCATACAGTTAGGGCTCTTACTCGTCCCTCCAGCTCCTGGAAAATAGAAAGACTGTCCTGCAGCTCCCGCGGAGACATGCCAAGGGCCAGTGACTGAGGAAACCCAGAGGGCAGCGGCAGGCAGTCTGCCCGAGACCTCTGGGGCAGTGTCTTTTAGGGACTCAAAACTGTATGATTTTTGATTTTAGAAAACATGAGATAAATAGAAATGGAGTTATCCATTGAGAACAAAAATAAAGCTATATTAGAAAGGGGAGTTACTTGTTTCCTCTTTATAAAAATAGGAGAGAGATTAAAAGCAGGAATGAAGAAGTCAGGGGAAGAAATGGAGAAGTGACTGTAACCTGCTTTTCGAAGCGCTTTAACAGAGCACGGCAGTTCCAGCCCTACCCTGCACCTGTAACATGGCTCTCACGAGCCATCCTGAGATTGTGCAAGTAGGGACGTGACTTGGGGAGATTTTAAGTAAAAGGGAGGCAGTTCTGCGCACGGAGTATCTGTGTGAGGTGGTACTCCTGAGGTGTACTGTGGATGTAAGGGAAAGTGTGTTTGTGCGTTCCATTCATTTCTTTTTCTCTGTGACCACCAACCACTCTTGCTTTGCCAGCTTTCTGGAGGAGACCAGGTTGCTATAAGCCCCGGGGCTGGGCAGCTTCCTCTTCCTGCTGACCCCTTCGTCGTCTGTGGGTAGCCCGGTGCTGGTTTGGTGCCACTCGTGTCAGGAACTCACCAGAACTGCAGCAGGACAGGGGGTGAAGGAGGCAGCGTGGCTTGTTTACATTATTTATTTAGCTTCACAAAACAAGAGAGATATAGGTAGTGAATCACAGAAAACTCAGTCCCTCTTACCGGGAGATACACATTGAAGTACCCCGAGGATGAAAGTAATGGTAACATGAAGTCCTGTGCATGAAGGACTTGGGAGCTGAGCAGTGTTTGTCTCTTCCCTGTCAAGCCCTCCTGGGCGCCCCTGCGGGCAGCCTGTTGGGAGCCCTCCTTACCCACTCTGGCTGCCATCTGGCCATGCTGACTTCGTTTGCCCGTGGGGGTGCGTAAAGAAAGATGCTCTTGCAGCGCTGCCTGGAAAAGTGCAAGGTCCTGAGCTCGGTTCCCAGTACAGAAGCAGCAACAGCTTTCCAGGAGTGGCTGTTGCCCTGCCCTGCGGGTGAAGGCAGCCAGCAGGACCCTGTAGTAATGCTGGTCTCTCTGAGATGCAGGCACCCTTGCCCGGCGTGGCCTGGGGCAGCTAGCGAATGGACCACTGTCACAGGCTGTGTGTCCTGGCTTCCTTACTTCAGTCCAGCCCATTCCTCAGAGGGCAGTGGTTTGGGTCCTCTGATATGGGTATTGCCAGGGGGCCCTGGGATGCAGACCCCTATACTGGTGTCTGGAGCTGCATGGAATTTAACTCCTCCAGTCAGAGGCTGTTTCCTGAGCTGGGCTCCTATGTTGTGAAACCAAGATATAAATTATGGAAACTATTTTCAAGTCAGTTGCTAAATTATTAGAATAGTGGAAGTCAGTTGCCGCTTCATTACGTTGAATAAGTTTTAAGAGATTTGGGCACTCTTGAGGTAGAATGTGCTGTCTGTAACCTCCAATCTAAACATGTGTATTTCATTTAAATTCATTTTTGCCAGATAATTCAAATATATTAGAAATTCAGCGTTCTCTGCACATACTATTGAATAAGCAAAGTGAATGCAAGGTGCTAGATGAATACTTTTACCACACAAAGCATTGCCACACTGACAGAACAGTTTCAAAAGAAAGAGACAGTTGATGATCCTTTAACACCAGCTCTCCTGTGGGTGTACCTCTTCTGCTGATTAATGCCCACCAGTCAAAAGTAATCTCTCCACTCCTCCTAACCGGGACCACACACAGCGCCCTGGCCTGGAGCAGGTCATACTCTGGGCTCAGGTGCCATCTAGTGGCCGTCGCTATACTTGCGCTGACAGCAGAGGTGCTGGGGCAGCTGCTCTGTGTCAAGCTGCTGTCTTGCTCTGTTCCAGAGAACACAGACTGCTTGTGTTATGAAATGTCCTTTGTTTGCTAGGCAAACACGTGGTGGATTTTAAATCCAAAAACTCTCTTTAATATGTAATCCTGTTTTTTTAAAAGGATCGTCAGTTTCTTTATAAAATATGCGGGATTTGTATTTATTTTTACGTAGCTGTGCACTTCAAGAAAAAACCTTTTAAGCCATGTAAGTGCTAGCCTGGAAATATTGTCTGTGTTGGAGAAAGTGTGCAGTGCAGCTTCTAACTTCTCCTCTGAGGTCTTCCTAGACAGCTGTGCGAGAGTGCACAGGTGGTTCATGTTGTGCCTTCCCTGTAAGAGGAGCCCCAGCCCCACCGAGGAAGAGGAAGGAGCCGAGGGAGGACCAGGAAAGGCAGTGTTCTGTGCAGGCTTCTCTGCGCTTGCTGACTCTGCATCTTGGCAGCGCTTTCAAAGCTAGCTGTGGCATTAGCACTTTCTTTTCAATAGTTCACAGCCTGTTCTCTGGAAGGCTCCATTTAAGGAGTGGACATGTTAGGTACGAACTTAGCATGGATTCATAACTGGAAACAGTGGTTGCTGTTAATCAAAGTAGAGTTAGTAAAGCTTTTTAAAATTTCTTTTTAGTTTCTTGGGTTTGCATTTTCCCGAATGGACACGTTTTAGTTTGGCGTTAGGCTTAGCGGGTGAGAAAGGGTGTGTAAAATGTGTACGTGCCATGATAAAGGTCTTAAATTCTGTTCACTTTAGTACAGATTTGATTTAAAACAAAATGAAAGAAAAAAAACCCCAACAAACCAACTGACTGTTTGTTTATTGGGCCAAGGGGGGACACACTGGGTAAATTCTAGGTTTCTAGAATGTGCTGATTATACTTTATGGTGAGACAGGCTTCTACTGAGAAACCAAAAACTGCTGTTCCGGCTAGGTGGATTTCATTAACCTTTAAAGTACTGATTTTGTGCTCCCAGATGAGAACAAGATTTGGAAAAACTTCTTTGTGTGTGTGTGTACCAGGAATTGAACTCCCAACCTCACACTTGCCAGGCAGACGTTTGTGCCACTGAACTAAACTTCCAGTTGTTCTCAGATTTTAAGTTTTAAATTTCCTTGTTAACATGAAATTCTGCTTTTAACTTGAAGCCAGTTTTCTTCACAGCACAGCTTCCAAAGTGCCTAGATACTTTTGTATTTTTCTATTAACACGAATGTGTTGCAGTTTTACAACTTTTTTTCCTTAACAGGTTAATTATAACTTCAAACAAAAATGTATATAATAGCACACACAAAAAGTAAGAATAACAACAGGGTATTCGTTTATAAAAAACATGTATTTATTTATAAAAAAATGTTTAAAATGATGATGATTTGGTTGTTCCATAAGCTCGTCTCCGTGTTTCATCTTTCGTACTTAGAGAGAGAGAGAGAGAGAGAGAGAGAGAGGTGCATGTTGGTAGTTCACATTTCCTGCATATAGTACAAGTGAGAGAGCTTTGCAGCTCCTTCAGACCAAACTTTCCTGGCCTTAGGACTGGACTGGGTTGTGGAAGCAGCCTTTTATTCCATGTGGAAAGGCAGGCTGTCCTTTGTGAACTCTGGCGGGCCCTGGCTGTCATTCGTGCTGTTGTGGGGCGCTTGGCGCTCTCCCCCTTCTGTCTGGAAAGGGTCGGGATCGCCTTCCTGGACTTGATGGCCTCTGGAAACGGTTTCTTGAGAGCTGGCTTTCCTGTCCCCTCTCCGTAGGAAGCGGAGGAAGATGTAGGAAGCTGCCTGCCTACCTCTTAGATTGTTGGCTGTTTCCTTTATTTTCCCAGAAGGAGAATTTCCGCATCACACCACCCTGGGGCAGTGTGTTTCAGTATTTTCTTCACTCTACTTGTCCACAAAGTGTAACTCTTTTTTTTTTTTTTTTTTTTTGTCTTTTTCCTTTTTATCGGTACCGGGGATCGAACTCACAACCGCCTGCTTGTAAGGCAGGTGCTTATGCCGCTGAGCTAAATCCCCAGCCCAAAGTGTAACTCTTAATTGTTGTTATTTTTTAGTTGAAAAGCGTCATGGACCTAGCAACTGGGTGTTTCTCTCGAGCATT
This sequence comes from Cavia porcellus, assembly GCF_034190915.1. Classification (NCBI taxonomy): domain Eukaryota; kingdom Metazoa; phylum Chordata; class Mammalia; order Rodentia; family Caviidae; genus Cavia; species Cavia porcellus. The sequence goes on from NW_026947503.1 coordinate 4,628,760, forward strand.
TTCCGGCCCGTGGGAGGACTGCCCAGGGTGCCCCTGTCCCCTCCCCACGCTGCATGATGTCTCTCCAGCACTTCCACTGGGGCCACTGTTGGCATTTATTTCTCAGGTTCTTTAGCTCCTGTGTCTTTCCAGAGACTGGTTTCCCCGAACACCTATGCAGCTTCTCGTTCACAACATCTTGCATTTTATTTGTCACTTTTGATGACATCTGAGTTCAATTAAATCTTGATCTCTGTTTACTCTTATTTCTCTCAAACAAATCTTATTTTTGTTCTGTTCTTTTTTTGTTACCAGATTTTAAAGACCAATTGAAACTAGTCAAAGCTTTTCTGAGAAACACTGCTTAGGAACTGTGATATTCTTGCTTTAAAATCACATTTTTTGGTAACCAGTAAAAATTAACTGCCAACATCTTAAAATTATTTTTCAGATAGTGGTTCTCTGTTATGAGGCTTCTTCAGGCACACAGTACTGCAAGCGGCTTCTCGCAGTACAAGGGTTGTCTGTGCACATCGATGGCTAAAACCAGGAATGTAACTCGGATTTATACTTTCGTTCATATTTCGAATCCCTGTTCAGTCCGTCCTTCTGTGGAGGTAGTTTTATGGGCTGTTCCATGTCCACCATGGGGAGTATTTAGGAAGAAGGATTGGAAGAAATGGGCCTGTTGCTCAGTTCGCAGGTGCTGGCAAGGGGTGAGCCGGAACCAGGTACCGGCAGGCAGGCAGGCGGCTGTCACCTGAGTGCTGCCTGCAGATGCTGTATCTGGCTTCAGGAAGTCCTGGGCTGCCAGCCACATCTCCCTGGGGCGAGGAGGGGGAAGCGGGAAGGAGCGGGTTCTCCTGCCCTCCCTGGAGCTTCCTGCTCCTCCTTGGGGCGGCACTGGGAGGGGCAGGACAGTGGTGACCCTCACATTGGGGCAGTAGGACTGCAGGGACGGTGAGTCCGGAGCACTTTACCTTACCTGATTTCCAGCGTCACTTCATCATCATCCTGTGCTCCTGTCCTGCTCGCAGAGGTTCCTGTTACAGTGCTGCTCTGTGTCCAGCCTGGCCAGTGGCCCATATGGAAGTTCTTGTGATCTGGGGCCCACCTATTGCTAGGGCCCTTTAGGAAATGCTGAACTAACAGGTTCGCCCTGCATTCGGTGTTTCTTCTTAATTCTTTCTCGTGCACTGTCTCTTAATGATGAGACTTGTTTGGAAAGCTGCACTGTTGGGCGGTTTAGCACTGCAGGAACTCCCGAGTATACTTACACACACTAGACAGCCGTGATGCCACGAGACCTTCTCCACAGGGCCTCCCAGCAGGGTTGAGCTACTCAGCAGGCCGTGGTCCGTGCACCTTGGTCTCCGCAGCTGATACCAGCAAAGTGAAGTGTGCAGTCAGGGTGCTGCGGGGACACATAAACCGTAGTTAGCTCCTCTTGGATTTCATTATAGACTTTTGAAGCTGATTGTTTCTTAGTGGATTTTAAAATTCATATAATAGAATTAGCAGTCTCTATTTACAGCCCAGCTGACTGTGGTGAAGAATTCAGGAGATGGGCCCAAAATCTGTTGCTGACAGACAGAAGCTGACTGTAAACCCAGTGCATGTGTGCCTCACCCAGAACAATGAGTTTCTGTAGTGGCTGAACGTTTAGCACCAGGGACCCATGAAGGTGTTCGTACAACACAGTAAATATATTTGTGCTTTGCACTTGTTTGCAATAGCCAGGAGTTTCTGTTTTTTAAGAGAGGAAAGCTATGAAATTATAATATACATGAAAAGAAGCAAACAGCAAGTCGTGTATTAAATGAATGAACTGTGATTGCTGTCACTGAGGTAGGATAAGGCAGCAGGGAGGTGAAAACCGAGATCCTCCGTATAGAAATGCCTCCTCCCACCATTGCAAGGTCACCCAGAGTGACTGCTGCGTCTGCGCTTTCCAGTGTGAAGTCATTGCTTGTTGTGTTCAAAGCCATAAACTATGAAATGACAAAGCACTTTTTAAAAAGAGCAAAGTGTGGTTTTATACTGTCACACTGGAAAGAACCTGTGAAAAATCAACTGAGTCACAGTGGATTGAACAGAAAAAGAATAATGACACTGAAGAGAACACAGAAACTAATTGTTCATTTCTGATGAGCAGGGACTGGGTTGTTTCATCCACAGCACTCAGGGCCTCAGAATTGCAGAAAGAGCACAGAAAGCCTGTGCAGGGTCCCTAGTTTGTCCTCGACGCAGAACTCCTCCTGGTGACACGCTCCCCTCCGCACCTTGCCCTGAGCAGGAACAGTTAGGAGGCTGCACTTCCCTGCTAAGTGCTTCTCCCCTGCCTCCCGGAAATGTGACTTTCACAGACTTCCATAATTTTTCCTGTCCTGCTCTAGTGAGCCTCAGTGTTGAAGAGTTGTTTGTTTTGTGCTGCTCCCTGCCTCCCTGCCCCAGGCTGATTTCTTGGCCAGAGAACTGCCTGGGTGTTTTAATACCTGCACTGGATCAGACTCTTCTGGGATGAGTGTTAGGTGACCAGGCCGTCCTCAGGAGCTGGCCTCATCCATTCACTGTCCACTCTCACCAGGTCTCCATCCACCTGGCCTGTAGTGCTCTATTGGGTGGGGTGGTCCAGGTTCCTGCATCCTTCTTGGGGTACTTGGTCTCCAGAAACCTCCCCAGGCCTGTCCTGGATGCGCTGTGTTCCTTTCTTGCTGCTCTGTGTGTGGTCCAGAGCTAAGTGTGGGCCGTCGCAGCTGCGGGTACAGTGGGGAGAGACCCTCAGCCACCCACTCCTCCTTGCTTCCCTGCCATGGCCCGAGATGCTGTCATCCCCGACTGATCTACTCTCAAAGACACGTTCCTGAATGCTGTGATCCGAATGTGAACCCCAGAGGACCAAAACCCTTAAAGTCTAGATCCCCATCCTGAATGGTTGACAGCCTAAATGTTGAGACTGTCAACGCAGAAACCCCGAAATCCACAGTTCTCCTGGGGAAGAGAAGGCTGTTTAGGAGGAGAGACGAGCAGATTCTGAGAAGCAAGCGTGTGGTCAGTTGTGTGCAGCATAGCTATATCTTGTGAGGGGGACAAATTCTTAAGGAATAAGTAGAAGACCATTTAACTGAAATGGCTAGGCAGAAAATTAAAAAACTAAATAAAATTTCTTGTAGGTGAGTATATGAGCAGTTGCAGATTAAAGGATCTATCCAGGATGGTTGTGGTCAGGCCATGTTGGCCTGACCCTGGCCAGGGACAGAGGCTCTCGACCCACAGAAGTGCTCGTGCTGCTTGTTACCTTTCTTCCTCCCAATGCAGTCTTAATGATTTTTGTCTTTTACCTCTTCTTAACCTTTAAAAAACCATAGTACCGTTTTCTTCTCTGTGTCCCCTTCTCTCACCAGCCTGAAGTCTCATCAGGGATGGCATAATGGTGGTGGCATTTCCAGCCACTGTTGATCACTTGCTGCTCCCCATTGATGCTGTGGACGGGACCCAGGTCCCCACTTATGCCGAGTAGATACTATCCCATGGTGGCAGAGTGTCCCTTATCCCGAGGGCCGTGCCCCGCAGTCTCCAGGCTTCTGAGAGAGCGAGAAAGGCTGACTGGTCAGAAAGCCATTTCTTTTTTTCCGTTAAATTATTTATGGAGATAAATGGTAATCTGTATGTGACAAAAAAGCAGAGTAGAGAAGTGGGAAAGATCCTCATTTTAAACACTTGGACTCACACGTTAGGCAAGAAAAGTGTCTTGTTCAAAGAGCGTTCGAAACAGCCTGTTTTGCACATTGAGCGGCTGCTGCTCAGACACACGGTAGGTGAGCAGAGGGGGAGGAATGACCAGCACTCACTTCCTTCAGAGGTATGGAGAGCCTGAGGCAAGTGAAGGTCCGGGGTAGTGTAGGGTCCCCGTGGTCACCAGAGCCCGGGGCAGTTGTGTGCCACGCCTGCCTCCTAAGGGGGCAGGGCCACAGCGGCCCTTCTGGTCAGGTTTAGGTGAGAAGGAAAAGAAGAGGCGCAAATACATGCTGGAAGCCAAGGGCCTTACGATGAATGCAAAACCTGCAGTCAGAGTGCACGTGAACCCAGGCCCTTGGCACAGGGTGGGGGACACCTCTCTGTGGTCACCAGGCGCCTGCATCTTTAGGACACTAGTGTGTGTTGTGCCCACAGGAGCTCCTCAGTGGCCTGGAAAGAGGAGAAACTTGTTTTCACTCACAGTTTCAGGAGGTTCGGTCCACATTGGCCGTGCAGCAGAAACATCATGGTGGAAGGCCCTGGCGAGACACAGGTGCTCAGTTCATGGTGGCCACAGAGCAGTGCCAGGGTGGCTCCCTGACCTGTCCACACCTACCCAGAAGTATGCTTTACTGCTTTCCCTGGCAGCTCCCAGGCCAGTCAAGTTAACGCGCTGGTGCTCAGCCAGCACAAGGAGCAGGTGGACCATAAACCAGGGCAGTAGTACGAGCTTGGGAAGCCATTAGGTCAGCTGGAAACCTGATCCAGGAGTGTTTCTGGTTTCCTGCCTTACTGCTGGGGCCTGTGAGTGCAGCCCGAGCCTTGGTATGCAGTGTGAGTCTCAGAGGCAAGTATGCTCCAAGGACATGAGCAGTTCTCACCCAGAGCAAACCACACTTCGTCTGACTGAGGGATCCCACGCCTGTGTGAACTGGGGCTTCTGTCTCCAGATGGTTCCTTGGCATCCTGGCTATGGCTGTCCTGGAAAACCTGCTTTGTGCTCTTCCTCTGTCTAATTCTGATCCCATGCCTCTTTTACGTGACCTCTAAAGGAACCGAAGCCATGCACAGCTGCCGCAGACCTCTTTCCTGCACAGCGTCCCCTGTGGTGTGTGGTGTGTGGATCCTTGGGGAAGTGAGTGTTGCTTTCTGTATGATGCTGGCTGCAGATGGCAGTGTAGTGTGGGCTGCTGCTTCGCAGTGGTGGGCTAGTGTTTGTGAGGTTTACCTTGCCTCCCTGGTATTTGGAATGAGAAATGGGAGAAGGAACAGTTGGAAGTTCGAATGCACCATTGTGAACCTGGGAGCAGCTAGTCCTGGACTTGCCATGACCTGCGTTGGCCACGTGGCACAATGCCACCTGGCACAGGTCACTTGAGTTGGCAGAGGTGGGTTCTTGTGTTAAAAGCCCCTGAGAGGTGGTGGTGGCAGAACCAAGAGTTGGAAGGAGAGAGTCAGCACTTTCCGAATAGCGGTGCTGGGCACCTGGCTCTGCTTTCCTCATGCAAGCGGCCTGTGTCCCTCTGGAACACCCGCTAGAGGGTGCTGTGGACAGGGAGGACAGCCGGGGTGGGGCGGCACGTCCCCCAAGGTCGTGTCACCCTGGCTGTGACTGCCTCTCTCAGGCGCCCTCCTCCTAGAGTTAGCAGACCGCCCAGAGGGGTCCAGTGGGTAACACTCAAGCCCTCAGTGTCCAGCTGCACGTTCCTTTGCAGGTCGGTCACTTACTCCATCGATCACTTTGATAACAGAGTTGTGTCCCTCACTTTTCACTTGTTACTTAGGGTTTGGTCAGAGCCCTGGATGTCCTGTTGTTTTCCAGTCATCTTTGGGACATGAAATGGGGAATTTTTTTTTTTTTTAATCGGTACCGGGGATCGAACTCACGACTGCCTGCTTGCAAGGCAGGTACTTATGCCGCTGAGCTAATGGGGAATTTTAACCATCATGCCGGGAATGCCCCACACACAACACACCCGAGGCAGTGCTGGGTTACACTGCTTTCTGTTTCCACTTGGAAAATGAGCTAGTGGTCTCTGGCCTGTGTTTTCATCAGTCCTTATTCTTTAATGCAGGCAAACTTGCCCCGTGTTACTTAGTCCCTGTGAATACTTCCAAATGTAACAAATGAGCTTCACTCAGAATTAAAGTGTAAGATAAACTTGCCTGTGTTTAATTCCAAGCTTTTGTTTGAGTGGCGCTGTCCTGGCTGCCCATGTGCTTTCTGAGCCAGGTGCATGCCTGCTTGTGATGGACAAGTGTCCCTGGCTCCACCCGGACACCAGCACGTGGGAGCTCCTTCCTGTGTCCCACCTGCTCGTCAGCCCCATTGATTGTCACATCCTGACCATGCTTTCCCATAAGCATAATGCTTTAAAACTGTCCACGAATCGCTCATTAACTGTCTGGTGCTTGAAAGTGAGCATTTGTTACCCTGCTCCTTCCCATCTGGGTTTAGCACTTTCTGTGGCAGGTACTTTACCACCTAAGAACCTTTGGAAGAGATTTTTGGACTAGATAGAATTTTTAAGTCTCACCCTAAAAATATACTTGGATCATTTTAAAAGAACATTATAAATTCTTACATTTGACTGGACATTAAAAAACTTGCTTAAGAAAACCACTAATATTGGGCCTTCTCAAAAACAAATACCTAGCATTCAATCAGCCCATAGAGATCTACTATGAGACAGAAGGCCCTGAGGGTTTGGTGTTGGTGAAGAATCAACCTTGTGTTCCGTAGTTCAGAGTTTTAGATTTCTAGAACATCTCCCCACCTGAAGTTTGATGTCTAGGTATAGATAAGTCCGAGGTCATCAAGGCCGACCTGAACTATTTGCTAAGTTGTGCTGTGGGCCTTGCAGGGCTGTCCTGCCTCCTTCTGGGGGAACTTCGCCATCTGCCATACTGGTGGCGTGTGCTGTGCCGGGGCTTCTCTGGTGAGAGACGTGGTGCCCACGCACTAGGCCTCCATTGGCAGGTCTGGCCCAGGACCGCTCACCGCCACTGCCACAGCCCCAGGCGATGCAATGAATAGCATGGCTGTGCCTTCACTTCCAGCCTCAGAAGGCTGTCAAGGGTTTGGACTTGCAGCTGGCTTTTCCAGGAGAGACCAGGCTGGACTCCCTGCTGGGCTGGGCGGAGGTCACCATGTGGGCAGCAGTCCTGCGCAAAGAGCTGTGCCTGGTCCCGCCTGTGTGACCAGCACTAGAGCTGACCTCTCTGGGCCCCCGCCTTTCTCTGTCTTTCCTTTCCTCCCTCCTCTTCTCCCTTCCCCCTCCTCTCTTCTGTCATTTCCTTTCTCCTTTCTTTCTCCCTGCCTTCTTTCCTGCCTACCTCCCTCCGTCCTTCCTCCCTCGGATTGAACCCAAGACCTTTTTGCTGAGCTGTATTCCCATTTTTATTTCGAGATGGGGTCTTGCTAAGTTGCCCAGACCAGATTTGAACTCGCTGTCTTCTGACTCAGCCTCACAGAGTACTGGATATACAGAAGTGCACCACACCTGGCTCTTCTCTGGTTTTCTTTCCTTAAAATGACTAAGGGTGAGCTCAGATTCCAGGAGACCCTAACATGGATGGATGTAAAGTGTTAGGTGGTTGCTATCAGTTAAGTTTGTTTCCTAATTTCTAGAATAACTGGTCACCTTCTGTTAATGTAGTGCCGTGTAAGTAAATCTGAAGCTGTTTTCATTTCCCTTCAGTCTTTTGAGTCATTTTAATAGACTGGAAAAAGAAGCCCACCCAAGATAGCATTTCCTGGTTCTTGCTTGCTTAGCTTCCAGGAGAGTCTTTGAGAACAGAGCCTACCCAGGAGCTACCTGTCCTACACCGACCTTGCTTCTGGGAGTGTCAGGCCAGGGTATCTCGGCTTCTCTTAACCGTTGGATTTCCCGTGTCTTGTTTTGTTCTGATAAGAAATTTTAATTTCTGCGTTTACGTTTTCACTCTCCAGGGGGACACCCGAGGCGCTGCTGCTCTTCTGAAGACATAGCATCAACTGTGCTCTCCAACGGAGACCAGAGTCACAGACTTGGAAATAACCTGCCAGGAAAAGACGTCAGCGAGTCCAAGGTGGGGATTGCAACTCCTGTGTCCATACTTGAAAACAGTAGCAGAGAGACTTCCAAACGTCCCGAACAACATAGATTTTCTCTTGACTTAAAGATGCCAGCATTTCGCCCCAAGCAGGAGGCCCCAAGCTCTAGTGACGATGTGGACTTCCCTTCGAGTCCAGAAGGAGCCGACCTGCAGCTTACATTGGAGAGCCAGGCTGGTCATCCTAAAGACAAGCTGTCTGATTTGCACAGTAAGGAGCATTCTGGGGGAGGAAAAAGTACACCAGCCCCAGACCTGACCCCTCTAGATTTAAGTGCAAGGTCGACCCGGGATGACTCCAGCAGTAAGGAAGTGGCCTCCTCTTTGCAAGCTGCTCTAGTCATCCACCCGTGTCCTTACTGTAACCACAAGACCTACTACCCAGAGGTCTTATGGATGCACAAGCGCGTCTGGCACAGGGTCAGCTGCAACTCCATGGCCCCCCAGTGGATTCAGCCCAACGGCTACAAAAGCATAAGAAGCAACTTGGTTTATCTTGCCCGGAATGGAAGAACAGGGCCTCCGCCCGCCCTCGGGGGCAAAGAGTGCCAGCCCCTACTTGTTGCTCGCTTCACCCGCACTCAAGTGCCAGGTGGGGCACCTGGACCCAAAGGCAGTTCTTCTCCCCTCGGAGTGACCACGAAAGCAGCTACGATGCCCAAGAATAAGGAGAGCCATTCCACAGGCCCCTGTGCACTGTGGGCCACTGGCCCCGATGGGTATCGACAGACCAAACCTAGCCAAGGCCAGGAATCCTCCAGCACTTCAGTGCAGGGGCCCCCAGCCAAATCCAAACTGGAGGCCAGCTCCAAGCCAGCACCTGCCCTGGGCAGTGGAGGCCTTGGCAGGAGTGCCACCCCCACACCCTCTGTCATAACCCGAGTAGGTGCCCAGCCCTTGGCCAGCAACAAGCCAGTGGAGAATTTTGGGGTCTCATCAGTGGGGGCTGGCTTTGCTCCTCCAAATAAGCACAGTGCCCCGGATTCCCTGAAAGCCAAATTCAGCCCTCAGCCTCAGGGTCAGCCTCCTGCAAAAGGCGAAGTGAGCCCTCCTCTACCTCTCCGGGAGCCCCCCTCCAAGGCGGCCCAGGAGCTGAGGATGCTGGCCACCTGTTCTGCGGGGTCCAGAGGTGATGCAGCATTACAGGGCCAGCCTGGGATGGCTGGCGCCCCTGTCTTACACTCCATCAAGCAGGAACCAGTGGCCGAGGCCCATGAGAAGCGCTTGGACATCCTCAACATCTTTAAGACATACATTCCAAAGGACTTTGCTACACTCTACCAGGGCTGGGGTGTCAGCAGTCCTGGGCCAGAGCACAGAGGTAAGATGTGCGGGCTCCCTCCTCCCTGGCCACTTGGAAGCTCCTTGGAAAGAGCAGAGGGGCCCACCCACCTGCTGGGAATCCCTGATGGCAGTTCCAGGACCTTCCACGTCACAGTGCAGCTGCTGTCTTCCTTTGCCCTGGCTGACAGGAGCTCAGCCCTGAGATGCTGCCCTGTTGGGACCGTGTGCTTGGGTCAGCGGTGTCTGGACATGTCTTTCCTTCTGATGATAACTGGAAACCCCGTGATGTTTCCTCCACACTCAAACTGATGGGCATAGGCAGGCTTGGTTGCATTTCATGTTTTATTAGTTTAAACAACACATTGGTAGAAGTTCATTGTCCTTGTTTCTCAAAAAAGAATGTCCCTTTGAAGTGATTGTCTTCTTTTTATGCTTAGATGATTGGAAACGTACCTAAATGTACTCCAGCATTAGTTAGCAAAGCCTTGCAGAGGGTGCTGGTATTGTGTGAAGTCAGGAGCACTGAGTTATGCCGAGGTTCCTGGAAAAATCCTGCAAACAATGACTTCCAAGGGCTTCCAAACAAGGGCTTGGGCTTCCACACCCTGATATTAATAACTAATAGTAATACTGGTTGAGTTTCTTATCTAAATTACCTAGAATCAAGAGTTTGGATTTTGGAATCTTTTAGATTTTGCAGTATTTTCATATATGTGATGAGGTAAATGGGGATGAGATCTAAGTCTAAAATTAGAATTTATTTATGTTTCATATTCCCATAGCTGGAACATTATACAGAAATTTTAATAAGTTTGTGCATGAAACAGTTTATACATTGGACCATCAGATGTCAGGTGTGGAATTTGCTATTTGTAATGTGACGTAAGGACTCAAACATTTTTGAGTTTTAGAAGATTTTTGATTTTTAGATTAAGGGTACTTACCCAGTGTTAATAAGCAATTGCCAGTAGTTTTGACGCCTTATTGGATATATGCGTTGGGTGTGATGCCTTTGTTCTTTAAAACACACAGAACACTGGGAAGTATAGGTCATCTTACAAAGCAGACCAGATGAACCCCACTGTGGGATTCAGTCTCTTAGTTACCTGGGTAGTGCTAAGTCTTCTCTGAGCAGAGTACCTGCCATGACCCTGTAGTTCCTTAAAGCAGTCACCAATGAGACAGTCTGGGAGACTCAGGGGCTCAGACTCCTGGCAGCTGGAAGCACTGCTGGGCAGTGCTGTCCAGGCCTGGGCAGTTTGTTGCCAGCAGGGGGCTCGCCCTTCATGCAGCTCATGGTATGATGCTGCCCAGTAGCCAGAGGTGGTTCCAGCTAGATCCCCAAAGCAGGCAGCAGCCAGCAAGGCGTGGAATGGCACCTTGGCTGTGTGCCTGGTTCCAAGGTGGCTCGTCGGAAGGTGTTTTCCAGTGAAGGACTCTCGGGCACGCTTTGTTCCTGCAGGTCTGCAGTAGAGGCTGGAGGGAGCTATCCCTTCCGTCCGGTTTTATATTTTACTTTGCAGGACAAGGGGCTGGACCCAGGGGCCCTCTACCATTGACCTACGTCCCACCCTTTTCTTTCCTTTGTTTTATTTTGAGATGTGGTCTCATTCAGTTATGTAAGTAGGACTAGAACTTTGCTCCTCCTGCTTTGCCCGGCCTCAGTGCTTATGCTGAAGAGACCGTGTGTGCCGAGAGCTCTCTACACAGCATAGGCTGCATCTGCAGAGGTGGAAGTGGCCCGGGGCCCGGGGTCAGGCTCTGGGTTCCTCTCAGAAGTGTGCTGTGTGTGACAGTGTCCTCTGCAGCTTCTTGCAGGCAGGCTGAGGACAGCTACCATGTGCTCCACATGTCTTCTGCCAGTTTGGTTCTGGCAGTGGGTCGTGGGCTCTGCAGTGTCTCGCAGTCCTGCAGGTTTTTGCTGTCGAGGGCATTGCCCGTGTGTGCTGGCCTTGGGGTGGGGCCAGGCCAGGTCTTCAGCTTTGGGTTTCCGAAGGACCACGGCCAAGATCCCCGTAGTGGACCTTGGTTCTTGGCAGCTCCTCGCCCTCTTACCGTTTTCTTCCTGACCTGTGCTAGATGTTGGTGCTGGGTGTTACTGCCTGTCACACTGTGAGCTGGCCTCCTCATTTCATTACTGTGAGGTGTACCCGTTTGCCCTCAGACTCGGGGTGAGGTGGCTGCGCAGGGAACGATCATACGCTGCTCTGCAAACCTGGGAAGGAGCTGCTGCTTTCGTAAGAAAGTGGAAGTGAGCGTGAAGTTTTGAGAATGTCAGATGACAGAATTTGAAATTTAAAAATAGACAAATACTTACGTCCTTTTCCTTAAAATATTTTTAAAATATTTAGTTCTAAGGATGTTTTGTAAGGGTAGAGATGAAATATTTAACTTTTCAGTGTGAAAAATGCTCATAATCCATAAAGCAAATGTGCTGTTCTCAGATTATTCTAAAGTACACATTGAAACATGTATAAGTCAGTCGATGTGTGGTCTTTGAGTTCACTCTGCTTTGAGATTCTTAGGAGGAGTGTTTCAGGCTTTTTGACCTTAAAAATGCACTTATTAGGACCTTAGCTCCCCAGGCTTAGAGAGGAACTTGAGAGTATCTCGGCCACTGAGTGGTGGAAATATGTGAACCAAAGCAAATGCATCATGGACGCGTTCCTGAACACGTTAGAAACTAAACGTCTGAGGTTTTGTTTTTACACTTGCTTCCACTTGCATTTTTCTTTTCTGTGTATAGATCAGCTTGTTTTTGTGTATGCATGTCAGTGCTTGTTTTATATCCTTTGTCAAATGAATCTTTCCACTTACGATACAAGTGAGCGACACATTTTGGACCTTTATCCTGCCGTCTGATGGATTTGCAGTGTATCTCTTACTTGGGTCACCTGCAGACCTTTTTAAAGGTCATAACTTCTCTACATAGGGTACTATGTAGCTATAGTGTCATCCTGGAGATCGGGGAGGCAGCAGTGTGCAGTAGTCTTTTAGAGGGACAGAATGGCATTTCTTTTGTGTATAGATAGCTGTGGCTTCTATAAATGTGCCATGCATATTTGTAGAGAGCTTGCAGTTCAGTGCTACCCCAGGCATCAGGCTTTATTCAGAAGCTGAGAAGGCTCCTTCTCATGAACTCGTTCCCCCAGGCTTGCCCAGATGGTGTTCCTAGAGTGAAGCACGGAGAAAGCCAGCCAGAAGGACATGCCTGTGGTTGCCTCCTTGCTCACTGACGAACCCTTTAAGAGCAAAAACTCTGATGTTTTCTGTAATCTTTCTATGGTGTGACTAGCAAGTCTGGAAACATGTGAATATAACATAAATCAGTTACTGATAGAGTAGTGCTAAAGTAACAAATTACCTGTCACATGATAATGTGACAACCTATATTACGTGATAATGTGGATTTTAGAACAAAATATTTAAGATAATGAGATGAGATAGTTCTTGATAAAATAGTATGTAAAGTCTTTGTGAATGGAACTTTCAGGAAGTCATTTATTTATATCAAAGGTACATTGATGTGGCCATGATGGAAGGGTGTGCTTGTCCAAGTAACTGCATCTGTTTGGAGAGTCTTTCTGACCTCCTGTTTCCCCTTACTGGTGACACGCTGCACACAATATGGTAAAATAAAAGACTTGAAGGCCACTTAGGTCTCTGAGGACGGGCAAGTCTTTTTCTTCCATTTTAAGGTCTGTCTTGTCTATACCTTGAGTTTCTAGGTCAGCATGTTTGAGCTGTTTGCTCACCAGGTAGTCTTCAATTCAAATTGTTTATAACCTTTTGATTAACTCAGAATTTTTGGAGGAGCTCAGACATGAAATTATTGACCATAAAGGGCAAGTGCATTTTGTATAAAAAGTAAAGTCAAAGTGATATAATAGGATGCATGGAAATATACTCTGTGTGTGTGTGTGTGTGTGTGTGTGTGTGTGTGTATGCACACGCATGCACATTCTCATGCGTGCATAAGAATACTTGAGTAGAAGAATAGAGATACTGTGATTTTTCTGTTGCTCCTTTGGATAGGAAATAGTCAAAAATAGCACTCAATAAAAGAATGTTAATGACAGATTTTAGAGGCTGTGACTGTGGGATACAAATGCCGTTGTGTTTCCTCACCACCAGTAGGTGTCTTATGTAGGGATAGTTGGAGTCCACTGTCCAGCCAGCCAGAGTAATGGTCAGATGTTGTTTTCGGACTGGCCAGCGGATAATGAAACTGGGGAACACAGCCATTTTTCAAGTTGAAATTTTCCTGCATCAAAGTAAGAGAAGAGAAAGCTTTCGCATTCAGGAAGGGCAAGAGTATCAGCAATTTGACAGATGCTGACTGGAGCAAAGTTTTCTTGCAGTGTAGAAATCAACAGTGCTGACAACAGTGTCCTCACAGTGGGTGTGGCTGCTCAGGGGCCTGGGACCTCCTCCCTGAGCTCTTCCTTCTGTGATGCTTGGTTATGTGTCAGTTCCGTGTGCATTTTGCATGTTAACTGCTTGTGTGGTTTGCATGTATTTTCTCTCATACCCTGGGCTGTCTCTCCACTCTGTTGACCATTTCCTAGTTTGCTCTCTGCTTTGATGCAGTCCCGTTTGTCGGTCTGGTTTTTACTGACTTTGCTTATGGGGTCATATCCACACAGTCATCTAGGCCAAATGTGTCAGCAAGAGAACCTATGAAGTAGCAGTCTCATGGGTCATTTAGAACACCTGAGGTCATTCCCACAGGTGGTCTTCATGGCTTATGAATGGAGCACCTGTTGACATTTGTGGGTGGCTTCTCATCGGTAGAACGAGCCTTAAAAATTTTGTTACTGTTTTGTGTAAATGTATGTATGTGTGTGTGTGTTCCTGAGTAAGGCAGTGGGAAATTAGGTGCTTAGTGGGCAGATTCTCAGATTTCTCTAAGACTTATTTTCACAATCTATCAAATAAGAAACAGGAGCTGCCCTCACAGTCCATGCATTCTTTGATTTCCATAAACATCTATAATGTAAAATGATTATATATATGCATGTATATGCCCTAAATTCAGAGTGGGCTCAACATACGTAGTATAATATATGAATTAGGGCAAGATAAGCAGTCACGAAGATCTGCTCTTCACCCAGTTTGCCTAAAGTGTCCTTTTGTCCTCCTCTGCATTTGCCTTTTATGTATAACTGTCAGACAGCAGAGACAGCTAAAGGAAACATTGATTTTTTGCTTTATTTTTTAAAAATTATTGCTGCAGGCATAACGTGTTCTAGAGAATATTTGTGTTTGCTTTCCTGCTCATTGAGCTGAGTTACCAATAAGCACGATGGTGACAGTGCACCCAGGGACTTTTCTTTGGAACTACCATTCTGTGAAAAGTGAGCTGCTTGTTTTCTTTAGGTAGAAAATGCCTTGAGACAGGACCGGAGTGCAGACTAGTAGCCCACTAGTAGCTGTATCCCCTTCTAAGCAAAACCCAGGCTGTGCTCATGGCTCAGAAGGCAGCTGGAAGCCCAGAGCGGATGTGCAGTGTAACTGCGTTATCTTGGGAAAAGGAGGCTTTGGTGTTTCTCACCACTTCCGATGACCAAGCGCCCTGCTCGCCAGGGGCTGCTGCCTGCGGGTGGCTGGCTCACAGGCCCCAGGTTTCCTCTGTGCTGGAGGCAGGCAGGTGGGAAGCCCAGAAGGTCCCCATTTGCTGACGGCTGTGCTTGCTCTGCATCAGTCTCCTGGGATCACAGCTGGGGTGCGGGTGGGCTCTGGTCCCGGTCACTTCCTATTATCCATGCGCCTCGTCTCTGTCACACCGACGTCACTTTGATTTGCCCGATGTGCTGCTTGACAGAGCTGGGTGATGGCTGGGCTGTGCCTCCAGCTGCCTGGAGCAGTGTGTCGCTCACAGAGGCGTCTCTGTGTCGTCCCCTGAGCAGTTTTTAATTCACTGTAATTTATGCACCCGCGCAGTCCTGCTATGCCTGGCCTGTCAGCCGAGCCAAGAAAATGGCTACCAGTTGTCACTAGGCCTTGAAGGTGGCCTCCCGTGCTGATACTTAAGGTATACTAATGATATTTTCCTCTCCCCTCCCCTTCCCTCCCACTCCTCACTGCCACCCCAATCCCATCACGGCCACGCCATGCCACACCACACCACGGCAGGGACACTCCGGACACAGGCCCGCCCGGGAGACTTCGTCTGCGTGGAGTGTGGGAAGAACTTCCACCAGCCCAGCAACCTCAGGGCCCACATGCGAGCTCACACAGGTATCGCCCCCCTAGTGGGCACGTATGGCCCAACAAGCAGAGGCTGGGTGGGGGTCTTTTCCGCCAGTCACTGGATTGTCCACGTGGTGGACACCTTCACATTTCATCCCTTGCCTGGTGACAGTGCCTTCAACCTCTGAATTTTGTACAGTGGTGTATTGCTCAATACGTAACATTTTCTTTTTCTATTTGGCATCCAAGTGCCATGTGGTTTAATTTGAGATAAGCCTGTTTGCAAATGTTCCATTTTAATTAGAGTAGACTCTTCAGAAATGAATATGCTAATGAATTACATTGCTGCTAGCACAAATGAAAATCGAGCACCCTTCCAGCCCAAGTGCGGCCCGCTTATGTCCCGATGGCCACGGTGGCACCGTGGAGACCCCAGGCCACTCTTGGCAGTCTGCGGTGTCTTGAGAACCCTCCGTGCTCTGTAACTAGCTTGCTGGAGACCAGAGGAAGCTGCACTGTGTGTCAAAATAGGGCCTGCACACTAGAGAGACAGGGAGACAGGCACTCTTCGTCTGAAGTGTGAGGGGTGCACCAGAAGCCAGCTTGATGCAAATGACACAGGCCAAATGGTAAGTAACACCCGAAGAGGGTCCCTTTGCACACATACTGATAATTAGTGTTGTCAGTGATTGCTTTCTTCTGCAGAGGAGTCTGAATTAAAAAGGGCATTGGCCCCAGGCAGCCATTATCCCAGTCTCTTACTATAAGTGTTACAGTAAATTGGTGTTTTCCGGCCATAGGCGAGGCATCCGTGTCTGTTTTGTGAAAGTGCTTAATCTGTAATGAACTTGTGCAGCGTGCATGTTCCTGAGTGTCGCCTGTCCTCTGCTAACAGACCCCTTGTTCCCACAGTGGTGTTTGAGTGTGATGGTCCTCGAGGTGCCGAAGTTCACACAGTCTCCATGGATGCCCCCAAACAAGTAGGTCTTGTGAATGACTGTCTTGTGTGGAAGCTGGAAAGAGTGGTGTCCTCACTACACAGCAAGTGTGTTTTCACTAGCAGTAATTCTGCAAGGTCTTAATGCAGAGCCTGCCCCTTCAGCACAGTCTGGGTCGTTGGTGAGCAGTAGAGGCCACCTAGCTGAGTTACATGGTGAGGGGCACAGGCACGTGATCGGCTCCTGGTGGTGTTGGCATGAGGACACTGGTAGAGAGTGGTGGAAACTGACAGCACTAGAAATTTTTAGTTTTTTCCCAAGATGTTTTGGGTCTAAATTTGCCTTCAAATAAATTATTTCTTGTCTTCTTGGATAATACTATTTTTGTATCTTTCCACGAGAAGTGTTTCATGTTCCTGGTGGTGTTTCATGGCTATGTGCTTTGCTTCTCCATGTTGACAGTGTTGGCATGGTCTTGTGCATTGAAATACCCATGTGGATAGGTTCTGTATGGGTCTGTTTCAGATCTGTGCATGATGTGTATTGCTGTAGGTCTGTGTATTTCACGCATAAACCATTTGGTATGTGCAGAATTGGGCAGAGCCCTAAGTCACGTGGGATGGAGCATTTCTCTGAGGGGGGCCCCGCAGCCCCTGGAAGGCTGTCCTGGGCGGAGGGCGTATGACTTTGGTGCTCATCCCCCTTCTTATCCCCCTGTAGTCTTGTTCTCATGCACCTCCTCTCTACACAACAGTCCAGCTCTCTTACCATTGCTCTGCAACTGCTCACTCTCTTCTTCGCCCAGAGCAGTGCTCCAAGTCCTGTCTGGATGGTACAGCAGGCAGGCGACTATTTCCAGTCCTGACAAGCCCTAGGACTGTCTGATGAGGGTGGCAATTCAGGAGTCAGTTTGGTCTAATGAGACTTCAGGGAGACTTGAGCTTTCTAGTTTGTTTCACTCAGGGAAAACATCAGAGACATGGATGAGCTTTGTCTGGGTCTGAGTTTGGAGCTTCTGTGACCTCATCAGGCATTTAATCTGTTTCTCTCATTGTATTTTTAGAATTTCCATTTGTTATCATGTGGCGAGGATTTCTAATTGTTCTTCAAGACCTTCACTTCATGTATTGTTGACAAGATGCTCTGCTATTTATAACAAGGTTTTTTTCCCTCCAATACTAGGGAATAAACTCAGGGATTTCACAATGGCGACATCTCCTGGCTTTTTTATCTTTTATTTTGCAATAGGTCTCCCAGAGTGCTGAGATCATGGGTATGCACCACCATACCTGGCTTATGACAGTTTTTTATGACTTTGCCCTAAGTAAAATCTGTAGTTCTGAAATGTTAAGGTTACATTGTGATAATTTATGAAGTAAATATAACTCTTAACTGAATACTAAATTAAAAGATTTTCAAACACATGTGACCTCATCTTGAATTAGCTACCACCATCTTTTTAACACCAATGAAAACCTTGCCACCCAAGAGCCAATAGAACATGCGTGGGATATAGTGGGAACAGCACAGGTGCTGTGATGGGAGAATCACACAACCAGAGTGAATCCGAAGTGTTCTGTCACTCAGGGACTCTGAACCCACCAAAACCTGCCCTGCCCTCTGTTCTGGCGCTTTAGCTAGGGACTTGCTTTGCTACTGAGCTGCACCCTTGGCCCCTACCTGGCTTTGGGTGAGCGTGGCAGACAGAGCCAGAGAGCACCAGGCAGGTCCACGAATACCTGACTCCTCAGGAACATGGGCCTGTGGTTGGCTCAATAGTAATTCTATCTAAGCCTCTTTAAGTGTATCCATCAGAGGAAGAAATAGGGACCAAAACTGCAAATCACCAACATGATAGTTCAAATTATCATTACTCATCCTTGCTTCTGGGGAGGATGTGTTTTTCTAAGTAAACTCAGGCTGTTACATTGTCCTTGTTCCTGACCAGCCTGGTGGTATAACTCGGTTACCACGGTGCTGGTGACCATGGGTCCTGCCCCGACACAGCGAGCTCCGGGTGTGAGAGCTCGGTGCGTCAGCCTTCCTTCCCCTCAGTCTGTAGTGTTACACCTACGCGTGGTGAGCATCCCCGTCTTACGGCAGCTATTATAACTGGTTTAATTCTGTATTGGAGGTCTTCTTGTCTCTCAAGGCACCTTTTGTTCTTGGTGACCTTGAAAGTAGCTTTTGTTTATTTACTACTGAACGTTCTGGGTCTTTAGGGAAATTCCATTTTCCTTATCATTAAGAATTCCCAGAAGTTTGTTGACCAGAAAATTGAAAAATATCAATAATAAGTAGAGGTTTAAGTCTTAGGGTCCTCCTTTCTTACCCAGCAGTTCTCATTATTTACAAAAAAAAAAAATCACAATTGAATTATTAAATTTAGGATACATTATAGATTTCTAGAACTATTTCTTATAGTTATTGAAGTCTAGAATGTTGCTCATTATGTTCATCATTCATATTTTTAATGTTTAGAGTGCTTTAGTAACATTAACTGATGAATATGTAAATCAGATTCTTTTCCTGTGGGCTTTAGAAGTAGTGGATGGGGGCTCTCTTTTGGATCATACAACATGTGTATTCATGCAGAAATCATTTGATGTGACACTTAAAAGTTGATGGACTTTTGTACATACACATAAGAGAGGCTAAATTATTTAAATGAAATAGTATTTCAAAAACAGTTTTTTAATTACCATTTATAATCATTTGCCCAATTATTAATAATATTTATCAGATACTCACCGTGTCCCAGGCCCTGGGCAAGATATGAGGGAGACAAGATACACGTTTTCCAAACTTCCTTGTTTAAGTGCATTAGATGAGGAAAGGGGTGTAACACCTTGATGCAGTACCAACCCAGGTAGTCTTTGCAGTCCCAGGCCCAGGGCAGATAGCTGAGCAGTTCTTTGGAGGCCTTGAGGTGCTTGGGAGGGGCTGGAAAATGGGTGTATTGCAGAGGTGTTTGGGAGGAGACGGGTAGGAGCTGGAAATGGAGTACAGGAGAGAGGAGTGGCACTGACTCTGGGTTCTGGCTTGAAGCACCAGGTTCAAAGGGGAGGGAGGGTCCCGCCCTGGGCCTGAAGGAGGAGCAGGAAGCCCATCTGCAGATTACACATGAGTGAGTTTAGCCTGAGAGGCCGCTTGGGGATCCAGAAAGGAGTGACCAGCCGCTGGTGGTGTGTGGGTGTGGGGTGGAGAGAGCATCCTGTGGAGGCTCTTTCTGTCTAAGAGCTACATTAAATGCATTCAAAATCAGCGAATTCTGCCCTTGGAGAATGAATTGAGTGAATTACTGAGGCCCTGTGTCTTGAGTAGAGGGCTCTGGACTTGGTTTCTGCCTTCCTTGCCCCAAGTCCCCTCACCTGTGCAGCAGTGACACATACTTGGAGTGGGAATGACACCAGAAGATGCCCCTGCCTGGCACAGAACATGTGTGATGCTGAAATTGATCGCTTTCTTAGTAACCAGTTGAAACTCACAGTGGGCACAGCATGCTTGTGAGTAGCCTGATTTTGTTTTGCTTAAGAGATTAGTTGTTAGTTGTCTGTTAAAGGGGAGACACAGGAGATCTGTTAGTCTGAGAAGAGTATTGTCTATAGGTTTCCCCTTGTCATTCTTTGCTGAGAAGGCCTCCAGTTGGTGGGCAGACAGATTGGGTTTTATGTATTCAGCTGCATAACAGCTGACCTGATTTTGCCTTATTCATGTTTAAATTTTCTGTCCTATATAACCTAATTAATTTCTTAATTATAAGAAATCATAATATAGCGTAGGTTCTAGTGAACATTTCAGTAGGTTTGAAGGCCACAAAATTGCATGAAGTCTGTAGTCAGAATTGAGGTTCTCGCTGGCGCACACGTGAGCTCTGAGCAGAAGTGGGATCAGTTCTTTTGCTGCGTCTTGTAGCGCCTTTCTTTGCTCATTCCTTCATGAGTGTCTTTTGAGTCATGGGTGTGCACAGCACAAGATCCCACGGAACCTCACAGACACAGCAGTCTGGCCGTCCTTTGGGAACTTGTCCTCCCGGCAGGTCACCAAGGTGGGAAAGATGGCTGCACCTCAGGGTGACAGGTACAGGCGGAAGAACAGAACTGTGTAGAGGCCTCGGTGTCTGTTTGCATTTATTACAGAAACAAAACCAGAAACACCCAGGGATTTAAGCAGTGTGTGGGTCATGCTGGTGCTGCTCTGTGTGGGTTAAAGACAGTTCCAGCCATGTGTTCTCTGCCATTGTTTCAAGCCGAATTCTCAGTGAGAGGAGGTGTTCATACATATTGTCATTTCAAAGATGTTGTTTCTTTTTTTTTGCTGGAGTTTGAACTATACTCGTAGCCCTTTTTGTATTTTGAAACAGAATCTCACTAAGTTGCCCACGCTGGGCTTGGAACTTGAGATCTTTCTGCCGCAGCAGCGTGCTGGGGTTGTATGTAGATATGTATTGCCATGCCCAGCTAAGGTGCTTTTCCACATATTGGCACGATTGAGTAAATGTTCAGGTTATAGAAATCATCAGTTTTCATCATCAGAAAGGAGACTTTGTGAAAGCATATGCTAACGTGTGGGTGCTGACCTGTGAAAGTTACAGTAAAATTTGGGAAGTTTGCTTAGTGTTGTGCAGAAATTACTTTATTATTATTATATTGTTGTGAGACATAAAATAGCTTTGAAATCAAGTCCCCTCTCACCCTATTTTGGGATTTAAAGGACCAGGCTGATTGTTGAAATGTGAAATCTGGTATTCTGATTTGTTTGTATTACTTGCCAAAATTTAAATATTATGATTAATAGTTTATATATTATTATTCTAAGTGTTATTTCTCAATAGTTAAGCTGGAGAAATAATTTCATTAATCAAAATAACAGGAATTAAAAATATAAATGGCAGCCTAATTTGTCTCATTTTTAGCTATGAATGTTGTAATACAAATGATGGGGAATCATGTAGGTGGTGTATTTGAATGTATGCATACTTTCTTATATCACTTTTAGATTCTTGCATTATACCAGATTTCAAAATACAGTTTATTTGTTGATGCTTTTTTAAACACATAAAACCAAACAAACATTTTGGATCATGACCACTGTTTTCTCTTAGTACCCCACCAAATCCATCAGGACAGCAAAAAGTGATTACCAGGGCTACTTGGGCCCCTGCAGCCCTGCTGACCAGCACTCCCTGGGTGAAAGTCAGGATCACCAAGGCCCAGGCACAGCTGGTTGGTTGGGGAGCATCAAGCCCCAGCCTTCGCACTTGACACAGCTTCCTTCATAGGCTGACCTTCCACAGAGGGCTGAGGGCGTCCTTGGCTGTCCTGGGCATTTGGGGCCTGTCATAGCTGTGAGATTGACCCACTCCTGTAACACAGATATGTTCCCTTGCCTTATAAATCAAAAGGGGAAACGGTGACTTCAGAGAGTCTTACAAGGCAGTCAGGTGTGTCTGCTGGCACACACCTGAAGTCCCAGGAGCAGGGCGGCTAAAGGAAGAGGACAGCTCTGAGTTCAGGCCAACCTGAGCTCCACACGGAGACTGTCTCAAAACACAAAGCACAGCTGTAGAGGTCAGTGCCCATTCTTAGCAGGCAGAAACGGCTTAAAGGCAGTGCTTCAGCATTACTGAAAAGTCACAGTTCACAGCTGTGAGGAAGGAAAGCTGAATGTCCCCATTCCTAGCTGTTGTTTTCCTTGCAGGAAGGAAAGCAAACCCAACTTCCCCATGCTCAGTATTACAGTGGGACCACTGCACCTTTCTTACATATTTATTTAATTTCTTAAAAGTCCTATAGTGATGCTGTGGTAAGTAATAAAATGGTAGCCCCAGTGAGTGAATCATTTCAAACTATTGAAAAAATGAGACATGTGAACATAACCTGTCCATTTATAAAGAGAAGACAAGAGCCCGTGGGTCTGCACCTGCATTTATGAACACAGTTTGGCAACCTTGTTCCAGGTACCCCAGGCTTTGAGTTGTAGAATAAGTATTTCTAAAATACTTTTTGAGCTCTGCAGCTTAAAACCTCAGCCCTCTTTGTCATGGCCATCTGTCCTTCCGCAGCGTCCGTGCAAGGCCATGTGTTCAGAGCCAGATCAGGAGGCTGCAGCTTGCTATGTCTTGAGGCTGTGGCCATAGGGCCTAGATGCGCACAGCACCTGGTGGGCACGTGTGCCTTCCCCCCTGTGGAGGCGCTGCAGATCTGTGGCTGCCCGCTGGGGCTTCCAAGCAGCATTCAAGTCCAGGCATCCACTGCTAACAAACATCTGTGCCCAGTTTGCTGAGTAAACACAGAGATTGCTTTTCTTTGTGAATGTGCCTGGCATAGGGTCCCTGTGAGCCCTGCTGGTGATGAATATCCCTGTCACAGCCTCCAAGATCTCTCTCTGTGTAAAAATGTAAAACGTCTTTCTTCATCCACTGCAGGAAATTCACCATCTACTTAAGGAAGTTTTATCACAGCTCTCATTCGGTTACTGCTTCCTACATTTCAAATACACTGCAGTCTCTACCACTGCACCAACCTTAAACCCTCATAACATTTTGGTGAATATCTTTCTAATTTCCACTTTCATTTTGGTTGGTAGTTGCTGTGAATGCAGAGTCTGCTTTAAATGGAAGTTTTCTAAAAC
Organism: Cavia porcellus; assembly: GCF_034190915.1. Lineage (NCBI taxonomy): Eukaryota > Metazoa > Chordata > Mammalia > Rodentia > Caviidae > Cavia > Cavia porcellus. The sequence continues at coordinate 4,651,619 of NW_026947503.1, forward strand.
TATTAGCTAAATAGAAGCACTTAATTCATGATGTCAAGCAGATCCTGGATCCCTTATTTCTAGACTTCCCATAGGCATAGCTGGAGACCAGAATTTTCTATGAACGCTGTAGTTTATGTGTGTATGTTAATTTCAAGCGGTCGGTTTCACTTCATCAGGATTTTAGCTGAAGGTTAATGCAGTTAAGTAAGATTAATCTTACTATGTTGGTTTTTGTCCTCAGATGGTAAACGCCATTGTTCAAACAGTGACGCTCCAAATGTCACTTGGAGAGCACTCTCTAAAAACTGCAGGCTTGCATTTATTTTTGTTTTTATTCTACAGTTCCTTGGCCTTTAGAATATCTCTTCTGTTTTTATAGCATGGTAATTATTTATGGAAACTGGAGATAGCATACCCACCACTCCCAGCCCTGGTTCTGATGTAGCTACAAGAGAATTGTGCTTTCCTTTCTGTGAGTGTGGCCCCAGGTCCAGCCGTGTTTGGAATTACCTTTAACGGTGTATTGTAGATTTTTGCTTTATGCATCTTCTCCTCTGTCCCTCTCGCCATCTTTTAACCTTTTCTTCAGAGCTGATTCAGACACTGCTGTGTTGTTCGAAGATGCGAAACACTCAGAGAAATCTAAATGATCCTTTATAAATCACTTTCTAAACATGCCTCTATGGATGATAGAAGGGCAATTTTAAAATTCTTGAGGCTTGTTTAAAATGAGCTACTACTAAAACTAGGGGATCTGAGCCTACTTGGCCATTTGACTTCAGTAAGTTGGCTGTCACTGGTACTGGTACTGATAAGAAAATTAACAGGAAAAAGCACTTTTGAACCAGAGGGCAGAACTGAATTTTGTGTTGTTTCTCCTTTTTCGTGCAGGGGAGAGACCATGCTAACACAGGGACTGTGCAGACAGTACCCCTCAGAAAGGGGACCTAGAGATGTGCTCCAGCAGTGCTGGACACTCTGCGATGGCCCTTGGAGTGTCCTCACCGGTGTCCTGGCAGCCTCCCAGCCGTGACTGTGTCCATCGCCAGGAGGAAGAACTGCACGTCTCCTGCCAGATGCCCCACACTGCCGAGCTGCTGCTCTGGACTGCAGACTGAGGGAGATGCCTCTCCTCACTAGAAGTTTAAAGCAGCAACAATGCTATGCCTACGATTCCCTGTAGATCTCACACACTCATATATGTGCTCTTCAAGCATAGCCCGTGTTTTCTTCCCATAAGCAGTGGTACTGGCAGGCACAGTGGGCGCTCAAGGGATCTGTGTTATTCAAGACACATTTGAGACACTGGAACAAAGAAACGTGTGTGTGTTGCATGGAGCGGAGAAGCTAAGCACTGTAGCAGGAGCTCCTGTGCTCAGAAAGACTGCTGTGGTGGATGTCAGAATGGTGGTGGGTCTGAGGTTGATGAAGTATTAGTACTACTGCCTCTCCTTGTCCTAGTGGGTATTTAAAATAATCAATAAAGAGAGGACAGAGGTGGCAGTCAGGTGCTGTGGGGAAATCAGGAATGGAATATGGGGCGATGACCATATCCTAATCAGTCACAGATTCGAACACGTCGCCCTCGGGGCCATTGCCTTTCCTGTGTGCCCGCCCTGCATTTCCACCCTCCACGCTGAGTCTGGCAGAGGAAACACGTCTGTGGGACAGAAGTATACCTTCTGCTTTGGAAAGGAGAGCTAGATAAACACTAAGAAAAGCAGGCTTCTTTGTTTATTCTCAGGATCTTTTTGTAACAGGGCTACATTCTGCAAACTGCTCACAAAGGAAGATTATGCGTCTTAACAAATTACTTAGCCACTGAATCCTCCCAATTTGGGCCTGTTTTATTAATGTCAGAAGAATCCCCGAGTAGATTTGGGGGCCCTAGATCCCTAGGGTACTAATGCTATGGAGCCTTCTGCTCACCCCTGCCCCTTCCCTTGCCCCTCCCCTCTCCTGCACACCCCAGCAAGTAGTTGTCTTTTCTCCTTGGGCCTTGTGACCTCCAGGGGATGAGTAACTTCATTTATTGAGTATGGGGGTCACTGGGCTCTTGGGTGGGGGGACGGCTTTATATACCTCTTCCTCAGTAATTAAAATGCAAGTTTTGGTGGTGGGAGTTAAGGCCCATAACAAAGGATCTTAAACCATGCAGTGTACGCAATTTAAATTGTATTCTACAGATATAAATATTTTCTTTTCCTATTGCCATGACACTATGTGTGATGGTAATATTTCTGAGGATTTCAGATTTTTGCACATATAATTTTATGCATTATCAAAAGTTACTGCTGCCTTGAATGAAAATGTTCTGTGAAATTTTTTGCAAAAAGCTTTACTAGGTTTTTTTTTAATTGTGAAATTTTGTAAAGGCAGGAAATGATTAAAATGAGCATGCTAAATATATTTTTCAAAAAAGCAATAATTTTACATGTACAGAAATTATCCTAACCTTTAATACTGGTGAGAGCGACAGTTTACTTTAATACAGTAATGGATTAGTGCAGTTTTTGTAGAAAATGGGCTTCTGATACAAAGACTTGTTTAAATACACACAAACACACACCTGAAGTGTGGTTTTCCTGTTCTAATGATTTGTTGGATTATTATTATATTATTATTATTATTATTATTATTTTATTGTTATTGTTAGTTAATGTTTGATTCTGAATTCTACTTGTTACTGAGTTTAAATTACTTGACAGTTCAGGTGACTGCGACATTTGCAAACAATGCAATGTAACTGGCTAATATATATATATATATATATATATATATAATTTTTGTACCTATTTTTCCTGATATTCTTACATCAGATATGTATGAGAATGATCTGTTGTATTAGTGTGCTTGAGAATGTCTGCACATATACTGTTAAGCAACTGTCATGGATTGTTCTGTGAGGTTATTTGGGCAAAGTTAGAGAGACACATTCCTCTGTCCACCTAAGAAATCAGAACACCCTTCTATTGATTTATGTTTGATCATTTTGATATTTTCCCCAAGGTGATCATTTCTACATTTTCTGGCTTTTGTTTCCTTGTCTGAAAGTAATCAGTGACAGGAATGTGCAGGGACTAGTGATTCAGTCCTATTTTGTTTCTCTGTGTTTTAGTTATTAAAAGAAATTCTGTTCCCAAAGTGACACAAAGGTGTCGTCTACATTTTTACTGTTTCAGAAGCAGCACGGAAAAGTGCAATTGGCATTTAGAGCAGGAAGTGTCTCTCTTCCCACAAATCTCCTTCCTAGTCGGCCTGGTGGGAGAGGCGCGCACTGGGCTGCAGCCAGGGTGCCTGGCTTGGCTTCCAGGAGAGGAGCTGTGAGGGCTGCCGGCTGGCTTCCGTGGTGGGGTGCCTCCCGACGACAGCAGCAGCGGTGCAAACAACCAGGTTTGCAGAGTCCACAGCATGGGGACCTGAGATTGCTACTTGGAGCCCAGCCCTGAGCTGGGCTGAATGAGTGGTTCCTTTCCTCCACTGAGCATCAGTATTGTATTGGTTTGTTAATTTGTTTGTGTCAGTTCAACCATAGTATTTAATATGTTTTGTGTTTTCTTATTTATTTAGCCAACATGTTTTGATTTCGCTTTTTTTTTCAAATGACAATTTCTGCATGATACACTTCTGTAAGTCGCCTTCTGACTGTTACAGACTTTCTACTACCTCTACCAACCTGCTGTCTCCTTGTTTCCTAACAGGATTTTACAGTGTTGTGTCTAATGTAACTTAGACAATAAAGGGTTTGGTTATCTACACCGCAGTGCTCCTTGTGTCTCCCCTGCCCTGGCCTGCACTCTCGCTGCATCCTGCCTTGGCTCCCGCCTGGTCTAGCTTGGCCCTTCCCTCTTCCTGTCACCCTGTCTTCTTCCCCACTTGCATCTCTTCTCGTTTGTGAATTCACATAACACACAAATGACGAGCTTCTTAAAATCTTTCAGGTTATTTACTTGTAGTCCTTCATTCGAAGAACGAACATTTAAATTTCCCCAAAAAGCAAATGTTCATTGTCCTTTCTGGGAAGTCACCGCTGCAGCTGTCCACGTTGCTGCCTGGCTCCCAGAGTTCTTAGTGCATCTGTGTTAGTACAGTGCAAATTTCAAGCCATGTGATTTTTGCCTTTTTGGATCTGAAAATATCAAATGTTTTAAGACGTTTCCCTAATATTTATTTATCTTTTCAATCAAGAAAGACACTGGCTTTCTGAAACGAAGGAAGTTCAACTGGGCGCTCCTTGCATTTGTTCTAAAGGATACAAGAATGTGGGCTTTGTGATAGGCTGTCAGGATGCATCTGACTTGGCGCTGTGCAGCATGGCTAGGAACGGCTCCAGCGTCTTTGTGAAGCCCAGCACATGTAGGGCTCACAGTGCTACGCCCTCTTAGGATGCAGAGCTGAGTGTCTCAGAGGGACAAATTCCACCTCTCTGGGTGGTGGCCCTGGATGCTGCGCATTCTTTCAGCCAGGAGAGAGCGGTGGGGGTGCCTTCCACGTCATGTTGCATGGAAGACAGCACCTCCTGGACTCCCATGGCTAGATGCTATCTCCCAGCATTCTTTAGAACAAGACCCCTGTCCCCCTACCATGTCACAAGGTTCAAACCCTGTTGTAGACAGAGGAAGTCCTGTGTTTATAAACTCCACTCTCACAGCATCTAAAGTAACATTTGTGTTTTACTGCTTTTAATTTTGGTGACTTCTAACTGTAGAACATTATTCATTGAGCAAACAGCAACAGCAGAGATCACAGGTGAGGACTTCCAGCGATGACCAGGTCCTTGGTCTTTGCCGCAGTTTGGCAAGTGCTAGAGCCCTACCTAGGATGTACTTGGGTGGAGGGACCTCTGGTCTCCCTGCAAGGGAAATGTCCATTCTTTATCAACTTTGCTAATATATTCTTTAAGACCGTAAAATGCAAAATACCATAGAATTTGTATTTCTTTTTATAAAAATACAATTTATAACATTTTGTACTCTTTATATTAGAATTTGTAATAGATCGATGTATTTAACTCTATTTCTGAAAATAATTCAATGTTTCAGTTGTGTGATAAAATATTTAGATAAAACATTCATTCTATTGGATTTTGAAATAAATAAAAACATCTTGGAGTTCTTGAGATTTGTAAGACATTTTTCCCCTATTTCAAAGGTAGCTTGACTCATCTTGACAGCTTGTCTTGATCTGTGGTTATTATAAATTTTTTTGGCTGAGCATAAACCAAAGTGTTAATGTTCTTCATGATATAGGCATAAAAGTTGTAGGATGATTCACAAGATAATTCATCTAAGAAGATGCCAAATTGCCAGAGTATTTTTTCCAGGTCTTTTCTGAATGTAAGATACCACACTTTGGCAGATGTTTTTCTCATTCTTTACCCCAGCACACTTCCCATTCTTCAAGTATGCACGGTATCCTACAACTTGCAGTGTGACCCACATGCAATGTACAGGACCAGATATGAGTGGAGTCCGGAATTATCCACACCTGGATGAGATCTTTGCACCAAAAATTTGGGGATTTAGTGGGGCTGATACTATGGTTTGCTGTGTTTGCTAATGAGATCACAAAGTATGGAGCCATTAGATGTATAGCTTTTAATTTGGAAAGATAGATTGTGTTTAAAATTAGAAGATGTATTAGTGTCCCTCTGAACAGAAAAAAGGGCCGAGGCACTTGAATACTGCTTTTGACATAAGCCAGAACAGAAAATAGAGGATCCTGTGTCCTGCAGCCGGAGAACCCTGGGTTGAATCCCTGCTGTAATCTGAACTGCTGTTTTGAGGGGTTATGCAGATTGCAGTACAAACCTCATTTAAAGTCACGTTAGGTGTGCAGCCCAGCATATTCAGCACCTGCCTCCTCTTGGGCCTTGGGAGAACAGGGAGATGCTAATGAGGGAAGGTCCACACTGAAAAGGCAGCTGACTCTTAGTTAACAAATTTGGGGTTTGTAAGACATTTTCCCATTATTTCAAAGGTAGCTTGACTCATTTGACAGCTTGTGATGTGACCAAAGTGGCGTGGCCCAGATCTCTCTGTGTGGCCTAAAGGGTAGAGGTCCCTGAAGCTTGTGAGTCTGCTCATGTCCCAGTGCCAGTGCACACCCTGTCCTGTAGTGCTCCAGGGGTAATGGTGCTCCCTCCTTCAAGAAAGTAGCTTCTCTTCACCGCGCAGTGAGAGCACAGCACGCTGCCATGGGAGCCGGGAGATGCTCCTGTGGGAACCAGTGTGGGCCACGCTGTCCCTGGATCTATAATTTGGATACAAGAACTAAGTGTGTGGGCTGTGTGTCTCACACCTGCACATGCATACAGTAACAGTTATGTGTTCAAATTAGTTGACATATTTGTGACCTGTATTTCCCATTCACAATCAACAGAAGTGTAACCCTAATGTGTTAATAATGTTCCTCCCTTACCTGTTGAGAAAGATGATGTTATTTAAGGGACTAGGAAAATTAGAAGAACACTCTGCTTGTGTGGCTGATTATGGAAAAGTCTGGCTTCCTCACTGCTGTCAGCTGACCTGTGAGGCTAGAAAGTGGCTGCAGGAAAAGAAAGCCTGTGGGCATCTCTGGCGATGTGACATCCCCTTCTGATTTCTGGTAAGGGAAAATACAGTCAGGGAGGTTACGAGAGGACAGTCTCAGTCCCTCCTGCTGTAACAAAGCACTGTAGAAGGGTTGTTTGTAAGCAGCAAATTTATTGCTTTCAGTTCTGGACACTGGAGAACCCAAGATCAAAACACTGACAATTCAGTCTGGTGACCTCTCTGCTCTACAGGAGCACCTGATGTGGTATCATGTGGTGGAAGGCAAAACAAGCTCTCAACCTCTTGTAAGAACACTTGTGAAGGTTCCATCCTGGTGACTGGATCACCACCCAAAGACTGCCTCTGCAGTGATGCACTGTGGTTTAGGTTTCAGCGTTAGAGTTGGAGTGATACATCAAACCAGTCACACCATGGCACATGCTCTTCTCTCTCCGAGGAAGATGTGGATGTTTTCATTTCAGTCCATTAAATTGGCAAGAGTAGAGCATCAGTAAACTCTTAACTTGGTTGCAACGGCTTCAGTGTTTCAGGGGCCAGGGAGGACAGTGTGTGTGCTTCTGTCTGCAGGTCAGGCCAGAGATCCATGTGCCTGGCAGAATCCCTCCCCACACAGGCTGAGCCATCTTCTCCAACAGAGCTCTGTTTCTTCCGGTCTTTCATACCTAAGGATGGCCTTGATGAGCTAGAATGTTTTCAGAACAAGGACACTGAAGTGAAAGCAGCATGTAAGAAAGGTTTGATGAAACATCCCCAGTCCCACTGGGAGGCTTCACATTGATTTGCTTGGCAGAACCCTCTGCGTAAGCTGGTAAAACAGGGTGGTTTATCCTCAGAAGTCACAGGGCCCTTGACCTTGCTTCCTGTTGGTTTTTAGCATTGGAGTATTAGAACCCTCACTCAGAAAACCATGCGAGTCTTGCCTTATCAAAGCATTTCAGGATTCTTTAAAATTGGAGAAGTTGTACAGCAAGTTTTTCATTTATAGATGCACCTAGTGAGTTGCCTGCTCTAGGCTAGATCCTGGCTTACGATGAACAGAACAACCTGCATTTTGGGCTCACAGTGGAGGAAGGACCAGGACATGGCAATGATGATCCAAGCCAGATGCAGATCAACGGTAAGGATAAATGGGAGAGGAGTGGTATCTCCCGGGGAGAAGACATACCCATGTGTCACCAGGACCAGGTGACACCCACCTGAAACTTTTGGAAGGATTTGACTGAATGACTGGGTCAATTAACTAGCCTTAAAGAAAAATTTGCCTCTGATACCTAAGCTGGGCTGACTTTGATAATCTATAACAAGGTCTCTATCCAAGAGGGAAAAGTATGCATGAATTTGCAAGAGGAAAAATTTCTTGGGAAATAACCCACAGTGCAATTAAGAACATGAGTTGTCAAATCTGAGAAGGGAAAGGAACATTAACACCAAGTGAGGATTCAGGCAAGAAGAACAACCGCCCATCCAGCCAGCTACAGTCCTACCAAGGGAAGCTCGCTGGCCAGTGTGTAAAGGTGTGCATGTTTGTGAGCTAGTGCATGTGTCTTATTCAAGATGCAAATCAAAGAAGCAGAGAAAAGCCAGACATAGAAGTGAGGCGATTCAGGGGAGGTGAACCTGAGCCGAGACCATGACAGATGGTTTGGACAGGAAGGTCATGGGTCGGGTAGACAGGTGTGTACAGCAATTGTCTCTGTCTAGATCCAGCTACCACCACATGGTCTTGAGGGATAGAGTTTGAGAAAAACTGATGTTTAAAAGGCCATATACAGATCTCATTCTGTCTCCACACCCTCCAAGGTGGGCACGACGAACTCCATTTTATAGGCTGCAAGTTGTAGTCAGAGAAGGTGACTTCCCTAAAGGATGTGGGCAGAAGCTCACTGAGCTCTCTGGAATCCAGGTGGAATCCACTTTGCACTCCCTTGCCTGATTTGCCACTAGACACAGAGCCCATGATTGGGAATGATGAAGACGTCCCTGTGATGTGTGGTGCTCTCAGAGCGTCCGTTATCCTACAGACCATCTTGCAGCCCTGATGTTAGGTGGGAAGGGTGGAGGTGCAGTCAGCCTGCTTGGGAGATGGACCCTGACCGCTCTGGATCAGAATGTGATGCTTTGGCTTTTCCAGCTGTTCTCTCTGAAGCACCGAGGCTGCACTCAGCAGGCCTTAGGTAAATGAAGACCTAATGTACACAGGTGAGAATGTGGGGGATTCTGAAGACTTGCTGCTGAGTTCTGGGAGTTTCCTGCACACTCAGCAGGTCTTTCCTCCAGTGTTTCTCCTCTGTGGGGTTTCCTTACTCACCAAAGACACACTCAGGGTGTCCTACTGCTCCAACTCTGCCTCATGCCAACCTTCCTTGCATACCTGCAAGCCTTTGCTTCCTGAATTGTCCACGATCACTGTTTCTTTCCTCGTGCTAGCTTTTGACATGACCCCTGCTTTACTGAGTGTCCTTCGCTAAGCCTATCAGGACCTCATAATTGCTAAGTATAAGGACTACTTTTCCAATTACATCACATGCTAGCTTTTTTGACGGAATATTATGTATGCCAGTATATTCTTCATTCAGATTTAATGATTACAGCATTTTGTCTGATATAGTTTTACACTTTACTATTTGCCCTGATGTCCCATTTTGGGTGGTCCCCAGATATTGGGACATCTCAATTGTAGATGGACACACTGCACATGACACTGGGAATGTGGCATCCCTCTGCTGCTGTTTCCCCTTGGGGATGAGCATTTATTGTTCTACTGTCCCCCTATTGCCACTACAGGGATCTTTATGGAGTTTGTGCTAGATCATTCCATGAGATGATTGAAATCTTCTGGTAATTCTTTTCAGAAAAATCCTAACTGCCCCCGCCCACCATGCTCTGGAAATCTTCCCTTGATTGGATGTTTACAGCTATCCAGAGACACAGGTCACCACACAATCTGCATTTCCCAAAGTGCCTGCTCCTGCTCCTGCACTCTCTGCCTTCCCCCCAGCAGTCCGGCCTGGGAGACACCTGGGAACTTGTGCCCTGTCTTTGTCTCGTGCCTCACCTCTGTGCTTCCCTGCTCACTGGGGCCAGTACAATCCATGTGCGTGCTGCTTGCAGAGCATCTGAAACTTAAGCAGGAGCCTGTCTGCTGCCTCTCAGGGGCCGAGCTGTGGATCGCCTAGGGCAGATGTGCTGTGTCTCATTGTCCAGCACTGCCCAGCCAGCTCTATGGGGAAGCCCTCGGCATGTTTCCTCAATGACCACAGGAGGCTTTGGGTCCCACTGACCCAGCAAGAATGACCATATTTGTCCCCTTGGTGAATGATATTATGGGCTGCATTTTACAAATTTCAATGTGAGGCACAAGTATCAGGAATCACTCCTGATAAGTTTACTTGAGTTACCAAGTCTAAGTCCTATAAAATAATTATTGAGCAGCATCGTCTCTAGATACCAGCACCTTGGCCCCTTTCTAAACAATATTGCATTTATGAATCAGAAAGTAGCTGTTGCACATATGATGTACCAAAAATAAGTCATGGTCATTTTCTTGTCCAATGAGATTGTTTTGACCCTGTATAGCTGGAGTTTGTCTTGCAATCACAGGGATGGAAGCTTCCAGTACACTAAGAAAACTGGCTGGAAGCAATGAGAGTTTTAAAAACGTATTAATGTCTATTGCCTAAGAATTGATTGTCCTGCCTTTGGGCAGTGTCATTCCATAAAAGCCACCTGGGCAGCCCCTGATGCTTAGACTCATGGCTTTTGGTGCCCCAGCCCTGTTAGGTGTGCCTATCCTCAGCCACCAGAGACAGCGAGTTCAGAGCCCTTCCCATGTTGTCTTAGGTACTTCTAGGGACTGAAAGTGTCCTTAACTACTTCAGACTTGTCCTGGCTCTTCTGAAATGGGAGGAGACTCAGAAACAAGGTTTTGGTTCTGTATTTGGGGCAGTGAGTTTTATGCGGACTGATGCAGAATTTAGGGTTTCTCCTTGGAGGCTTGGGTGGCTTTCAAGGAGCAACTTGGCTCAGTGTCATGGGAAATGGACAGAGCAAAGGTGATGATGTTGTGGGCCATGGCTTGGCAGAAGCGTCCAGCGACAGACCTGCTCTCCTGAGGGTGGGCAGCAGCCAGCATCTGTACAGGGTTGCTTGTGGGTCCTGCCCGAGTGTGTGTCCTGGATAAGCACATCGGGGATTCCTGTATAAAGCAGTCCTGCTCAGCAGACCCCACTGTAACTCAGCAAGCAGAGGGGGTGTGAGGCTTTGGCCACCCACCACTTCCTGCTGATTTTCCAGAGAAGAGCACTGGCTCCTGTCCCTTCCCGCCCCCGTGTTCTTTTAGCCTGAAGTCAGTGGATTCCTGGGATTTGTGAGAGCACACAGGCTGCGCCAGCTGGGAGGTGCTTTCTGGTGCTGCTTACATGCTGTGGCTTTGCAATTTGGGGGTCGCTTGTGGGGCTGGGGCTCCCTTGGGCTGGAGGCCCTCTGCTCCTTATGCCTGGTCAGGCTCATGCTTACCACCCATCCCAGGACCCCAGGTCTCCTTAGCTCTTTCAGATCCGTGTGAGTCCCGGCATGGGCTAATGTGTTAGTTACTCATGTTAGCTTTGATGCTGCCTTTGGACTGTGGGGAGTCCCTCAAACAGGATAATTATTCAAGGAAATGTCTCAAAGCCTAGTGCTGGTTATAAAGGCCAAATGCGGTATTTGCAAATTTTGGCTTTTGGTGCCCCAGCCAAAATTATAAGACTTGAACACTGGATTATAAGACCTGAACACTGGATTATAAGACCTGAACACTGGAGAAGGCGTCAGAGGCCACGCAATCAAAGGACTGTCTGGTAATGAATATTCCTTTATGTGTTAGGTGCTCCCTGGTTTCTTTTCAAAATGGTTGTCATCCTGAAGTTGCCTTCTTCCACCACTAGATGGTAGATGGTGGCCATACATGAATGTAAACTCTGCCTTCAAATTTATCACTGTTATTTTTTTCAGCAAACATATATTGAGCACCTGCTGCATGTGGAGGGGGCTACCAGGAAGGGGACAGGCTCATTGACCTTGAGGTACACAGTGTCAGGCAGGGGAGTAGCACAGAACCTACAGAGGCGCCAGCAGTGGAAGGCAAGGGTGGCAGGGGATGCCCCTTCTGAGCGCAGCAGAGGGATGCAGTGGGCTTGGCTCCATGCGTGGAGGAAGGTGGCACAGGCGGCAGATGGGGCGGCTTCCACAACAGACGTTTCACACAGATCCCGGTGCCACAGCAGGCCTTCCTCTGAGGCCTCGCTCCTGCGAGTGCAGAAGATCCTCCTTCCTGTGTCCTCATGCAGTCACGCCTGTGTCTGTCCTGCTCTCCTTTTCTTAAAAAGACATCCTCAAATCCCCTCCCGCCTGACCTCATTTAGGCTCTGTCACTGTCTTAGGTGCTTCTCTCGTTGCTGAGACAAAATCAACCAGAAGTTAAAGGAAGAAAAGTTTATTTCTGCTCACAGTTTGTAGAGGTTTCAGTACACAGTTGGCCGATTCCAAGGCAGGGTATGTGCAAGGAGCATCACAGAAGAGAAAGTCCGTGGAGGGAAGAAGGCGCCAAGCTAGTGACCCAACAAGCGCCCAACAGCTTCCTTCTGCCCCTTTGTGGTTCTGGTTAGGCTGTCTAGGTTAGGGGTGGGGCAGACCAGTCAGTGGATGAATTTAGTCCTCACACCCTTAATCCCAGCATAACACATTAAGACCCAGCCACTTCTGAATACTCACACTATGACTGCCTGAGGCTTTGTGGGGACATCCAGATACAAGCTAAAACATCTTCTCCCAAAAGTCATCACACTGGGGCTGGGGCTTCATCTGTGACTTGAGAGGACACGCTTCAACCTAGGACAGTGAACTTCTCTCCAAGTGGAGAGAACGGCCCCAGGGTGAGGTAGATGGATTCTCCTGGGGTCACACCCCCAACCCTATGAGGTGGCCCTGCCGGCCAAGAGGTGAGCCCTTGCAGTAAGGGTGGGTGAAGATACCTAGCAAGCCGGCCAGCAGCCCTGCCCTGAGGGTACAGTGCACCGGGCCTGGAGGCCAGGGGGGTAAAGGGGTGCTGACGCTGCGTGCCCCGCTCCCTGCCCAGTCCCTGCAGTCACCTTCATTCACAGAGCATTGCGGGGACAAGGTGTGAGTTTGTGATGTGTCTCAATGATGGGAAGACATGAATTGATTGCTGAGAGAAAACTCAGCAGCAAAGAAGAGCAGGTCCCATGGCGTGAAGTCTGGCGCTGACCCCCGGCGTGCACAGCATGCCTGCCCCAGGCCTCCTTTGTGACAAGGGGCTCCTCAGGCAGACTCAGTGAACACGGAGTCCTACGGCAAGTCTCTTGGCAGGACCTGAGGGCCCCAGGAGGTCGCGCTGCTGGCCTGGGGGGCAGTCCTCATTCTCGGTGTTGGCCCTCATCTCGCAGCATGTGGCAGGTCTGTCCCATTGCCTTCCTTTGGTGGGCTTGCTCTGGTCAGCTGCCCACTTGTGTGTGGCTTCTTCGGCTGCACAGCCCTGATGCTGTGTGACTGCGGCTCGGGCTGGGGCCACTGTTGCACGCTGGCTCTGAATTCCTGAGTAGAGGAGTGGTGGGCCCTGCTCACCTCATCTTGTCAGAGTGGAGCCGTTAATTGTGCTCTACCACAGCAGGCTTAAGCAAGCAGCTCACTCAAGGACCTGGGTCTCAGGTCAGTGCAAACCTGAGCTGAGGAGCAGGAACCTCACTCAGAATGGGTGCAAGTGAGGCAGGAAGAAGCCTTGAATTTCTTTTTTTGTTTGTTTTGAGACAGGTGTTGCTGTGTAGTTCAGGCTGGCCTTAAACTTACTTATGTAACTCAGGATGGCCTCCCATTCACATCAATCCTTCTGCCTCGGCCTCCCATACTGGGATTGCAGCTATGTGCCACCACACCTAGCAAGCCTTGAATCCTAGGCCAGTAATCCCAGGACACATGTGGGAGCTGGGATGATGGGCTGATGGGCAAGTTTGCTCCTCCTTCTAGTGGCCTGTGTGTGTGGCAGGCTTGGACGCACTCTTCAGTCAGGAATGGCTTTGGGACTATAGGATCCTGCCACCATTTTGATGGGAAGATTCTGGAGAACAGCTTGTAAGGAGTCAAAGATAGATGAATTAGATGCATTTTATGGGCACTTCTAGGTTTTCAAATTTAGGAATTTCTCTAGGTGATGCTTTAATGGCATACCTATAAACACAATTCATTAACTAAAGCTAAAAATATTTCTGGGCTGGGGAAAGATTTGTCTCTCTTATTTTGGTCATTGTTTGGAAGCATGGTAGAGGTCCAGTGTAAATGGCATTTTCCCCTGTTCACAGTGTCCTCTGTGTCCCCGTATTCTCTGCTCTGATCACTGCTGTGGCCGATTGCCTGAAGGATGGCCATCCACATGACCAGGGTGTGACAGTGATCAGGGATTCTTGCTCCTGGGCCCTCAGGCGCACTGGCTGGCTGACTTTGCTGATCTGCACTGGGCTAAAAGGTTGGGATCACTCTTGACAAGTTGGCCTTGCCTAGCTGGGCTGAACTTTCTCGCATATTGGAGGGTTCTGCTAGAACACTGCTGCTTTGGGGGTCTCATTCTCCACCAGCTAAGCTGGCCGTTGTTGTGGTGAAGGCAGAGAAGCAAGCTAGAAAGCAGGAACAAACACGAGGACTCCTGGTGTCCAGTTACCCTCACCCCGTGCTGTTGGCCAGAGAAATCCCCTAGGTCTGCCCAGACTCCAAGCATGGAAAAGGAGACCCTGCCTTCCAGGGGAAGGCTGTGAGTAGTGTGAGTATCGGAACTGAAGCATTTTTGCAGTCACTGCATCACAGATAGTATGTTAAATGCAAAAATAGAAGTGTGCGACAGTACAAGTTCTTTGCCTTGTACTTACATGTTCCCAAAGCCCTGTGCGGTCTCAGCTGGGGCTTTTTCAGAGGTGGCTGGTCTAGGTTGTGTGACACTGGAATGGATTCATTGTACAGTGTGAGGCCCAAGGGCACTAGGACCCAGGGCGTGAGCTACCTGCCCTGACTAGTCTGGATAAGATCAAAGGGGCACAGAGCTGCTGGTAAGGTTCCTTGTTGTCTGTCTTTCCCGCAATGAATGTTTCTGTGATTGTCCTGTGCCGTGTGCCGCTCCGCCTGGCAGCCGCCAGCTACAGACTGACACTGCTCCGAACTGTAACACAAATAAAACTTTCCTCCCTTGTGCGTGTTGAGTATTTTGGCTCAGCAATGAGAAAAGTAAGACAAGAAGAGGCACAGAGGACAGAATACAGACAGGATCATTGTCAAAACATTAAAATACAGGAAGGCTTCTAGGGGAAGCTCGAGTGTGCCTGTATGTCTCTTAATAGAAATTTATCAAGTGGAAGATGAACTCCTAGAGCAATCTGTGACCAGAATCGGAATGGCTAGGCACCACGCAAGCCTCCTCCTTCTGGTACACGTGAAGGCTTCCGTTCTGAGAGCCGGGGATCTACTTGGGGGGCTCTTCTCTGAATTTCTGTGGTTGCTTCACTTTTCGGGCTGGATTTTATTTATATACTGTTTGTGGCACCAGCCGCAACTTCTAAGAACTGAACACAGTGGCAAAATACTAAGTTCAGCTGAGTATTGAGTCTTGGGGCTCAGAGGTAATGCTTATTTTAGATGATCAGGCTTGCGGTATACTTAGTCTTCTGTTTCTTTCTAAAGTATGTCCAAAATGAGAATATTCTCTGGAGATGGGATTCTGGCGGGGCAGAGCCAAAGTTCTACTGATGTCATTGTCATTGCTATTATCACTAAAGTCATCCCCATAATTACCATCGTCACCATCACCACCATCACACTCACTATCATCATCATTGTTATCAGCCCATTATATCCGCTAGCATAGCATCACTGTCTCTACATCGTTATCTTCCATACCATAGAATTACATCTGTTTTTTTATTTAAAGAGCAAAAAACAAAACAAAACAGTAAAAGGGTACAAGTAATAAAGAATTTCAAAAAAATAAACAGTAAGAAATCACTAGTTAACAGATTACATTGTCGTCCTAGAAAAACTTGTTCAAGTTACAAAATGAAAGCATTCAAAGTGGACATTCAAACAGTGAGACTGCAAACAGTTGTGTTCAGTGATCCAACAAAAACTTAGTAATATGATTTTCTATCTTACACACTTAGATATACATGCAGTTATATCCTTTAGAGCACTTTCTTTTTCTCTCTTTTTTACAATAACAATTACATATTTTGGGTTTTATTACTCCCACAGTTCTTATTGCTTTTTTTTTTTGAAGAGACTAAAAACAAATGTGACAAAACAAAATTGAGTCAGTCAAAACAAAAGGATGGACATAGTATGTGATGTAAAAACAGAATACCAGGTGATCAACAATGGTTACCACAATGCCTCTTGCTGTCTTAGAAAGAATTGCCTATATCATCAGGTATAATAAAATTGAACAAAACAGTACAGAACAAAACCAATAAAACCCAAACACTGGAGACATTACAGGACTTCAAAAGAAGATAATAGTGAAACCAGAATGGGCATCATAGTAAATCTTATTGCCTTCAAACTTGTTGCCTATACCCTCAAACTTGATACTATCAAACAAAACAGAATAGAGTAAAATCAGTCAATACAAGATGGTGAGCAATACAGGGTTTCAAATCAAGTTAATAGAAAAACAAAAAATTACTATAATATATCCTGCTATTTTTTAAATTTATTTTTCCCTTAATTAAAAATAATACAAAATAAATTAATTTTTTAAAAAAGGGAAAAGAAGGGGAGATTGAGATAAAAGAGGAAATAACAACATAACAACACAGGTCAGGACAGAAGAATTAAAGCAACATAGTGTTTCACCATCAGATAAGCTGACATAATACTAGTTATCATAGTGTCTCTTTCCTTGAAATATTTGAGTATAACTTCCTACTATAGCATCAAACATATCAAGACAGTGTGAAACCATTCAAGAAGAATGAAAGTATTACAGGGTATTTAGAACCAGCTAACAGAAAACGAACAATGGTTTCTATATTTTCTCTTTGCCTATAAAATTTTTGTTTATACAATTACAAATAATAAAATCCAATAAGATACAACATGTTAAGACCGATGGACACAGAAGAACAAAAGCTTGATGGGCCTTCAAAGCAAGATGATATTAAATCAGCACTAGCTATTATGATGTGCTGTTTTCTTCAACAAAGCTGTTCATACTGTCACAGACAATAAAATCAAACAACTCAGAATAAAACTATTCCAATTAATGAATGAAAATATTATAAAGCTTCAAACCAATATAATGGGGAATCATGATTATCACATACTTTTATGTATTCTTATCGTTTCTTACACTAGGGAAACTATTCAGTATTTATACAAGTGAGTTTGATTTATTTCACTTATGAATATGGTCTCAAGCTGTGCCCATTTATTTATAAATATCTCAATGTGATCCTTCTTTATAGCTGAGTAGTACTCCATTGTCTAAAAATACCACAGCTTTTTTATCCATTCCTCAGTTGATGGACACTTGGGTTGTTTCCAAGATCTGGCTATTACAAATTGTGCTGCTATAAACATAGGTGCACATATATCACTGTGGTATGATGCTTTCAGTTCTTCTGGGAATATGTCTAGAAGTGGAATACCTGGAACAAATGGGACTTCCAATCCCAGCTTTTGGAGAAATCTCCAGACTGACCTCCACAATGGCTGCACCAGTGTACACTGCCATCAACAGTGCAGGAGAGTTCCTTTTTCCCCACAGCATCTCCAGCATTGTTGTTGTTGGTTTTCTTGATCCTGGCCATTCTTTCAGGAGTGACATGGAATCTCAGTGTGGTTTTAATTTGCATTTCTCTAATGAGTAATGATGATGAACATTTTTTTTTCATGTGTTTATTTGCCCGTGTTTGTATTTCTTCATCTGAGAAGTGTGTATTCATCTCAGATGCCCATTTTTGGATTGGATCTTTGAATTTTGTGGTCTGATTTTTAAAAAATTCTTTATATGTTTTAAACAAAAGTCCTTTGTTTGAGGGACAGTTCACTAAGATTTTTTCCCAGTTTGTGGGTTTTCTTTTTAGTATGCTGGAGATTTCTTTTGATGTGCAGAAACTTTTTTAATAAGATGTGATCCCAGTTATTGATTCTGGGAAGTATTTCCTGTGCAGTTTGATTCCTGTTCAGGAATTCTCTACCTACTCCTAGGTCTTCAAGGTTTTTACCCAATTTGTCTTCCAACATTTAGTATTTCTGTTTTAATATTCAGATCTTTGATCCATTTAGATTTTATTTTAGTACATGGTGATAGGCATGGGTCTAGTTTTAGTTTTCAACATATGGAAAGCCAGTTTTTCCAACACCATTTATTTAAGAGACTGTTGTTCTTCCAGTGAACATGTTTGGCGCCTTTATCAAAGATAAGGTGGTTGAGGGTGTTTGTAGTTGTGATTGTATCTTTCAATCTATTCCATTGATCTTCGGCTCTGTTTTGGTTCCAGTACCATGTTGATTTTACTACAGTTGCTTTGTAGTATAACTTCAAGTCAGGGATTGTGATGCCTCCTGTCTTGCCTTTGCTGCTTAGAACTGTCTTTGATATTCTAGGTCTCTTCTGGTTCCAGATGAATTTTAGGAGTGATTTCTCAAGATCTATGAGGTATGTTGATGATATTTTTATTGGTATTACATTGAATCTGTGTAAGAGATTTGGGAGAATGGCCATTTTTGCAATATTTATTCTTCCCGTCCATGAGCAAGGGATATCTTTCCATTTTCTGAGATCATCTTCAATTTCTTTTTACAGTGTATTATAATTTTCCCTGTATAGGTCTTTCACTTCTTTCATGAGAGTAATTCCTAAATATTCCATTTTTTGGTTGTGAGTGTGAAGGGTGTGTTTTCTCTTATTTCTCTCTCTGTGATTTTCTTGTTAGTGTATAGGAATGCTATTGATTTTTGAGTATTGATTTTTGTATCCAGCTACATTGATGAATTTATTTATTATATCTAAAAGTCTTTCAATGGAGTTTTGGGGATCTTGTAGAGTATCATGTCATCTACAAATAATGATAATTTAACTTCTTCTTTTCCTATCTTTACCCCTTTTATTTCTCTCGTATAATTGCTCTGGCTAGTATTTAGAATTGGTGATAAGGGACATCCTTGTCTTGTGCCTGATTATAAAGTAAAGGCCTTCAATTTTTCACCATTTAGTATGATAATCGATGTTGGTTTGTCATAGATGGCCTTTATTATTTTGAGGTAAAGCCCATCTATTCCAATTTTCTGTAAGATTATCATAAATGAATATTGGACCTTATCAAAAGCTTTTTCTGCATCTATAGAAATGATCATGTGATTCTAACTTTTGGCTTTGTTGATGTGGTGGATTACATATAGTGATTTATGTATGTTGAACCATCCCTGAATGCCTGGGATGAATCCCAGTTGGTCATGGTATATAATCTTCTTGATGATTTGCTGCATCCTATCTGCCAATATTTTATTGAGGATTTTTGCCTCTGTTTTCATTAGGGAGATTGGTCTATAGTTCTCTGTTTTACTTGGGTCTTTCTCAGGTTTTGGTACGAGAGTAATATTTGTTTCCAGGAATGATTTAGGAAGGATTGCTTCCCTTTCAATTTCACTGAGGAATTTGAGAAGTATCAGCATTATGACTTCTTTGTATTTCTTGTAGAATTCCACAGTGAATCTGTCTGGGCCTGGGCTCTTCTTTGTAGGTAAGGACTTAATTGCATTTTCAATTTCATTAACAGAGATTGGGTTATTCAGCAGTTTTACATCTTCTTGATCTAGCTTTGTTACTTTACATGTTTCTAAGAATCTGTCTATTTCTTCTGTGTTACCAAACCTTTGACAGTAGAGGTTTTCGAAATAGGTGTTGATGATCTTTTGTATTTTTATAGAGTCTGTAGTGATTTTGCCTTTTTCATTCCTTATTGCATGAATTTGAGCTTTTTCTTCCCCTTTTTTTTTATAAGGCTGGCTAGGGGCTTATCGATTTTATTTATTCTTTCAAAGAACCAAATCTTTGATTCCTTGATCTTAGTCATTCATTCATCTTTTTCTTAGTCTCTATTGCATTGATTTCTGCTCTGACTTTTATAATTTCCTCTCTTCTTTTGGCTTTGGGCTTGACTTGCTCTTCTCTTTCTAGATGTTTGAGGTGTACCATCAGGTTATTTATTTGTATTCATTCTGTTTTCCTGATGTGGGAACTCAGTGCAATAAATTTTTCTCTGAATTAAAAAATAGCGGGATATATTATAGTAACTTTTTGTTTTCCTATTAACCTGATTTGAACCCCAGTATTGCTCTCCCCATCTTGTTCTGTCTGATTATACTGTATTCTATTTTGTTTGATAGTATCAAGTTTGAGGGTATAGGCAACCAGTTTGAAGGCAATAAGATATACTATGATGCCCATTATGGTTTGACTATTATCTTTTTTTGAAGTCCTGTAAGGTCTCCAGTGTAGGTTTTATTGGTCTTGTTCTGTACTGTTTTGATCAATTCTATTATACCTTATGATATAGGCAGCTCAATTTAAAAATAGCAAGAGGCACAATGGTAACCACTTTTGATCACCTGGTATTCTATTTTTGCATCATGTACTATACCCATCCTTCTGTTCTAACTGACTCTGTTTTGCTTAGTCACATTCGGTTTTATTCTCTTCAAAAAAAGTAATAAGAACTGTCGGAGTAATAAAACCCAAAATGTGTAATTGTTATTGTAAAAAAGGGAGGAAAGGAAGGTGGACTAAGGGATACAACTGCAGGTATTTTTGAGTGTGTAGGATGGAAAACCATATTACTGAGCTTTTGTTCGATCATTGATCGGAACTGTCTCCAATATCACTGTATCAATGTCCACTTTATATGCTTTAATTTTATAATTTGGACAACTGTTTATAAGAAGACATTATGTAACTTATTAACTAGTGATTTCTTACTGCATATTTTTTTCTTGAAATTCTGTGTTACTTGTACCGTTTTAGTGTTTTTTTCTTTTATGTCCTTTCTTTTTTCTCTTTAAATAAAAAAAAAATTTCCTCTGAGGACAGCTTTCATTGCATTCCACAGATTCTGGTAAGTTGTATTTGTGATTTCCTTTGCTTGTAGGTATTGTTTAATTTCTTCTTTAATTTCCTCTGTGACCCACTGATTACTCAAGAGTATGTTATTCAGTTTCCATGTGTTTGTGGGATTTTTGCAGTATCTTTTATCATTAATTTCTAATTTCATAGCACTATGATCTGATAACATGCAAGGGATGATTTCAACTCTTTTGCATTTATTTAATATGTTTTGTGAGTTAGTATGTGGTCTATATTAGAGACTGACCCATGCACTGTATGCTCTGTATATGTCTATCAAGTCCATTTGTTCACAGGTATGATTCAGTTCTGTTATTTCTTTGCTGATTTTCTGTCTGGTTGATCTGTCCCTTGGTGTCAATTGTGTGGTAAGATCTCCTGTTAGAATTGTGTTACTGCTAATTTGGTTTTTCATTTCTGTTAATACTTGTTTTATATAACTGGGTGCTCTGCAATTTGGTGCATATATATTTAAGATAGTTATCTCTTCCTCTTTGAATTTTCCCCTAACCAGTATGTAGTTACCTTCCTTATCTCTTCTGATCATTATTGGTTTGAAGTTCACATTGTCTGCAAACAGAATAGCTACCCCCGCTTTTTTTTGGGTTCCTGTTGCATGAAGTATTGTTTTCCATCCCTTGACTTTCAGTCTGTGAGTATCCTTTTGGGTTAGATGGTTTTCTTATAGACAGCATATGGTTGGATTTTGTTTCTTGATCCATTCTGCCAGTCTGTTTCTTTTATTTGGTGCATTGAGACCATTTACATTAATGGTTATAACTGTTATATGTTGGTTTCTTGTTGATATGTTATCTTTCTGCTGTTGCATCTTTATCTTTCCATACTGTTTATTCTTGTTTATTGGTTTTTTCTAAACTGTTTTTCAGTATTCTTTGCAGGATTGGCTTGGTGATCATGAAGTTCTTCAGCTGTTCTTCATGATGGAAGTATCTTATTTCTCCATCCATTTTGAAGGACAGTTTTTCAGGGTACATCAGTCTAGGTTGGAAATCATTTTGCTTTAGGATCTGGAATACTTCACTCCATGCTCTTCTTGACTTTATTGTTTGTGCTGAGAAGTCTGCTGTGATTCTGGTAGGTTTTCCTTTATAAGTGATTTGTCTTTTCTCTCTGACAGCTTTTAATATTCTATTCTTTTGTTGGAATTACTGGGATGGTGATTATTATGTGTCTGGGTGTAGTTTTATTTTGGTTATGGCTATTTGGAGTTCTATATGCTTCACTGATCCTGATGTCAGTTTCCAATCTCATGTTTGGGAAATTTTCAGCTATTACTTCTCTAAATATCCTCTTGACATCCTTTATGTTGTCCCCTTCTTTTTCATTTATCCCTATCAATCTTATGTTGTTTTTCTTTGTGTCATTTTGCAGTTTTTGAATTGTTATTTCCTGATTTCTTGTTATTTTTAAAAGATCTTTCCTTTCCTGTGCACTAGCTGCAATCTTGTCTTCAGCTCTGAGATTCTATCTTCACTTTCATTGAGGCAGTTTTTACAACTTTCAATGGAATTTTTGATTTCCTGTATATCTCTTTGCATCTGCTTTATGTATTCTATTTGTTTTTTATATTGTTCATCCAGGGATTCTACCTTTTTGTTTAGTTCCTCCAATTTTTTAACTGTGTCTTCTTCAGCTATGCTCAGCATCTCCTTCATTTCTTTTTTATTTCTTCTTTTACTGGGGGATTATTTCTAGTTTGAATTCCTTTAAAGCTTCCCAGAGTTGCTTCTTTATTTCAGGAATTTCAGGCATATAGCATGTATTTTCTTCTATGTTCATGGCTCCTAGGTTTTCTTGGGATAGGCTGGATGTTTGAGATTGAATTTTGGTCTTTCGTTTTGTCCTTTTCCTATATTTCCGTGTTTCAAGTGTTGTTCCAAAGCTTCCCTTTGGGCATGTTGGAAATTGTCTCCTATGTCCTGGGCTCCCAAGACTCCTCTGTTAGTGTAGCTCCTTGGGCAGTGAGGCCCCCGGATTAAAAGAAGGTTGGCAGGCTCCTCTCAGGTAGGTCTAAACCTTCCTCACACTGCACAGCTCCCCCCTCTGGCAGCAAAGCTCCCCTGATGGAAAGAAGGCCACCCGGAGTGGTCCAGACAGGTCCAAATACTGTTAAGCCTGATCTAGAGTGGCCACAAGCCCAGCGGGTCCCCCACCCCCTACAGCAAGGGTCTCATACTCTCCCAGGGATTGGATGTTGTATAACCATCCAGCTCCTTGGATGACAAACCTCCCTGGGCTGATAGAAGGTCACCCCTATGGCCTGCTAGGCCTCAAACCTCCTCAGCAGGGCTGCTCCCTCCTCCAGGCGGTGGCAGTAGTGCTGGTGCTCTCCAGGCGAAAGGTTGCAGGCAAGGCCGGAGAAGGTTCCCACGGCTCAACCCAGCTCCTTCCTCCAGGTGGGGCAGCTGTGGTGTGCCCTCATAGAATTACATTTATAAATAAATAGCATACTAAAATTAGCTAGAAGCATACACCAGAAGATTAGGGAGAAGTTAAGATTGAAAACAAAGGTCTATGGCTAAAGCCCAAAATATGTGTGCTTTTTAAGAAAAGCAGAAAGAGAGATGTGAGAATATGGTAAAGTATCAGCAGGTGATGATGCTTTTATAGGAATAAAGGGGGAAAGTGAGGCTTGTGATAGGTTTAGATGTGGAGCTGCCAGGAAATGATAAATGCCGAGTGAGGTCAAGGCAAACCTCAAGCTGGGTGAGACCAGTGTGCTTTCAAAGATCCCATTTTGCTGCTGCAGGAGGGCAGAGCCTCTGTGCAGGGCTGAGTGGAATTCTGATGGCGGGGCTCACAGCTTTGCAGCCTGCAGCACCAGATAAAACTGCACGTCTACCACTCAGCTGCCCTGGTACCTAAGGGAGCCCGCAGAAGTCAGACCCTCTGCTGGACACCTGCAGGGTTTGCCATCACCAAATAAGGAGTCTCTTCTGGCATGTTTGCTTGGAGAACCAGAGTATAGATTTGCATTATTAATAGAAGGGGTTTAGCAGCCACTGTAAATCAGTTACACAATTTTTAAATTGTTCCTGGAAGAAGAACTATCATTGGGGGTTTCCAGATTGTTTTGGTTATAATGTTACTACTTTAAGAAACGAAGCAGCTTCTGTTATGGTGCAAGATTGCAGAGGAGAATAAAGAGTACACTCATTTCAAAACTGGTGTGATAAGCTTACAATGTCATAGAAATATTTTTCTTAACAAAATTGCAAGGCAAATAAGTGACTATAATATGATATCTGGAAAAATCAGCATTTATTATTTATACATGCATTCTAAATTATACATCCAGGAACTGATTTGTTAGAAAACATTTTTTGAGGACAGGGCCAAGTTTTGTGACCTTGATACTTTCCACCATGACTGACATTTTGATGAGGAGTGGGAGGGAGAGGAGGAAATTGTGGCCATGGTTCCAAGATGTTGGACTTTCATTCTGTTTGTTTTTTTTTTTTTTTTTTTTCTTTTTCCTTTTTATCGGTACCGGGGATCGAACTCACGACTGCCTGCTTGCAAGGCAGGCACTTATGCCGCTGAGCTAAACCTCCAGCCCCCTTGGACTTTCATTCTGATGTCCTCTGCTGATCAGTTCTGCCTGAAGGTAGGAAACAACCTACCTGTAGATGATTATTGCTCCATTGGTGACCTTTGAGGGACTGAAAAAACTGAGAAAGTACCAAGAAATGGACAAATGTTTCTCTCATTTAAAAAATACTAAGGTGTTAGACTCACACCCCTCTACTGGTTTGCTTGAGGAGTCTTCTGGAGGGTATTAAAGAGATGCATCTGAGAAGCCCTGGAAGCAGCAGCACTAACGTAAAGCCCTCCGTGTCTTTACCTCTCAGGCCAGGGCTCCCATGTCATGTGCATTCCATAAATATTTATGCAGTAAATAAAGAATACTGGAAAAAGTATTGTGGATCACACTGTATTTTCCACTTGGAAAATTTTAAAACGTTATTGAGTAAAAAAATGAAAGGACTTAGTTACCTGGCATGCTGTCCTCTCAGGACGATGAGGTGTTACCAGATGAGAAAACGTCTCCAGAGTTGTTTAATTGTGCATTCAAATATTTAATGAGTATTTACACTAATAAATTTGTAACAAGTTGACAGCAGCTTTTCTATTGTTCTGGTACAAAGTACATTTTTTAATGGTGCTAATCACACCAGCTACGCTTTCCTTCGCTGGAAACTTATATACGCATATTTTGTAACCTCATTGCAAAATTTCTAAATCTTCCTTCTCTGCTTTTGCTCCTACTTATCATTGTAAATATGGCAGAAGCAGCCAGTGATTCCCATGACACAGTCTGAACATTGGACTACCTTGAAATTTTCTCCACCAGCTAGTTAGTCTACCAAATATAACTTCAGCCTCACACAAAATCCTAAGACTAGGGCAAAATGTGAACATCTTTGTTGTCTGTAACATGAACACCGTCTAGTTCACATGCCAATACAGCCCCTTGTCTCATCTGAAACCGCATGAGCACAGTCTGCCGCCTGTGTTCTGGGGCTCTGAACTCCTAGCGGAATGGCCCACCGAGCGCTGCTTATAACCTTCCGTGCCTTCTCTAGCTCAGATCTCCAAACATTTCCAAACTGGTCCTCAAACCAGGAAAGTGAATCATGGAAAGGAAAGGAGTTTTGGTCTCTTCAGCTCTGAGCATCAAACCTGCCCGGACCCCTTCCTGAAGGAAACTGGGGAGTGAATCTTGCAGTAAGTGCATGTGACCTAACAGCCCGATATGCTGGGGAGGGTCTCTAACTCCTCCTTTTATTATCACAGTGTGTGCGTTCCTGTCCGAAGGCTGGAATAGAGCACTGGACACTTCCCAGCTCTCTCCTGCTGATTGCTGCAAGAGCCGGGGAGGGAAGTCAGTGGAATATTTCTTATCTTTGTTTCAGTGACTGGAACAATGGAGGCACAGGAAAAGTGTGCTGGGAACACAGCACACCTTGATGATAAACTGAGCTGGGGCTAGTGGGGTCCCAAGACGGAGTTTATTTCTCTTTTTACTCTGCCTTGAGTGGGTGCTAGAATTTGCAGGATGAACTCTGAAGGTTCCTGGTATCCTACAGTCTCACAATTCACACAGCAGTGAGACTCAGAGAGGGGGTGACACAGTGTCTCCATGTGGTGCCTGTAAAGTGGATGGGCTTAGGTTTGCACGCATAGTTTAGTCTTTGTTCCCCTCCACTTCTCCCACACCAGTGTTTGCTCATGAGAACGCCTCATACAGAGAGCAGCAAGCCCAGCATCGGTGACTAAAGCTACCAGGTGGTGTGCGTGTCCCGCCTGTCCCTTACCAGATATTCACCCCAATACTGGCCCAGTGGCCACAGGCTTTGATCAGCAAGTCCTCTGTCCTGTCTGTATCCTCCAGTCTTTCCTCTGTCCTTCTGATTAAAACAGTACATGCTCTTCATGTATTTGCAGAAGTTGCTCAATTTTTTCCCCACATGAAAATGATCTGGCACCATGTTGGAAGCAGAGCAGGAGCAGCACAGGGGGTTCGGGTGCTTCTGGGCTTCCCCGAGGTGCCCAAGGGCTCTCGGGCACTGTGGGAGGGGGCCACGAGCAAGGAGCCACCCTTGTTCTGTATCGTTTACAGCCAGAATCGGCATGGGGACCCCCCACCCCGGGGAGGAGCTGACCAGGGAAACCAGCCTGTCCCTCATACCCTCATCCCAACCTTTGTCTGCTATAAAAGGGTCCTTTCTCAGCAAGTGCTTAAATAAAAAGGGATTTCTCGTGATCTGGTGTGTGGAAAGCGATGTGATGCACACGCCACTTTCAAGGCACTATGTAATCCCACAGAAATGAGGATGGTGAAGGAAGTCCCTGCATGTTGTCTCTGAGCTCTTCCTGGGAGAGAGAAAGTTGCTGAGCAGACAGCACTGAGCTTTCCAGAGTGTGCTGACCAGGAGGGCAAGCAGGACTGAGCCTGTGTGGCCACCAGCACGGGCATCAGGCTTCAGGAAAAGGGGTGCCACCTGCCAGCACCTCCCTTTCCCAGTGGAGAGCTTGGTGACTCGCGAATGGCAGTCAACCTGTGTGTGTGGGCATGAGCACCCCAGATACCATGTTTGCTTTAAGGACCTGGTGCACCCGGTCTAATGCATTCCAACCACTGGGAAGGCTCACCGCATTTTAGATCTCCTCACACTACTATTACACATGAATTGGCCTGAAAAACACTCAAAGGGGAGAATTCCATATGTGCTGCATTTCAGGCTAATGATGAAATGCTCAAGGCTTAGAGTGTGGGGCTAACCAAACTCCCACCACTGCCAGAGCTGTTGGGGACATTAGGGTGTCAGCTGCTTTCAGACAGAGCAGAAAAGTGTGCACAGGCAGGCTCTAATGCTTCTGTCAACACAGAAGACAACCAAGAGAAAGACCAGGGCAGGGCCACATCACCTTTCCTGATTCACTCCTCCCTGTTCTCTCCTGACTCCTTCTCTCCTCCCTCCTTCTCTCCTCCCTCCTTCCCTCCTCCCTCCTTCTCTCCTCCTCCTTCTCTCCTCCCTCCTTCACTCCTCCCTTCCTTCTCTCCTCCCTCCTTCCTCCTCCCTCCTTCTCTCCTGCCTCCTTCTCTCCTCCTTCCTCCTCTCTCCTCCCTCCTTCTCTCGTCCCTCCCTTCTCTCCTCCCTCCTTCTCTCCTCCCTCCTTCTCTCCTCCCTCCTTCTCTCCTACCTTCTTCTCTCCTCAATGTTCTCTCCCTCCTCCTTCTCTCCTCCCTCCTTCTCTACTCCCTGTTCTCTCCTCCCTCCTTCTCTCCTCACTCCTCTCTCCTCCCTCCTCTCCCCTCCCCTCCCTCTCTCCCTCCCTCCTTCTCTCCCTCCCTCCTTCTCTCCCTCACTCCTTCTCTCCTCCCTCCTTCTCTCCTCCCTCGTTCTCTCCTCCCTCCTTCCTTCCCCCTGTTCTCTCCTCCCTCCTTCTCTCCTCTTCCTTCTCTCCTCCCCTCCTTCTCTCTCACTCCTTCTCTCCTCCCTCCTTCTCTCCTCCCTCCTCTCCTCCCTCCTTCTCACCTCCCTCCTTCTTTCTCCCTCCTTCTCTCCTCCCTCCTCCTCTCCTCCCTCCTTCTCTCCTCCTTCCTTCTCTCCTCCCTCCCTCTCTCCTTCCCTCCTTCTCTCCTCCTCCTTCTCTCCTCCCTCCTTCCTCCCCTACCTCCTTCTCTGCTCTGCTCCCTCCTTCTCTCCTCCCTCCTTCTCTCCTCCCTCCTTCTCTCCTCCCTCCTTCTCTCCTCCCTCCTTCTCTCCTCCCTCCTTCTCTCCTCCCTCCTTCTCTCCTCCCTCCGTCTCTCCTCCCGCCTTCTCTACTCCCTGTTCTCTCCTCCCTCCTTCTCTCCTTCCCTCCTTCTCTCCTCCTCCTCTCCTCCCTCCTTCTCTCCTCCTCCTTCTCCCCTCCCTCCTTCTCTCCTCCCTCCTTCTCTCCTCCGTCCTTCTCTCCTCCCTCCTTCTCCTCCTCCCCCTCTCTCTCCCTGCTTCTCTCCTCCCTCCTTCTCTCCTCCCTCCTTCTCTCCTACCTCCTTCGCTCCTCCCTGTTCTCTCCTCCCTCCTTCTCTCCTCCCTCCTTCTCTCCCCCCTCCATCTCCATCCCTCCTCTCTCCTCCCTCCTTCTCTCCCTCCCTGCTTCTCTCCTCCCTCCTTCTCTCCCCCTCCTTCTCTCCTCCCTCCTTCTCTCCTCCTCCTTCTCTGCTCCCTCCTTCTCTCCCCCCTCCATCTCTGCTCCCTCCTTCTCTCCTCCCTCCTTCTCTCCTCCTGCTTCTCTCCTCCCTCCTTCTCTCCCCTCCTTCTCTCCTCCCTCCTTCTCTCCCCCTCCTTCTCTCCTCCCTCCTTCTCTCTCCCCCCTCCTTCTCTCCTCCCTCCTTCTCTACTCCCTCCTTCTCTCCTCCCTGTACTCTCCTCCCTCCTTCTCCCCTCCCTCCTTCTCTCCTCCTCCTCTCTCCCCCCTCCATCTCTCCTCCCTCCTTCTCTCCTCCCTCCTTCTCTCCTCCCTCCTTCTCTCCTCACCTCCTTCTTCCTCCCTCCTTCTCTCCTCCCTCCTTCTCCACCTCCTTCTCTCCTCTCTGGTCTCTCTCCCTCCTTCTTCTTCCTCCCTCCTCTCCTCCCTCCTTCTCCCCTCCCTCCTTCCCCCTCCCTCCTTCTCTCCTCCCTCCTTCTCTCCTCCCTCCTTCTCTCCTTCCCTCCTTCTCTCCTCCCTCCTTCTCTCCTCCCTGTTCTCTCTTCCCTCCTTCTCTCCTCACTCCTTCTCTCCTCCTGCTTTTCTCCTCACACCTTCTCCCCTCCCTCCTTCTCCGCTCCCTCCTTCTCCCCTCCCTCCTTCTCCCCTCCCTCCTTCTCTACTCCCTCCTTCTCTCCTCACTCCTTCTCTCCTCCTCCTTCTCTCCTCACTCCTTCCTCCTCCTTTCTCTCCTCCCTCCTTCTCTCCTCCTCCTTCTCTCCTCCCTCCTTCTCTCCTCACTCCTTTCTCCTCCCTCCTTCTGTCCCTCCCTCCTCCCTCCCTCCTTCTCACCTCCTCTTTCTCTCCCCTCCTTCTCTCCTCCCTCCTTCTCTCCTCCCTCCTTCTCTCCTCCTTCCTTCTCTCCTCCCTCCTTCTCTCCTCCCTCCTTCTGTCTTCCCTCCTTCTCTCCCCTCCTTCTCCCCTACCTCCTTCTCTCCTCCCTCCTTCTCTCCTCCCTCCTTCTCTCCTCCCTCCTTCTCTCCTCCCCTCCTTCTCTACTCCCTGTTATCTCCTCCCTCCTTCTCTCCTCCCTCCTTCTCTCCTCCCTTCTCTCCTCCCTCCTTCTCTCCTCCCTCCTTCTCCCCTCCCTCCTTCTCTCCTCCCTCCTTCTCTCCTCCCTCCTTCTCTTCTCCCTCCTTCTCTCCTCCCTCCTTCTCTCCTCCCTCCTTCTCTCCTACCTCCTTCTCTCCTCCCTCCTTCTCTCCTCCCTCCTCTCCTCCCTCCTTCTCTCCTCCCTCCTTCTCCCCCTCCCTCCTTCTCCCTCCTCCTTCTCTCCTCCCTCCTTCTCTCCCCCTTCGTCTCTCCATCCTCCTTCTCTCCTCCCTCCTACTCTCCTCCCTGCTTCTCTCCTCCCTCGTTCTCTCCCCCCTCCTTCCTCCTCCCTCCTTCTCCCCCCCCTCCTTCTCTCCCCCTCCTTCTCTCCTCCTCCTTCTCTCCTCCCTCCTTCTCTCCTACCTCCTTCTCTCCTCTCTGTCTCTCCTCCCTCCTTCTCTCCTCCCTCTTCCTCCTCCCTCCTTCCTCCCTCCCTCCTTCTCCCCTCCCTCCTTCTCTCCTCCTCCTTCTCTGCTCCCTCCTTCTCTCCTCCCTCCTTCTCTCCTCCCTCCTTCTCTCCTCCCTGTTCTCTCTTCCCTCCTTCTCTCCTCACTCCTTCTCTCCTCCTTCTTTTCTCCTCACCCTTCCCCCCTCCCTCCTTCTCCTCTCCCTCCTTCTCCCTCCCTCCTTCTCCCCTCCCTCCTTCTCTACTCCCTCCTTCTCTCCTCACTCCTTCTCTCCTCCCTCCTTCTCTCCTCACTCCTTCTCTCCTCCCTGTTCTCTCCTCCCTCCTCTCTCCTCCTCCTTCTCTCCTCCCTCCCTTCTCTCCTCACTCCTTATCTCCTCCTCCTTCTGTCCTCCCTTCCTCTCCTCCCTCCTTCTCACCTCCCTCTTTCTCTCCTCCCTCCTTCTCTCCTCCCTCCTTCTCCCTCCCTCCTTCTCTCCCTCCTTCCTTCTCTCCTCCCTCCTTCTCTCCTCCCTCCTTCTGTCTTCCCTCCTTCTCTCCTCCCTCCTTCTCCCCTACCTCATTCTCTCCTCCCTCCTTCTCTCCTCCCTCCTTCTCTCCTCCCTCCTTCTCTCCTCCTCCTTCTCTACTCCCTTTATCTCCTCCCTCCTTCTCTCCTCCCTCCTTCTCTCCTCCCTTCTCTCCTCCCTCCTTCTCTCCCTCCCCTTCTTCCCTCCCTCCTTCTCTCCTCCCTCCTTCTCTCCTCCCTCCTTCTCTCCTCCCTCCTTCTCTCCTCCCTCCTTCTCTCCTCCCTCCTTCTCTCCTACCTCCTTCTCTCCTCCCTCCTTCTCTCCTCCCTCCTCTCCTCCCTCCTTCTCTCCTCCCTCCTTCTCCCCCTCCTCCTTCTCCCCTCTCCTTCTCTCCTCCCTCCTTCTCTCCCCCTTCGTCTCTCCATCCTCCTTCTCTCCTCCCTCCTACTCTCCTCCCCTTCTCTCCTCCCTCCGTTCTCTCCTCCCCTCCTTCTCTCCTCCCTCCTTCTCCCCCCCCTCCTTCTCTCCTCCCTCCTTCTCTCCTCCCTCCTTCTCTCCTCCTCCTTCTCTCCTCCCTCCTTCTCTCCTCCCTCCTTCTATCCTACCACCTTCTCTCCTCCCTCTTCTCTCCTCCTCCTTCTCTCCCCTCGTCTCTTCCTCTCCTCTTCTGGTCCCTCCCTCCTTCTCTCCTCCCTGTTCTCCTCCTCCTCTTCTCCTCCCTGTTTCTCCTCCCGCCTTCCTCACCTCCTCTTTCTCT